>NC_048279.1:30686155-31061155 GCF_009762535.1 Notolabrus celidotus
ACCGAACCCGAACCGAACCCGAACCGAACCCGAACCGAACTCAAGCAAACCGAACCCGAACCGAACCCGAACCGAACCCGAACCAGAACCGAACCAGAACCGAACCAGAACCGAACCAGAACCGAACTCAAGCAAACCGAACCCGAACCGAACCAAAACCGATCCCGAACCAGAACCGAACCAAAACCGAACTCAAGCAAACCGAACCCGAACCGAACCCAAACCAAAACCAAGTCTAGCAAACAGAACCCGAACCGAACTCAAGCAAACCGAACCTGAACCGAACCAGAATCAGAACCGAACCAGAACCGAACTCAAGCGAACCGAACCCGTACCGAACCCGTACCGAACCCGAACCAGAACCAGAACCAAGTCTTGCAAACAGAACCAGAACCAAACTCAAGCAAACAGAACCAGAACCAACTCAAGTAAACAGAACCAGAACCAAACTCGAGCAAACAGAACCAGAACCAAACTCAAGCAAACAGAACCAGAACCCAAACCGAACCAGAACCAGAACGAAGTCTAGCAAACAGAACCAGAACCAAACTCAAGCAAACAGAACCAGAGCCAATTTCAAGCAAACAGAACCAGAACCAAACTCAAGCAAACATCATTAATGTCCTCAGGTTGGCATTGAGAAAAATCAGATGCCTCAGCTTGGATGGGCTGATCCGATTTCTCCTCTCAGTGAGTATTTGCCCGGTCTTCGAGAAGACTCTCTCGGAAGGAACAGATGTAGCCACGATACACAGCCTCCCCTCCATTACCTGTATCCTATATCCTCACATGTGATTGGCCGCATGGCCGCCTTGCTGACCAATCAAAACAAAGTTCTGCTGTGAGCAGAGCTGGGGCTGAGCACTGTGAGAGCTAAGCAGTGAAAGGAAAAAACTGGGAGCCGGCTCTCTCTTGATGCGAGCCGGCTCTTCTGATTCACTATAAAGCATTGACTCTCAGAGCTGCAGCTTTTGATCATGACACATCACTAATGTGCTTAATCTGTGTTACAATTATGAGGGGGTCCTTGGACAATTTTCTCACCTGTAAGGGGTCCCTGGCTCCAAAAAGTTTGAGAACCCCTGACGTAGACCACTAGTCTCTGAATGAGCCTCATGAAGCCCAACAATGGAACTGGCCATGTTGGAAATGTTGACTCAACCTAACTTTCAGACAACTAAGCAACGGGCATAGAAGAGACAAGGGGGGCCTTAAGCCTCCTGGCTAACGTATCTTCGAATCTATGTTCTCTTTTGACCTTAATATAATTTAAATGGATGAGTTATAAAATAAATCACCTCTCTTGTGTACGAGTAAAGCTTGATCTTCTCAGACCAAAACATTTTTTGTACAAGGCTGTAAACAAGTCAGATTCTTCTGTAAAAGGGTGAATTTTAACTTGCTTGTTAATGAGGGTTCCTGTGCTTTATGGGTCAGCTTTCAGTGAGCACTCAAGGAGCTGCAGTTTTTGGCACTTCAATTGGCATCGGCTTCTTTTTTAGACACCAGAGGTTGCCTCTTGGTTATTAGCTGATTTCTGCTGCATCCAAGTTTGAAAATAATTCACTAAGAGATTAAAACCTTCTCCATCTTCTATTCATGCATTCATTTCTTCATTGAGCAATTCATTTGCAGTGTTTGGTCATTTGCTGTTCCACAGATGTTGACACTGTTGCATGAGGTAATACTGGCTTAAAGTTTATGCATCTGAGACGTCAAGATCACAGTTGCTGGATATTTTTCAATGTGAAGTTAAGACCTTTTTCACAGTTTGATATCCAGGAAATGTAGCAGGTAGTGAAGGTTTTTGATCTGTGTGGTAACACTGACAGCTGTTGCAGTTAAGACATCATGTCTTACATATAAAATAACACCTGAGAAAAGAAGCTTGAGGATAGATACGTTACTTACTGCTGTCACATTTCTAAAGCATCCTTAATCAAAGTGAATATCCTGTGAAATCCAGTCTCTAGCAGACATTTTGTTGCCATGTTACCATTTCACAACTCATATCCTATCTTCTTTAAAAGCATTAGGAATTAGACAGGTGATTTGGATTGAACACACCACCACAGGGCACATAGTCGCTGTAGTTTACCCTGAACACATTTTAACTCACTGACTCCCAAGAACAGGCAACAGACATGCTAGCTACTCTACCACTGTCATGCTTAGAGCGACATGCTTAATTCAACATGCTAACACTGCCAAAGCTTACATGCTGATGTTTGCTAGGTATACTTACCTTGTCTGCTTTCTTAGTTCAGTCTCTCAGCATGCTAATATTTGCTAGCTGTGATTCTTTTTTTAAATGTAGTTGTGCTAATAATCAAACAGATCACAAATTTGACCTGAAAGTAGTGCTAAATGAGAAGTTAGCAAACCAAAAATATTAGCTTATTCACACTCTCCAAGGACTGTACAGCCTATATTAGTTTTAGTCCTAATGCTAATGAGTAAGTCTTAGCTACCTCAGTAGTTTTTGTCTGTTCTCTCAGGCAGAACTTCACAAATCATTCAAGCATCAATCCAATACAAAAGTAGTATTAAGCATCTTAATTATGACACATGAGAGAAATCACTGTTAACACTATTATGTGTTCAGAATATGTTAAATAATTCTTTATTTTTTGCTGTGAATGTCTCCAAATTGCATTGCATCAATCTTATGACAACTCAATTTTGACAAGACTAACCAAGAGACAGACAGACTAGCTGTTCCCAGTTAACTGTCAACAATATTTCTGTCCTTAAAGCAACCCTTGGCTTATCTTAATGTTGCTTAGTGTGCCTTTAAAGGGTTTAATAGTTCTTTTTTTTTTTTTTCAAGAGGGGTTTTATGAGGTGCCCGCCAATAGCAAGTGTATCATCCGCAGGCAGCTGCAGTGCCACACACAGTGGCCTTGTGACAGCAAAGTAAATAGCTAAGAATTCTCTCTGTATAGCGTGCACTCTCAGCTACATCAGTGTTCGGGTCAGACTGTCTTAAAAATACTGAAATGATGTGACTCAAATGGCCCCGTCTGAAGCGGTTGACAGTGTAAAGTACTGCGGCATGTTCTCTGATACAGAGGCCGAGCTGACCGGCATCTCCTGTGGGTAATTCACTTACTACTGACAAGTACTTCCTACCACCGCACCATAAAACAAACAGCCACACTACTCCTTTAAGGACCCCGCTAAAGAGCACTTCAGCAGCAGTTTGTGTTTGTGCATGAAGCTCAAAAAATGACAAATGAAAAAGCTGCAAAACAATCAAGACAGAATTCTTTAAGTGAGCCTTTAACGTAATGGTAAAATGACGGCAATTTGCCATGGTTTCCAGATAAATTATCCCAATTCTTCACCTGCATTCACACCAGCAACCTTTCAACCACATTTCTTAGCAACTGTCTCCACTCAAACTACTTCCTGAACAACAGCCGCCGCTGCTGCTGAAGTTATTGTGTCCACTTGAGGCCCTGAGATGCTGAGCTGCTGACAGATACTCGACCTGACACAATTTGCTGCGGCATACTAAAAACTTTGTGTTTGTCAACTGTCAGCAACTCGCATGACGTCTCCTCTAAGTCTGAACCAGACAACACGACATAATTATTGTGTGTTCCTCGGTACGTCACCCAGCTCCCGGGGAGAAATGAGCTCGGTCAGCCTCACTGACTCCCATCACCCATACAGCTCCTCCTCATCTCACACTCAAAAAGAAATGTGTGAGTGTGTGTGTGTGTGTGTCTATGTGCTTGTGTTTGTAGCTTTTATACAGGAGATAGGAAGGCAGGCAAGAGGGGATGGTACAATACTTTTGTTTACAACACTGGCAATCGTCAGAGTGTGTATTGGTCTCTCCAACACTCCATTTCTTAGTGTGTATGTGGATGTCAAAGTAGACAAACCAAGCATTTATTCCCTGTAGCAAGAGTGTGTGTCATATCCAGGTGAGTGTGACAGATCGGGGGCTTCACTCCAGCGACAGGGGAGCCGAGGCCATGGCGCTTGTATTATTCATGAGAGCCGGGGATGTCTGGTTGGCACAGCACAGATAGCACAGCAGCAGAATAATGAGATGCTGAAGCTCTCTGCTGTGTCATCAGCATCACAGTCTTATAGCAGCACCTAGTGCTCACTGTATGAAAAATAAGTGGTTGGAAGTACAACCTTGAATTCATGTTTTTTTTTTTCTTTATCTTTACCATGCTTTCAGTCTATAGAGAGAAAAAGAATAATCCCCATTCAAGATATTGCTCTACTTTCTATGCAGTTGTCCAAAAAGAAATGCAAATCAGAATGTAGGCCATTCTCAAACCACCACTACACCTGTTCTTTACATATTTCAACACATTTTGTATGCTTGCATGGAGGGTCTCCTGCAATATTTTTATTCCAGACCTCTAAGTATGGAGTGAGAATGTGTTTTACATCTTGATGCTGACTTACTGACTGCATACAAAGCCGATTTCTGCAATGGTTATAGAAGACACACTGTATAAATGTCAGTTTTGTGTTAACCAGACTGCGGAAACTGTCTCCTTAAAAACATAAACTGCAGTAGCTATTTTTGTAAAATGTTTGGGCTATATTGCTGTTATTTGATAGAACAGATGAAGAGAGACAGAAAATGTTAAGAGAGAATGACATTCAGTGTACGGGCGGAGGCTGGGATCAAACCGTTGGCTGCTGCAAAGACAGCTACAGAACATGGTGTGTTTAACTGGTTTTTAACTGCAGAGCCAAACCATTTGTAAACAGCATTGGGATAATATCAGGCCCTTAATTGTTCCTAAATTGCCTTTCACACATGCACATCACAGAGAGAGAGATTACAAAAGTTGGATGCTCTCTCCCAACAAGTGCTTCAAGTAGAAAAAGGGAGTGCTGGTATTCCCTTTACTAATTTGCTGCCGTGTGTGTCGTGCAGCCTGTATCAGATCATGAATTTCTACAGCTAATAGAAAATACTACAAGATAATGCAGATTTCAACATTTAATGAATTAACTACTTCAGTGGGTCACACAGACAAATAACCTCTGCATCACTGGAACACCATGCTCCTGTACATTTTTCCATTTGGTTATATATCTACAGTAGCTTTGGTATGTGGGGCAAAAATGATCACCAGGCCTCTACTGAAGGACCCCACTTCCATCACACAGTAGAGACGGACAGGGTCAAGAGAGGACAGTGGCTGTCAAAGAAAGAAAAATAGAGGCAGAGAGGGAGTTCGACGGTGAGGAAATCACATAAGGAAAACTATGGAGAGCTGTGTCATCATCCAGCTCTGCTTTGCTTCTTGTCGTCTTTGTGTCTTTTTGGAGACAGTTTCCTCTTTTATCCAACACTCTTGAGACATGGGTTTCCATTAGTTTGATGTTACTCTCTGGCAAAAACAGACAAGTAAACATCATGCAATGCATGCGAAAGGATGCAAGTGTCACATAGTGCACCATGGGTAATGTATTTTAGGAGCTATGTTAAATTGCTGAGAGTGATTGTAATATGGCGAGTGCAGGAAAGGGTACTGGCAGCTGGTAAGAAGTCTCGCTTTGCCAAAAACAGTCCGGGTACGCCAAGGGTTTACATTTAGAAAAGGGGTTACTCCTAATTCAAAATACTCCATTTGGTTTATATGAAAGCGGGATGCAAGAAGAGGAATTTTCTTCTTTCTTTGGAAATACCATTATAATAAATAAAAGGACGTTTCACAATACAATACAAGGTCAATACTAACACAATACTGCAAAACATGATACTAGCAACTGAGATGAGCAGTATAAAGCCATGATACAATGCTCAATCAAACAAAGTAATCTCCCCGCCCACTCAGCGTGATCGTTCCAGACTGTAACCTGCTGCATAGACATATTGGCTCTGCCTGACTTCATGTGGACTTGTTGCCAGGAGGCTGGCAGGATTTTTTTTGTTGCATAAAGTCAGGGTTAACAGATTTGGTTTCTTGAGTTCCCACATGCAGCCCACCTGGACAATTGCAAGAGTGTGCCAGTGTGAAAGAGACTTGGAATAGACCCTTTATATTGTCATATGGACTGAACTGTCGTGAACTCATGGTGACACTGGTACCAAATTCAAAAAGCAGGACTTGAAAGTGGTTAAAGTTATTTTTTCTCACAGCCCCAACAGCAGTAAAGCAGTCTCTCTATCCATCTCTCTCTTTCTGCATCTCCCTCTGTCCCTCTTTCCAAGCTTAACACAGTCTCATCAGGCGGCTGTTCATCGTGAGTCTGGTTCTTCTCTAGGTTTTTGCTTGATAAAAGGAAGTTTCCTAATATTGCACATTCTGTTTACATCCTCAGCGGGATGTTTTGTGCATTACTAAATGTCCAATAAATAAATAAATAAAAAATCCTGATATTTCCGTGGGTCTTTGAAAGCAGCATTACTTCCACTGACTTGTTGCTCAACGGAAGAAACGCCCCCTCCTGCCGCTCACCTCTCCCCGTGTATTTGAGCTGCAGCTCGGCCACAGCTCTCTCACACTGCTCGCCTGCTTGGACTTGGACATGGCTGCAAACAGGGTGATCGTATACGGAGGGAGAGGAGCTCTGGGCTCCAAGTGTGTCCAGCATTTCAAGTCCAATGGCTGGGTAAGTGTTGAAGGTTAGACCCATGATGGTAAAGCTGTGTTTTGCTAGCCTAATGCTAAGCTAACTCTCATGTTTGTCTCTTGTATTTATGAATGAAAAGTGGGTTGCCAGCATCGACATGGCTGCAAACGAGGAGGCGAACGAAAACGTGATAGTGAAGATGAGCGAGTCTTTCACGGAGCAGGCCGGACAGGTGAGTCTCTGTTTTTATTATAGCACCTTTAAATAAAGTCTCTGATACATGCTGAACTGAACAGACAGGAAACAGGAGTACAGACATTACTATTAACTGCAAAGTTAAACTATTGGAGAGCAAAAATATATGCCATTTATTGATATATACGTATTATTTAATCCGAGTGTTTTGCTGATAAACATGTATACCAGTGCTGCGTTCAAGAAACCGAGGAAAAAGGAAAACTCGAGCTTTTTGGTCGTATTACTTCAATTTTATAGTCCTATTTATTTATTTATTTATTATCTATTTCAAATGTAGTCGCTTTTATTCTACTTTATTTATTTATTTACTTATTTATTTATTTTAAGTCTCGCATCTTAAGTTCTTTTAATGGTTTATTTTTTTAGTCTTTTATTATCTTAGAAATGTATTTTACTTTGGTGATTTTAATTTCCTGTTTTGAGTTTTAACATCTTATTTTACCTCCAGTGTTTCCTCATTAAGATATCATGCGAGCGTTTCCTCAGTTCGTTCTGCAACTTCTTTTTTTTAATTATTAATTTATTTTATTTTTATTATTTGTATTACTATTGTTGCATATTGTGTTCTTAACCTTAGGATTGTGGGGCGGGTTTGGGGTCGGGGCTGGGGGTGGGATCTCTTTCTTAAATTATTATATTTTAAGTTGTTTTTATGTACAGCACTTTGTGTTAAAATATCATCGTATGAAAAGCACTTTACAAAGTCTGATTGATAGATATATATGGTATGGCTCGTTCAGCCGCTTTGTCAGTTGCTCATAATACAATCTATAATATAAAGCAATGATAAAATATAAATATATAATCTAGTATGACGTGATGTAGAAGTGTATACTGTATAAAGTAAATATTCATCATTTAGGATGTGTGTTATTGTACCTCACGTGTACACTAAGATGCCTTCCTAACCTCTTATCATTTGAGGATACACAGAAAGACCTACATTCATCACCCTGAAGAAGACATGAATTGTTTCTCAAATCATCCTGATTTTGTTTGCCGACCTGAACGCAACATAAACCACATGTCCAGTGTTTGCAGCTGGTTGACATTTTTAAATGCTTTGACGTAAGCACTGAGGCTTGATGAAAAGGTGAGAGCTGTTATCTCTCCCTTTGTGCAGGTGACAGCAGATGTGGCTCAGTTGCTGGGGGAACAGAAAGTGGATGCCATCTTGTGTGTGGCAGGAGGATGGGCGGGAGGAAGCTGTAGCTCCAAAGGTCAGAGTTCAACCGTTTGTTTGCTGCAGCATCAATCATCAATCCTGTATTTCATGCTCAAAATCAGCCTCAACAAACTGTACTTTCTTCCTGTGTTAATCATTCTCCATGTCTTTTTCTAGATTTATTTAAAAACACAGATATGATGTGGAAGCAGAGCGTGTGGACCTCCACTATCTCCAGCCGCCTCGCCGCTCTGCATCTCAAACCAGGAGGGCTGTTGACTTTGGCCGGAGCTAAAGCAGCTCAGTCAGGCACCGGAGGTAAAGACTCTTTTTTTATGTTTACCCTTCTCATCGTGATGACCCGGTCTGGCCTCGAGTCACGTCAGGGTTTCAGGCAGACTTTGATTTGTATTGAAGGCTTCATTTTGCAGATGTCTTTGTTGTCAGACCTGCCAATTCAAATAATGTGGGTTAGAGAAAGGGCTGCAGGGATTTGAGGAGGGAATTGACAAACTGATCAGAGAGAGGAGGAGGGATCTCACAGTCTGAGGGGAGAGGTGTCGATAAAATGGATCCAGGAGACAAAACAAGAGAGAAAGGAGAGAAAAGCTGATGAGTCCTGTGGAGGCAGGAGGGTTTATGTGTTAGAATATTTTATTAAAGGAGAAGTAAGGGGTTCAAATCCCTCAAAAACCTGTTGTTTCAGCAGTGACTAGATTTGCTTTGATGGTGTCCTTGAGCCTTTGACACTGACCTCATCACTGCCTTTAACCTCAAACGCTGGTTCAGAGTTAAAATTTAACTTTAAAACTGGAGGCCCTACACAAAAATGAACATACAAATTAAGAAGGAAAAATGCCTGTAGACCTAAGCAGGACAACATACACTACATATGATGAGGGTAACATGAGGCTCTTGTGTGTAGTTTTTAAAACAGAGGTTACTTTCTACAATCTTCAAAATAAAATTTCAATTATTTGAAGTATTTTTGGACTCATTTTATTAGTCAGTTTAGATCAAAACAATAGAGTTGAGAGAAAATTGATCATTTTGAGGTGGTTACTTTATTTTTAATGCCAGCTTACTAAACAAAATCCATCGTAAATAAGACATCTGAATATCTTCTGCTTTTAAACTGTTTATTTGACAAAGCTTAAAGAGATCTGGGATATTTTGACTCACATTTCACAGACTATTATAAAATACTCTTCAGAATAAGACATGCTTGAATTAGTAATTATGTTGTAGTCTTATTAAACAAGACACATGTTTGCTACTAATGGGATTTATCCATTAGTTGTCCCCTGGTGCATCATTCACCCCCTAAATTGATAATCAGTGTATTAGTCGATTGATAATTTGACTGAGAAAAGAAATGAAGGGAGTCTGATCATAACTCTCCTCCACTGTGAATATTCTGGTTGCTTTACTTTCTTAAAACTGCAAAATGAGCATGAATGATACCTAAGGAAGATACAATAAAGGATAAATATTCCATATAGTCCTGCTGAGAAAGATATGAAAACGCCACAAAAATCCTTAATAGTTGTTATCCCTCATGTCCCCTCCGTGGCATCCATGAAGGCTTTGGCCTGGTGCCATATGATGTGTCCCCCCCCCCCCCCCTCCTTCCCTGTCTACACTGACCATGTGATGGGCTAAGATCCAACTACAGCAATACAAAGTCCCTGCTCAGCACTGCTCTTATTGGCTGCTGGATTAGGAGGAGAGTGACTCAGCATTTATGGCTCCACTCACATTATCCACATGGAGTGTGTTAGCTGCTCTCATACTCTTTACTTAAATATTATCTACTGTTCTCTTTCACTCATCTGTTGAACTGGACTTTTACGCTGGACTTTTGAATTGATTAGTTAGAGATTGAATTTTAGAAGTTAAAAAATAACAGATTTTATTCCCAGCACTTCATATGTGTGGTCTAAATTTGAGTCCATACAAATAGTCATATTCAACAGGGGTAGAGAGAGGAGAGGTACTCATGTTAATCTTACTTCTGTAACCAAGCAAAGGGTGCAAAGTTAATGAGTGTGAGACATGTTTGTAGTTTTTGCAGTCAATCCAAGTTTTACTAATGAATACATAAATAAACATAAATGATGGGAGCAGATTAAGAAGTGATAACAAACCAACATCTTGTGCTTTCCCTACAAAATATCTGCAAGTTGTAAACTGTTAAATTGAACAAATGTGACTCTCCTTTATCGATCAGGACTGTTTTTGATTCTCTAAAAAAAAGTAGATTGCCACAAAGCAACATGAAAGTTCACAGTCCAGGAAAGAAACCACGTGAATAATCCTAACCTCTGATGTGAAGCAGATGCTGAACCCCAAAGAAAGTGGCTCAGTGGTCCTCCCTGTGATCACCATGTGACTTGTATTTTCTTTTTTCCCCATGATCCTCTGACTGATTATCCTCCTGAATATGCAAAAGATTGCCTAGTGAGTTGATTTGTGATACTGAGACAGCTCTACAGATGTCATTTCAAACACAGTGACTGAATCATGACCTTTTGATAAAACTGTCAGAATTGAGCTTTCTTTCATCTGGTCTGTCTTCTTCTCTGGAGGTTGTGGCACCAGCTAAGTAATATAATCTTAATGAAACTTTGCAACAACATGGTTAGTTCTGTTGAAGAGATTACTTCTTGTAAATTATCAACACTTTAAACATTTCTGGTATAAATGTAACTTGATTTAAAAAATGTTTTCCTTTTAACATTGAATATAAAAGCAGTTGACGCTACAGTGACTCTCTTTTCACATGTGATTGATTTTCTTCAGAAAGTGCTACAGATTTGTTCTGTGAATGTGTGGAGAGATCACATCATACAGGGCAGGTAGGGAATATATCTGTAGAGTAACAGCAACTCTGGATACTGTCCCAAATGTGCCATCAGCTGCTGAAAGCTCTGGTCTTCTAGGTCAGAAAAATCCATTTTCTTTTGTGATATTTTGCAAAGCACTTTCAACTATACTTACCTACCCTCTAACTTACCCCATGGGAGTGGTGACAGGCATGAGAAATTGTTTCATAGAAGTGATCGATCTTATCTCTGACGGTCTTTGTTTGCTTTTGCAGTTTGAATGGGGCAGAAATATTAATGTCAGTCTGTTAAAAAATGGGTCATCAGGTGCTGTATATTCACTAAGTCTACTTTTGTTGTTTTGGGTTTTGGGAGTCTCATGTGAACTTTTCAGTTCTCAAATACCTGCTGAATCTGGATTACATAACTTGCTGTTCATTTGTTTTTGTTGGTTATGCTAGCTGCTGATATTGCTGCTTCACATTTCTTTTCCTTAACACATCTTAGTTGCAATTACTTTTCGGATGACTTGAAAAGATTTGTTCTTTTAAACTTGAAGTCTTCTTGCTTTCTCTTAAAATACCTGCAGCACATGTGCCAGTTGCAATTGTGTTATCCTCCTCTGGAACAGTGAAAAACATCCACACAGGAGACGCCATTTTTGCTCCCTGGTCAGCTCATTGCAGCTGCACTTGTTCTTCTCTGAATGTAATAGTAGACCACATACCCTCACCTTTTGTGTTGGAATGTGAAGACAGATTAACAAGTACATAAAAGAAGATATTTTTGGTTGTTTAATATTGAATGAAATTGTGTTGAAGGAATAATAGATACTGAAAAAAATCTATTTATCTTACCATCAAACTAGTACATCCCTACTTTGCATGTCTGGTTTCAAAGTGATCCAACATCACCAGAATAGACTCTGTTGTGGACTTTTTAAATGTATAATGGACTTTGCATGCTGTTTTTTCTTGATAGCGTACAATGAAGGCGATGATAATTCAGAGGTCTTGTTGCTAATTGATGCACCTCAGCTTTGAGGGCGTCAACATGTGACTACTTACCCCCTAACTCGTGCTTCTTCTCCCTTTTTCTTTGAGAGGAAAACAAAAGCTTGTATAAAAAGCCATGTCACCACCCCATGCTCCGATTGGTCAGATCCGTGTAAGCCTGTCATAAGATTGGTTTAGTGAGGGGGGCAGATGCTTAGCATTCTTTGGAAAGCACATTAAGATGTTTTTTTGTGGGGGGGAAATGCGCTTACTGTTTCCAGATGCTGAAGCTATGAAACATAGCTAGGAGGTGTACGAGGCTGGATTCATGCAGAAGTTTGTGTAAGGAGTAGAGACGATACAACAAGCTGTCCTGAAGGTCTTTATAGAATACAACTTCAGCGTCAGCATGAAGAATCTGGTTGCAGTTTACCCTCCTGCGTATGTTTTAAAAAAGTTTTCCAGACGTCTGTAGATCCTCCAGTATCTTGCCACTTGACCCCTCTCTACTGAATCCGTGTCCTCCGCTCCTGGGCACAGTGTGTGATGCATTTGCAATAGTTCATGTTGTCTCCACAAATTCACTTTTTTTCCCCCCCAGGACACTAAAAGAAACATTTTCTCTGTTCTCTGCAGGGATGGTGGGATACGGCATGGCCAAAGCTGCAGTCCACCAGCTGTGTCAGAGTCTTGCAGCAAAGAACAGTGGGATGCCATCAGAAGCTGCTGCTGTGGCCATACTACCGTGAGTGCCGCAGTGAAATGTTGTGTGCATTTGGGGGGCAGCGGGGAGATGTACAGCAATCACAGGTCAGGGATGTTAGTAAATTGTTAGTGCACCAAACACCTCTCCAGGGTATCCAGCTGCCTCTGCCTGTGGGCCGGAGAGATGAGTCTGAGAATTCTGTGCCTTGCAGCTGTCACTAAAGTTCCAATCGATGACACTGGACAAATACATCCAAACTCCTCAATCCACACTTGCAGCTTAATGCACTTTCTTATTGATATTATGATTACTATGAGTCTCAAATGTGTTGCTCTTCTTTTAAAAATGGAGAAAATATATGAGAAGTCCTTTCTCCATAATGAGAATTTGTCTACAAACCAAGTCTGTAATTCAATCTACTTACTGTATCAGAGGAAATATTAATTTAACCAAATTGTAGCATACAATACAGTTTCTAACAAAGGGCAATCTGCATGCCAGAAATACTTCTATTCTGTGACAACTCTGTGAAATTCTCCAGTTAGCACCAGACTTCATTGCAGAATTCAATAAACACGAGGTCACTGTTGAATACCATAATGCTATAACGCTCTATTGATGAGATAAATGCCATCTCATAGCTCTCTTGTGGCGGTTTGTCAGTATTTTGATCTAGAAAGTAAAGATAAAGTAACATGTAGGCTGTGTCTGGTTAACTTGACACAGGCCTGATGCATAACAAGCACAGGCAACCTTAGCCTTAACCTTAACCTTGACCTTTTAAACCTGCAAGGTAGACTGAAGGCTGGTGGTGCTAGCTCAGCCAACATTAGACATACTCAGCAAACCAATTTGACATTGTTTATGTGCAGATTCTGCAAACCTTTTTATAGAAAAATGTCAAATTTGAGCATAATTTATGATTTTTTTCATACCTGTGGACTAGCCGGTTAGCCAGAATTTAAATATTAATTTAAATGACTAAGACATAAGTTGCTTCTTCTTAACTCTTCTTAGACTAAATAGTGCTTTGTTTTAAGTCATGTGTCCACAATTAGCAATTGTCTGCTTTAGCCATTTACATAAGATACTTTCATAAAGTGTAATCTAAAAGTATAATCCTTGCCTAGCAAAATGCTAAATAAATTGATTTCACTCTCAGACCACATACTACTGTAAAAAGCTGTAATAAGGATGAACTGAGTACTGGATACTGAGTGTTCTGTTCATTTCAGTTGTTCTCTCTTCACCAGACAACCTTGTATGCTTTCAGTGAAACTAACATAAGGAATTCAGAAGACTCTCTCTGAACTTTAATAGCCATTTTGGTAATGAAACATGATGCATGCTCATGTGTGCCAAAATCTGGATAATCTACAGTGTTTTACGACAGAAAGGCGAGGTGTGCTTTTTCTTTTCCATGTTCCCGGGTTCTTTAATTTGTTTTTTCAGAAATTTTTGATGAAAGAAAAAAGAATAACTGCTGGAGTCTATCAAGCAACATAATTTGAACAAAGGAGCTCAAAAATACAGGTGTTATGTGTAATGCACATACAGTGTTGCACAGCACATCTTCATATACGCTCACAATGCATGCAACCTATCTAAGAGGTAAAGATGAAGTTATAATACAAGCCTTGCATCGGACCCTGTTTAATGTTGATGGGCGAGTGTTCTTTAAAGATGGTTATAGATATGTACATGTGCACATGTTCTGTTTAGAGGAACAGCTCACACAGTACCCTTTACATGATCGCCTCCCCCGTTCACGTACTGAATCTTTAAACCTGAGTTTTTGCACCGTCATCCTGAGAAGCCAGAAAAGTCGTTTTTTGGGGGTGTTTCTCCCTCCTGCTCTCTCTTAGGTTGTATTTTTCATGAAAATGAAGCTGCTTGGAGTCTGCCTCTCCGGCTTGCTGTCACATCTGTTAAGCATTAGGCCCATGACTTGCATTTCTGTTGCAGTAAGCGTCCCCCAACCCCTCTGTGCTGCTGAAGCCTCATTTACCAACACGGCAGAGCAGCTGTGGACATTCAAGATAGAGTGGTTTCTGCAGAGGATGATAGTCCAACAACAGACTTTAGGCATTAAAAAAGATTAGCTGGTTTTAAATATGCATAATAAGAAAATACTTCCACTTATAATATGCTTTTTTAAAATTCTGCAGAGTTTAATACTGCTCCTTTTAAAAATGTGTCCTTGAACCGAAATAGCACTACAATGCATTTAAGGCCAAAGGTTTTATTGTTTAGAAGCAAATACACAAAGACAGGTAGCATCTTTAGTAAGAGCATACTCATCCTGACATACTGTATTGAATTGCTAAATAATAAATTAGAATTTCAATATGATAAAAAAGCAAAAGCATAATGCGGATGACATCATAACCATGTCAAACCCTGTGCTCTCTGTTTGTAGAAGCTGCAGTCTTCCTCTCTCCTCCTCCTATTGACTCTGCTTCCTTACGCTGCAGCTCACCCTGATTGTCATCTGACTTAATTTGACAGGGTTACCTTGGATACGCCGATGAACAGGAAGTTCATGCCTGACGCAGATTTCGGCTCCTGGACGCCGCTGGAGTTCATTGCAGAGTGAGTGCTGAGGGGAGTGTTGATTTTATTTTGTGATTTACAGGAGGTGGAAGACTCTGATCACATCTGTGTTCTGCTTGTGTCTGTTTTCATCAATAACTCCATCACATTATACCCACAGTGGTTTTCCTGCTCTCCAGGCACATTTTAAAGTGATGCTTTGGTGCTGCTGCATATAAATAAATCATTATAACATCACTCACTGACCTTTGCATTTGGGAAAATACCACCTTTCTGTCTATTTACAAATGACTCAATGCAATCAGTGAAATTAAATGCTCTAATTAGGCTTGAAAGGCACGAGAAAGATATCAAAAACATGTGCACCAAGCGGTAACCTCCAGTCTCGAAATATGGAGCCCATGTAGAAGTGTTATAAACTGCAGTTCATCGAGCATCCGCTTGAAGCTGGCTGCAGAAACACCAGAAACCACATACACACCCATTCAAAAAGGCGATCTTTACGGCAGAAATAAACATGTTTACAGCCTGGGTCAAAAAACTACTTCAGTCTGAAGAGCTAATTTCTCTATCGGCACACACTGTACGGGGGCTGAATATTTTTGTAACGCAACAGTTCAGAAGATATTAAGATTAAGAGTTTTGCCTATGTAAGGACATGACTGACTTGATTGACAGGTGGGAATACTGTAGCTGTTGGCAAGGAAGCTCAAAGCCCACCTCTTTACGTCACATTAGCTCGACAGCAGTTAGGTTGAGTTCAGCATTTCCAATATGGCTGCCGCCGCCGATGATTGGCTTCGAAGAAGCACTTTAGGAACAGATGGGTGACGTCACAGATACTACGTCAATTTTTCAATACAGTCTATGGTGCGTACTAATCAATTTTTAAGTGCAATACATGAACTAATACTGAAGAGTGCCTATTATCTATCTCACATTTTTTGCTGTTAAAGCTCCTGTGAGAAGTTTTTAATTTGTTATGAAACAGTCTGACATTGATACAGATACCTCTTTGTGACCTACAAAACAAACAAGACCATTAGCATTAAAATTGAATATTTCTATATAGTGATTTTTAATTCCTTTAACTGCTGCAAGGGGGTAGGTGTCAGACTAGATGATTGACTGAATGCTGAATAAAATGCATTTTATTTTCCTTTTGCTACAGCAAATACTCAAATTGATGCATTTGATTGTAAAAGACAGCAGGATGAGATTTGTTTTTTTCTGTCAGAAAACGCAATTTACACATCCCCGGGACAAAATCAGAGGTATCACTTTGTCCAAAGGGGGCGTCAAAATCAACACAAACAGAAATTTCCTCACAGGAGCTGTAAGCATGTTTTCAAAAACCCCTTTTTGCAGCAGCACGCCCCTCATGAATCATAAATAAATCAAAACAGCCGGGGTTTTTTTTTTTAGTCCGAAAGTAAGAGCAATGCTTGTTTTCATGAAATAATGTTTTAATTATTGCAGTAAATTCTGACTTTGTGATGCGTTTGTTTCCAATGCTCATGTTGCAAAACAATGTGATTGGGATCTAGCTCTAATCATTTACTCATGGAGTCAAGAACACTACAACATCTAATCACTTTCAAAACACCTTATCACTCATCGTCTGCATCCTAAGTCAAATGTAGTGACATTGTAGCAGACAATGTGCTTTAGATGGTTTAAAACTACCATCATAAGGATGTGTTATCCCTTTTAATGTCACATCTCACTTTAACAGTTTATACCACAGCATGGCTTTGTGCTGGGTCACATATGCACGTCCCATTTTTGACATTTCACCAAGTTAAATCCCTCACACTCGTCTGACAGGCAGACACAATGATGGATGGAACTTGTGTTTGTGTTTCTCGTGCTTGCACATCACTGAAGCTCGCTCATTTTTCAAGTGTATTATGAAAACCATTTATTTGTATGCTAATGTAACAAACAGACATCAAAGGTTTTTTCATATTCCACTGCCTGATTTATTTTTTTTGAAATGACAAGGAGTCACAGAGCACAATGCTGTTGCTCCTTCCTGTCAAATCCAAAGCAAACTGCAAAAAAATCCAAATTAAGAGATGAATCATTTTCTATTTATTCATTTACGAAAATTCTCAGTGATGTCAGCACGAGACAAGAATTTGATATAAGTCATCTAAAGTTTCACCAACTCTAAATGTGTGAAAAACTTTCAGGAAAAAAAATTCTGGACAAAAAAATTTGGACTTTGTTTCTTAATTTAATCAAAATGTTGATCAATTGAAGTCATCACTGAGTTGGACCTGGTGATTGGTAATTTGGAAACTGTTTCGTGGACAGCAGAACTCCAACTCTGTTGTGTTCACTCTCTGTGTAGGCTGGGTAGATTAGATGGGATTTGATCCAGTTTGATAATCCCTGAGGAAACAGATGAGGGTCTGAGGACAGAAATAGAAATAATCTCTGTTGCAGGAAATGAAGCCGGGTGGCACTTTGCTGCATTGTGCATCTTCTGTGGTTTACCCTTTCATCATAGTTTATCTGTTACACCTAGGCAGACCGATAAAGATTGTTTTTCTACACATCGTTGCTACTTTGGGAAAAAAAGTAGTCTAGTTTATCATTCAATATAAAAAAGGCTCACCCCTACTGAGTGTGTCATTTCATAAATTAAGTAACAAGCTCTCATAGTGGATAGAAATCTTAGTAACAACTGTTGGAGCTTGACACCTCTCAGATGAGTGATACCTTCTTTAAGATGATATCTGAAGTAGTACAAAATTCCTCATAAAGCTGGCCGGTTTGTGTTTATTGTACACCTTAAACATTATGGTCAACTTTACAACATCTGACTTAAATCTGCTACAGGTAACAGTGAGAGTGATAAAGCTTTAAGGTACAGTGTGTAGAAATGAAAATACTAAAGGATACTCAGCGGTCAGACTCAGAGTGAGAGGGATACCAAATTAAGGGTGGGATGTCGGGATAGTATTACATGTGACGACACCAGTGATCCACCAGGATGATTTCTAAAGAGAAGATATTCTGAATGTTTGTTCTACAGTAAAAGTGCAGCGTTGATGTTGAGGCCACAATAAGTTTTGTACTTGAAAGCCAAGTTGCTAGATTAAAGTCCACTTGGATGAGGCTTTATAATTCCATAGAGTAGAAGATATATGTTTGTAACCAGAGGAACATGTTTGAGTTTTGAATGCACCACAAATATTTCTTCTGCTTCTGTTTCCTCCAGAATGTTCTTTAACTGGGCCACAGGAGCGAACCGGCCAGCTTCAGGTAGCCTGATGCAGCTGCTGACCTCCGGAGGGGAAACCCAGGCTGTGCCAGCTGAGTAGAGGACAGAGAGGAGCTGTGGAGACGGTGATGTGGAGTTTGGTGGGGGAGGGAGAGATGGATGGAAGCGGAGCGAGGGAGAGATGAGAGGTAGAACCCCAAAGATAAACAGTTAGAAAGAGGAGGAGGAGGAGGAGGAGGAGGAGGAGGAGGAGGAGGAGTAAAGAGTGATGAAGAGGGTTGCAGGTGCAGAGGTGAGGAGGAGATGGTGACGAAGAAGAGCTGAGTAAAATAAGAAGGTGGGAGGTGGGTTTGTTTTTGTTTTTTTTACTAAGGAGGAGGGGCTGTCCAAACAAACGCAGCCCCACAGCGCCATCTAGCGGAGAGTCACAGTACTTATGCCAAAAGTCAATCAGACCATCTAAAACCTCCAGAAATGACCAGTTTGTAGCACATTTGAAGTCATTCATCGCTCCTGAACAACAATTTAAAGATGTATTCAAATCTATTCCTCCAAAGATCAGTGGAATAATTTAAATTTGAAACCTTTGAGATCAAACTGTGTATGAATTCCCTTTTCTGGTGGTCACTGATAAAGGTCAATATGAAATGTTTACTGTATCGTTGGAATTATGTCATGGAAGTGTTATTACAATCATCATTATGTAAAATTAATGAAATACTGTCCTACCATTTCCCATATTTCCCTCTATAAGGACACTGTAGCTTCATTACAATCATTCAGTCATCTTCAGTGTTGTCTCCAGCTTTCTGTCAGTGATCTGTAGAGATTTAATTTTAGACTGTGTATCGTCCCTGAACGTTCCTCTACCACTGTGGGTTCACAAAGTCAAAGAAAGCCGCTGTCATTTCTCACACGGACAATACGCTCTAAAGTGAAGTGGCCTTATTTTATGTGTGTCACTGTCCAGTCAAAGTGTCCTTGTTGTCCGCTGTGTGCAGAAGGTGCTCTGTTCCCTTTGTCAGTTTTATAAGTTGTGTAATGAAACTGTGTCCAGTTCACAATAAAAAGAGTCATAATAATGGATAGATTGGTGATGCAGAGTTTATTCTTGACCTTTAGAAATAACACATCACAAAGAATCCAGCCACACTCTGTAGATATTCAGAAATCATATTCATTTATTATTTAGATTATTGCACATTCCCAAAAGCACTTAGAAGTCACACTGAAATTATACGTGCAGACAATAAACATCTCTCTTTACTGTGTCACAACTGTTCTTTGAAATGTGTTTACCATATGATGTCCTTGAACTAGTGCCCTAAAAATTGGTATCCATGAAATGTTGATCCTTTTCTGATAACGTCTCCTGTGTCACATCCTGCATAATAGAGGACACAGTCCTGAGCAGCTGACCTGGTTTTCCCCAAATGTTGTGGGATTGTAAATGTGGAATTAGCTTTTTATGATGGTCTTAATCGTTTTTAGCAAACAAAAATTGCTAAATAAAATCCAGATTTCATTTTTTACCTTTTGAAGCCTTTGAAAAAATGGGAATTATTTCAAAGTTGGTTTTGAAAACTGGGCCTGCCAATCACAACGTTTTTACTTCTATTTACACCATGGAGGCATTTTTATAAACAACCAAGATGGCTGCTGCTGAAGAGGAACATTTTTCGAGCTTTAACGTGAATCTGCTTAGTAATAATTATCAAACCAAGCGTAATGTTTTATACAATATGAAGGTAAATGTTGGCTTCTTTATAGCTTCATGTTTGCTTCATTTTTTTATTTTAATTCAAAGAACAATAGATAGTTAATTATTGATCAAGCTAGTGAGTTAGATTGCCCTAATTCCTCAGCTATTCCTGCAACTGAAAGGATGAGGCTGATAAAGTTTGACGGTTTGTTAGTTTGAATGAATAACTAAAAGACTTAGTTTGAGTATTTGAATATAATTGTATGTAGATTTAAGCACCAAACCCTTTTCTCCCACTTTCAATAGGAATGTATGTAGATGTGAATTTGTGCCTAAAGAAAGAAAGTCTCCTAAAACAGCTGAGGACAATACTTTCAGAAAAGTTACTTAAACAGGCCTTCATTTGTCAGCAACTGCTTTAAGTTTGTGGATAATAGACATTTGAGGGACCAGTTTACCAACCAATTAGCAGGGTTCCCACGTTTTCCTGGAAAACCTGGAAAACAGTTGACCAGTTTTCCAGTACTGGAAAACACCTGGAAAATGGGGGAAAAAGTAAAATGTCCTGGAAAAGCACATATAGCTCTGGAAAATTATTCCAACATGACTGCATGCGACCTGACAAGGTTAAAAAAGCACATCCCCCATTTAACATTTGTGGCCATTTTTGTCATTCAGATCTATTTAGGTCAATTTATGCACTGATCCTCTGATTATTATTATTATGTATTTATTTATTTCAGTAAGGCAGCTTCCAGAGTCCTTTGCTGGCTCTTTTGTTTTTGACTTAGCTCATTTCATATTTTTTGAGAGAAGAGAAAGCTGAGATGAGAGTTGGCCATCATTGTTACTTAGTTGCACTAATAAAGTGCTTTACATCTGTGGTTGCATTGTTCTATAACTAATTTGCCATTATTTTTAAGCATATTAGAAATAATTTCATTCATAGCCATAGACTGCACATCTTTCAATCTAGACTTCCACTGAGGAACATAGTAGACTATTTAGGAACTAAATTAGGAACTCAATTTAGACTGTCATACCAGCTTGATCATCACTGAAAATGTCCTGGAAAATGATCTCTGGAAAAGAGTGGTAACCCTGAATAAGTTAACAGATCTAAATGAACTGTTTCAGCCAGTATAACTATGTTGATGTATTTTGAACAGTTTTTACTCTAAGGAATGCATTGAGTAGCACCAGCCTTTTCTTGCTATAAAAACCACCACTAGATGGTGCTCTCTGATCAGAGTTCCCCGGCTGCGCTGCCTGTTGGCGATTCGCACCGAGAGTCATAATAACCTGAACGTTCACTGCCATGCATTTACTGCATACAAATAACTTACAGAAGTGCCCTTTAATTTCCCTCTCCTGCTCTGAACTCACTGTAAAGCATCCGGGCCTTTCACCTTGGAGAATGCAAATCTCTGTATGTGGGAAGACATCAGCTTAAAGCTGGATTATGACGAATAGATGATCTTACAGCCCTGTTCCTCTTTGCACAAAGTGTTGTTGTTGCTCAACTAAACCATACATCTAGCTCAGTGTGGACCAGAATGCACATAAATACATCATATAGGCCTGCTGCCGGGCCCTGGTCTTAAACTTCACTATTTCTCTCGGCCCGGCTGAGGCTCCTTGGGACTATATGGCTGTTGACAAGCACACTGCAATAAATCACCATGCTGAGGATTAATAGGAAAGAGCAAAGCGGCCCAGCTCACTGTAGCTGATATGTATTTATTCTATGTGGCGTTGCAATTCATCTCACTGTGTGTATGCTCCTGTGTGTGTGTGTGTGTGTGTGTGTGTGTGTGTGTGTGTGTGTGTGTGTGTGTGTGTGTGTGTGTGTGTGTGTGTGTGTGTGTGTGTGTGTGTTTGCATGTGTGTGAGGGCCTGAGGCGAATGCAACACGTCTATGCATACATTACCTCCCACGATGCCAGCACTATGGAGTGATTGCCCATGGGGATGGAGTCAATGTTTATCACAGAGAGCGTTTCAGCTGATCAAAGATTACCGCTGAGACCGAGTGTGTTGTTCCTGTTTCAGTGGGGCCAGATAAGTTGTCACCCAGTGCCACAGATGCTCTTGTTTTGTGCAACGTGAATCTATGAGGAGCAAATTATTTGTGTGTCACAGGTGCAGCGGTGTGTGCTCAGGAGAATTTATCTGTGGGACTCTTCTGTTGGAGCTGCAGCCGTGTGTTTCCCCATGTCTCATCTGAAGAGTCTGATGGTGAGTATGTAAATACAAAGTGATTATGTAATTCACAGACGTCTGTCTGTTGTCTCATTCACACATGGTGAACAAGGAGGAGGAGGGGGGGGGGGTCACATGAGGTCGGCAGGAACATTTAAGCTCCTGTGAAGAGTTGTTTAGCTGGTCATGAAATTGACTGAAATGAATAGTGATGCCTCTTTATGACCTATGAAAGCAAACAAGACCACCAGTGCATGTTTGATATCTTCTAAACAGATATCTCTGAGGTCTATTACCTCTGATGGGGAGGGGTCAGATGAAGTGAATAACAGCGTGCTGCAGAGACACGCTTTTTTTTAAACATCTTCCACAGCAAAGATTCACAGTGAGAGATGTAACTGACCGTTACAAGACAGCAGGATGAGACATATCTTTGAAAAACACTACTTACATACGCATGTGAGGGAAAAAAGATAAGAAACCACTTTGTCCACAGGGGGCGCCAAAACTATACAAACTGAAAGTCCCTTACTGGAGCTTTAAGTGTTCGTGGAGAGAGTATAACTTGGTGTTGACAGTTTGGATACTATTTCTGTCCCAATATACTTTATTCTAAATCTATATATGTAATGAAATGAATATACTATGAAAATATTGAATAATAACCTAAACCAAATTGTAAACCGTTACCAAGGAGAAGTCTTAAGTTTGTTGAATTATAGATGTTGATCTGAATCATGAGCCTGGTTCAGACTCGTGTTGACATGCCTCGCATGACTGCCTTACTTTTCCTTGTTTCCTGTAACTTCACCAGAACAAAATAACCACACATACTTAGGTTGTTTTTTTTTTTGTTTTTTTTACGGTTAAAAATGTTCAATGTTAAAAAAGAAAAAACATATTTTCCTGAACTGATGCAACAATCTTGCAACCTCTACATTACCATAAACTAGTCCTGTTCAGGGACTTGTGTTATTTTCAGTGGTGTCATTGTGTAACCTCATGTGTTAAACGGACAAAGGGAAATATTTTATGTGTTTCACCTTGAAGCAAAGTTTACCGCTCAACAGATAAAATACTCCTCCAAAGTTTTCTAATAAATATGTTTCCATTTTGTCTTTTGATTCCCAACTTGCAACATCAAAACAATCAGTGAGCTTAAATTAAGAATTGGTGTGCTTAACATTTTCCAGAAGCAGCTGTCCTCCCTCCAAAATGTCACACATTACACATGTAATTTAAACTACGTCAGAGTTATCTTGTCACCCACTCTTCAGTCAGTCTTCCATGAGTTTTATTCTGTTTTTTGTTTGGCTGTGACTCTTGAAAGGGATTCATCCACACATTTAACAACCCTGGTTCAAAGAAGAAGAAATGTCAGCTACATGAATTTACCTAATTTGAAATCAGTTGCAAAAAGTTGAATGATCCAAAGCATGAAGAGTTAAGACACCCTCCCTTGTGTTTCTTTTAAAGAAAAAATCAACATATCTTCCACTTTTCCTTAATTTTGATGAACACTTCCACTGTTTGTCTTCAACATGTTAATCTCACTGTTCAACCCCAGATTATTTGAAACAAGGAGCTGTGTGAGGAGGTAGGAGTCGTGATTCTGGTCCAAACTTAGCCCTAGAAACCCAGAGAAGTTGTCTTTATTAGCCTCTGATGGCAACTCTGGCTTTGTGATGCTCTTTATTATTATCAGACCTGGAAAATAAAACATGAGCATCAATACAGAATACCTAAGCACATTGAAACCACAGGGTAAAAGCCTTTAACTCAACAAAAAAAGTAATGCTACACAATGAAGACACTCAGATTCAACTAAAAATCTCACAAGCATTCAAAACAAAATGCATCCACATAGTTAACCCATTCACACAAAAAATAGAACCTATAGAAGTTTGTGTTACACATTTAGATTGATTGTATGTCATTGATAAGCATGACAAGTTTATTTATTTCACAAAAAGATTTATTAATCAAATAAAACTTGAAGATTTCAATGAAAACATACAAATAAATCAGATCAACCAAACACTGTTCTGTGCTTAAAAGGCAGGGAGGATCTTTGTATATGTCCTCAGACGCACAGCAAGCCAGAGCATTTTTTTTTTAACTATCATGTTTGGATGCATTTCATTAAAATCCTAAAAATTTTGTTTTTGTAGGTGGTCATTATTTACCTTCAGCGTTTTGGTCAGAGTTAATAACTGCCTATTAATCTCTGGTGTGATACATGTTTTATTCTGCTTCCTTTTACTCTGTTGTACATTTGAGGTAGAACTAATTTTGAATGTTTACATAACTTTGAGAAGTTTAAATTACAAGAAAAGTGTCACATTTTATGAGCTTGATGTAGCAGAGAGGTGCTTAAGATTTTCCTCTGAAATATCAGCATTTGAAAATGGCTGTTAATACAAATACAAGTCCAGTTTATTTAAATCAAATCTGTGATAAAGAACAGTGTGAGAGTAAGTGTATTTAGTTTCTCTCCACAATAGGGACACAAGAAGTGTGGCATTCAGAGGCTTTACACTCAGTACTTGGTCTGTGAAGAGATTTTTTGGGTCAAACAAGCTCATGACCTGCACATCCTCATCCTTCTTCCCCCTTAATCTCCATTCAGTAAAAGCATTACTCTAACAGGTATATTGAAAGGCATGTGCTAACACCCTGCATGTGAGAACTCCAGCCTGCTATTTATGTTGATTCTGAACAATTAGAGATGGTAGTTTTCATCTCAGACACTGCTGGATGTTTTGGGCATGCTGCGTATAAACCCATATAATAGATTACAGTGCACACAGAGAGCCTGTGATAGCATTTGTTTTATTGACAGTGGATTGAGGCTTTCAGCGCAGGCTGTCTCAGTGATTCATTGTGTGAAGCAGGGAGAAGAGCAGCGTCCAGTCCTGCTTACATGAAACCCCTGGAGGTGAATTTCCTGATTAAAGCCCCCCCCCCCCCCCCCCCCCCCCAAACCTCTCAATCCCCCCATCCCCCCTCTCCTGTGCGCTTGAAAACCCCCTCTAGTTGTGTGAGTGGATGTGCGTGTGTTGTGCTTGCGTGCGTGTGTCTTTGCACAAACAGGAGAGCTTTTTGTGCATGCTGCTTTTTTTTGTGTTGCGTGAGCACAGGTGAATGGATGTGTATATGTGTAGTTTGTGCGTACATGTTTGTGTATGTGAATGCATTTGTTCATTGTGTTGTAGGCGTGCAATGTGCATGCTCGCATGCTTTTTTATGCATAGAAGAAGCCAATTAATGTGTTTGTTATTAAGAATCTGAAATGATGCTGTATTTTAAAGCTTTTTCTTGATCTTATAAAATCAGATTTTGTGATTTGTATCAATATTTGTATCAATATTTGTATCCATTCAGGATATATTTTTCTTTTCTTTCTACACACATTGTATAGTAAAAAAATCTACATTTTGACAAGCTTCATTTCTTGTCTTTTGTGCAGATAAATGTGCACAAACGTGTAGATTATTTGTGCATATATATCCCTGAGCTCTCAAAGGTGCACTGTGTGTATGCAGCACTTTCACATATGTGTATTTTTGTGTGTTGTAGATGTTATGTCGAGGTGGAGGGGCACCATGTGGAAGCCATTGTGATCTTGAGCGTCAGTGAACATGGAAGGTGAGGCCAGATGGTAGTGGTTAGCCCTTGGCTGCTCCGGGTAACCTGACCTGCAGGGGAGGACCCCTCTGCCTCCCGAGGACCAGCCGCCACATGTGTTGCGTGAGAGTAAGTCACCCAAAACCCAAAGAACCGCCTCTCGGCTTCCTGACTGCCTGCTCTCAGAGCTCGGGCTGTTTTTCTAACCGAGGATCTAAAACAACAAATAGAACCGGGATCAGACAGGAACAGTTCAGAGACAGGATCATGGAGGATCCTGAGGTCTATGAAGGTGTTATTAACTCTCTGATTCCTGTGTTTGTGCTGAAACAGCTCTTTGTACAGCGGTCAGTATTAAAGAATATCCTTCTTAGATGTAGAACAGAGGACTTTTTCCTTTTCCTGACATGATACTATGAAGGCCAGCAGTTACACAAAACTTTTTTGAAGTACTTTTACTTCAAACTTTGATCCTAAAACATCAAAAAACATATACAGCTATTTTTCAATTTAAGCAATTTTATTGGTTAATAAATGTGTTGAACTTGAAGTTTAATTTCTGCAATAGACAACAAACTAGCAGTGACATTAAGTACTCAAAATCTGTGTTATAGTGACAAAACACAGTTAAAGGCAGCTGTAAGGTAAATGGATGTAAAATATGACATAACATAGTAATCACAGGGGTTGTTTGTAGGTTGAATTATCTACTAAAGTTATTATTTTTGTGTTTGTTTTTATGCGATACAATATTTACACAAATATGTTACCACACATGCTGAGACACACTGATTCTATACTCTCTTTTACTCATGTATGCATTTATTAAAGGTGCTTTGTAAACAAAAACCCTGTGCAGGGGAGGCAGGAAGCTAAAAGCAAACAATAGTGATAAGAAGAGACAGAAGGTCAATTACAAAATGAAGACAAAAATAAACCTGTTGATACCCTTGTTGATAATAATTCTGCAATCAATAAAATGCTTGATATAAAATATGGGGTGGCAGTTTAGCTCAGTGGTTGAATCGCGCTCCATGTTCAGAGGCTGTGGTCTTGTAGCAGGCAGCCAGGGTTCAAGTCCAACCTCTGGCCCTTTGTCCCATGTCATTCACCTCTCTGCCAGTTCTTCTCACTTTCCTAAACTGTCCTGTCCTCTGAAGCAGTGAATGGAAAGGAACGAAAAAACAACTCTAAAATAAAGTATAATAAACGATAATAGAACCTGAACTTTTATTTTGGATTTAGCTTTAAAACCTCCTCCAGGTATTTTCTCAAACTTACATTTCAAGCTTTAAATAATTTCTGTCTGAGAATGTCAATACTTTCGTTCATAAAATAACATCTATGCGCTACAATTAATAGAAAAATCTATGAAAAGAGGACATGCATTTTCAAAATTTGTATTGCTGGACAGACAATGTATTTCTACTCTTGTGCTCATACCTGCTCCTTTTTAAAATGAAGATATTGTAGTCCCTGCCTTCAACTGATCTATGCTGAACACAATATGAAAACAGTCTCCAAGTCTATCACACACTGGTCATACTTCACTTTGCAGTCATACATTACACTCAGATAAAGCCCTCGCAAAACACTACATACATTCAGATTTTATAAACAGAAATAATGGTAATTAGGTTATAAAAATCAGAGCTGATATGAAAACACATATGAGAAAAACGAAATAGAAGCAAAAATTGTATTTCAAACAATGATAATTAGTCAGATTTGATGTATTTGTACACTACAGTAAACAGTAACACAACTTTTAATCAATAGAGACCGCAGTGACTTCATTTATAAATTTAGTATTACATGTTAAATGACAACAAATATGATGAAATATTTTTGAAGTGAGCAGCAGACATGTTTCCAATGTCTGTTTGCACCGTTTTCAATCCATATATGGATTTTGTTTTCCTGTGTGTTGCACATTTCACACAAGTGCAAATTCAATAAAAACAAAAAGAAAGAAAGGTCACGTCAATTTAGAGAAAGACAACACCAGAGGCAGGACTGGAAATAGACATACAAAAACAGCTCTAACTTAGGATGTATATAGTATATACCAGGAATTATAACAGGCTGAAAACCATAAATATAAATAGGGCCCCACTGAAGCCAGATTATTAATGCAAGTCAGAGTTTTGTCCATTTGTCTCTCTCTGTGGACATAAAAAATGTAGGATCATGCAGGGTACCCAAACAGTCATAGTAAGCTGTAATGTGCATAATGAAGACTAATGTTGCTTCCTATATTAAATAAGTGGTTCAAGTTGTACCCACCTCGGTCTCTAGATGGCACTAAGTCATAGCTGTAAATAAGTGAGGTCTGTGAGAGCATAATTAAAATTTGAGTGATACGTTTTTGATTTAATTAAACGCCCCTCAAGCCAGAAAACTCTCGGCTCTGGGTCGACGTGAGAGATGGAGAAATTCTCTTCAAATAGGCAGCATCAGGTCCAGTGTCTCTTAAGATCAAGGCGGCTCGAGATGGTACTCAACATCTGCTCAGAGAGAGGTGAGCCACTGTTTGAAAAAAAGTCCATGTCAATGAATAAATGATGGGCTGATGAAGACCTGCTCCACATATTCATTCAATGTGCACAAATCTCTGAATTCACTCAAATTAGAAGAAAAAACTGCAAGAAAAGAGTCAAAAAAGTGAGAGTTTTGAGTTCTCCTGTAGCTGAAACATCACTCTGCATGCTCACAGGAAAAACAACAGGTAATAAGATGTCTTTGTAGAGTTTGGTTTTATGATTACACTGGTGTTATGTAGGAGCATGTTCTACCAGCCTGACAGGAACGTCACAGTGACAGTAACAACACGCTGACAGCAGTGACTCGCGGTTCACGTAGATTCCCTCTCACCTCTACTATTTATACATATCCTGTCAGGAAGTCAAGTTTGACAATTTACTGTCTGTTCATTGGGATGTATTGTCAAAGAGGCAACATGACAATGTCTTAATGAGGCAGAAATATGTCCTCAGAAAAAAACTGAAAACAAAAAACTGCAGCAGGCTGACGATAATGTAAATACCTGCATAGGCAGATTTATGTAGGTGTTTTACTAACATATGGTTTCTAAAAGTTGCAGACTTTTTAAACTGTGTTGCTTTTTGGCTTTTTATTGCACACATTTAAATTCTTTAATAACAAACTTCAAAAGTTAATCTTTAAAAATAATAATACATTCTATAAAATATAATACTTAATAATTAGCAACAGGAAAAGCATTCATCTAGGACTGTCAAAGGGTTTTAAATCAGGATAAATCACTGAATTTCAATAGTTAATCACAATTGAACACCTTTTTGATTGCATGTTCAGAAATTCCAGTTTTAACAGTGTTAAGCCCATTGTAAAATATGAAGCAATTCTAACCAGTGCTTTGATTCTGGGATCAAATTAATGCATTCAGTCATCACCCTTGTAGCCAGCGCTTTAGTTAACTTATCAATCTAGTTTCATCCCCATGTCTGTGGCGACCGCAAATTCCCAAATAGTGCTCTGCAAGCTTTTATGATGCAGTATTCGTCAGTTGCTGCACCTGTATGCTTGTCTTGTAGGTATTAGCTTAAACTCAGAGTACTACAGTGATATAGTAATTCAGTTAACGTAAAGTGCATGTTAGTTTTTACTTGTCAATAGAGCCTTCTGGGAGTCTTTTTAATTGAAATGTGCCGTTTCAATTAAAAAGACAGTGGTGTCTGAACTCTCAATCACCGCAGCAGCAGGAAGCAGGGAGATGATGTTGTGGTTCAACTACGGTGTGTCAAGAGTGACAAATAGCACAAAGCACAATTTTAAAAACATTATGAGTTTAATTTTAAGCCTTAATAGTATCTGGATCAATGCATTAATTTATTTATTCATTTTATACGTCAAGAAACACATGCCAATCTAAGAAATCAACTGAAGAAAAATACTACAGAAAAATAAAGATGCATGAAAAGGACACCCCAGATAAGCTTCCAAAAGCTTTTGGTAGGGGGCCCAACATAAAACAAAAAATTATAAGAAAGACACATTCCACAAAGTACAACAAATGAGACAACAAACCACACATTAGTCTCTAAGCACTGCACTACTCCAACATTAATTCCATTAATTTCATAATACTGACAATCTTTACCTTAATACAAGTCGCTGCAACTCAAATTTTGGATTATGAAATGATCTGCCTATTTCTGACCAGATCAATCAATTAATGATTTAGTCATGAAAAAAAAGGTTGTGAAAAAGGTTGATCACACTAAACCGCTTCTGTTGTCCTTTCAAGCATCTAAATCCCAGAAATGGAAAGGAAAAGCAGCTGATCTTCACATGTAATAGACTAAAACCAGCAAATGTATGATTGTTTTCTTGAAATAAATCCAAATAGTGGATGGACTTTGTATAAGGAGGATCATTTTGGTTGATTTATTGATTCATCCTTGCAGTTTTAATCTTATCCACCCTTCCAAAACATGCCATGCACACCTACACACGAACACACTATTCCAGCACAGGTTGTCATGCAAGGTGATGGCCCTGCACTGAGGGGTAATTTAGGGCTCAGTGTCTTGCTCAAGGACTCTTTGTGCACACGAGAGAGCAGTGATCAAACCGCCAAACATGCAATAAGAATTAACAGCCCGCTCTACCTCTTGACACCGAGCCATGTCAGAGTACATTCAATATTTCATCTTATGTAGAGTAGGATTTTTAATCTGTGGAGCTTAGATAATACGCACTTGCCGGATCCTGCTTCCAAAATGAGTTGATGTACTACTTTTGTCTGTTTTGAAGTTTAATATTTTTGGAGTTTTGGACTGCTGGACAGTCAAAACAAGCCATCTGAAGGTGTAGCTTTGCATTCAAGAGACTTTTGATCCAGAATTTAGAATATTTTCTGATGTTTTACAGCATAAACATTTTTTGTTGTTGTTTTTGCGCAGATGTTTTATTGTCAGAGCGGAACCTGTTCGCTCTACTTCGTGTCATATTACAAATGTGTTCATTTGTGTGTGTTCTGTTGCACACAGTGGATTTTAGGGACCACATTTATATGGTGAATTACTATGTTTAGGCTTGGTGCCTGTTTTATGTATTTACAGTATATCTTACTTTTACTCAGAGTTGTTGAAGCAAACTCTTTATGTATTATCACTCTGAACTCTCAGATCCTGCAGATGTCTGCAGGTCAGTTAAAGTTTATTCAGAGCAATTGTGGTGAACTTAAATACCAGTGTGTGATTCTGTTAGTCCGTTTATTTACCATTTAAACACAAAAATAGTTTTCTCTCTCTTTTTTTCCAACTTATCTGAGCTTCTCATTGACTTTCCTCAAGCACCTCTCAGGTGCACTTGCCAGAAGGTCCTGCCAGGGTTACCGGTGCCCCTGGCAGGACTTAGTAATGGTGCACACCTAATCAATACAGAGAACAAATACTGCACAGGTGATAAAGTTTGTAGTAAATAAAGTATAATCAGCTTTACTCCTCCCTCTCACTCCTCTCTGTCATCAGGGGAGGAGGTGATGAAGGAGGAGCAGGTTTGAAGTCTGGGGCCCGGGGCCTCGGGGTGTATGAGTAAACACTGACACCACATCTCTGTGTTTCCCCCTCAGCTCATATTTTCTAACACATGTTTCTTTGTCACATGATTCAGCCGCTCTGCTGCATTTGCTACATCTGTTTTTCTGTTCTTAGATGTTCTGCAGTTAGTTTCTTGCAACATTGATGATTCATGGATGGATTTTTATGTAGTGTTGCTCTTGGTTTCCAAAATTTAAATGTGACAGCCTTTAGCCGAACTGGACTCAGTGATGACACCTTACAGCATCAGAATGGGTTGAAGGCAGCTCGCCATTAAATGTAACAACCTCACCATTAAGGCCTGCAGTCGGGGGAGGGGGGCGGGGGCAAGGGTGTGGAGAAGTGGTGTCACATGTGACCCTCCTAATCATGTCTGTCACCTCCGGGACCAGAAGTGTCTGACAGCTTCTTGTATCTGCTTGTTTTTTAGCTCGTAACAGAGCAGGTGGAGCATTTGATTTCAAATGAGGAACTGATACAACAGGAAAAAACCATTACAAAGATAGAAATACGACATTGAATCTGGTGGCACATGATACTCATCATATAATGTGAAATAACATCATGTATGTTGGAGAGGGATTCAGCTTTTTCACGTGCAAGTCTCCCCTGAGATGCTGGTGTTAACATGCTGCCAAACACATCCTGAATAATCTTTGCATCTCTTTGTGCTCAGAGTCACATTCTTCAGGTTTTCTGTTTCTCATAAGTAGTTATTCAAGTGTGTATTGAGACCTCTCAGCTGTCAGGATGTTTTATAACTTCTATAGAATAATCCTAAAATTCCTGTTTGTCAGTGAGCTTTTGTTTTCTCTGAACCAGTGATGCTTATCTGGAAACAGAGTTATATGCAAAAATATTATAACTTGTGTTGTTGAAACCATTTCCTCAAACGACTAAGTGCTCAATTTCTAAGCTAATTCATTTAGTCTATCACTTCACATACTGCTAACATACAGTCAAAGAAAGTATGCACTTTTCTAAGGTATGTCCTTTTATTTCTACTCCACCACATTTCAAAGGAAGATATTTTTCTGTAGGAACAATAAATCCATCTGAAACCTACAATTACTTTCCAGTTCAGGTGTTTACAAAAGGAAAGTAACATCACATTAAAACCTCAACAATATTAATCACTATAACGATATCATATATACTAGATAAAAGTACAACAGTCATTGAAAGTGGGGTGATGGTATCCTGAAACCTTAATTTACTTCACAGTATCGTCTAACTGTGCAGAATTTTACATTTTATCAAAGTATATTTACATTTTTTAAAGGATCTAAATACACAGCTTAAAACTACCATCACTACTAATACTAGAACCATAAATATTATATACCCCAACAAGTTCTTCCAGATCTTGGCCACAGAGCACAGAGACCACCGAGTAAACATGACCACCACTACATATTCTTCAACATTTAGCGGTTCCAAACTATGCGTTGAAACCAGTCACTAGTGAACTGTCGTACCAGCTAAAGTAAAGTAGTGTAGTAGTGGTAGTGTATTCAAAACTTGATTTATAGCAACATTTAATTAAAACTAGAGATCAAAAATAGCCATTACAAAGAAGACTTAAAGCAACCACACCAGGCTGAGGAGAGAATAAAATGGTATCAACAGTGTGTATGATTTCCAGTGTTTCTAAGTTAATAATGTCATAACGATTTACAGCACCTCATGACCCAACTTTTTCAGTGGTAGAAGATCAAGGATTTAACCATCTAATTACAGTTCTGAGGTTAGTCCAGTGAGCATGCTCAGTTTAAATGTGTAAGTCATTGTGCATGTAGAGGAGTGCTCCTGATTCACATTGAAAAAGTTAAGCACTAATGAAGAGTCAGAACTATTCCTTTTTTGTGTGATTGCAGTTAGAATAGATGTAAACTATATTAATATACAACTTTGCTCACTTAATCTTAACCTTTCAGTCTTCCAGGGTGCATAAACTACACACTTTAAAATATGTATAAGCCATTAGGAGAAGGTTGTTATGGGTCATTTGTATCAGCTCCAAAAAATATCGTACATCCCTAATGAACGCATTTATATTGGTCCTAAACATTTGAATCAAAGCATGTCAGTTTCTAAAACTTGAGGTTATATAAAATCAAAACAACAACAAACAACATGGTTTGTTGATCTGCTCAGAGACATGTTCATTAGGTTAACTGGTGAGCCTTATATTCCCATAGGTTTAACTATGAATGGTTGTCTGTCTTGATGAGTCGGCCTTGTGATTGACTAGCAACCTGTCCAGCGTATCCAATGCCAGCGGAGTCGGCTCTGGTCCCCTGAGATGCTGAATGGGATTAGCAGTGATGGTGGATGGATGGTAGTTTGTTGACATCATGAAGTAGTGCAGAATCATTGGGGCTGTTGTATTTATTGTAGAACAACTAGCACTGCTGATACAAAGCCTTCAGTTGTGACTCAGGCAGACCTCATCTTCATAGACAAGGTTATGTATTTAATTTCTATCCCTGTAACGTTAATGTTGCATAAGCACCAACTAATGTTTAGATGAGTTGATGGTCCATAGAGATGCTGTAGTGTTGGGGATGTGGGGAATCTTGTGTTTCAGTATCACATTGATGAGCAACCAAATGATCAAATCAAACTTATAATATAAATACACAAAGTATCATTTAAACATATCTCCCAGCATTCTTTAGACACTTCAATGAGGGAACTTTTCGCTTTATCTTTGAGTTAGCATTCATGATTTATGGATTCAACATACATTTTTTGTATAAAATATAAGTGAAAGTTATTTTCCTATCAGCTTGGATATCTGACAGCCAGCAGGCCCGTCAAAGTCAATGTGGGTGGATCCTGCAGGCAGCAGCCAGTCAAATCCAGGTCATTCATAGTGGTGGGGGTTGGACGGCATTTGTGTGTGTGTGTGCGTAATTCATATATGTGTGTGCGTGGGTGGAGGTGGTGGTGGTGGTGGTGGTGGTGTGAGAGGGTGGGGAGGTACTAAGCTGGACAGACGATGTGACCGAATTGAGAGTTTCCATACAAGCAACAGGATCTGACCAAGATAAGCCTCTTGGGAGTCGAGCGGTTCTCTCTCTCAGGGTGGATTAAGCACACACACACACACGCACACACACGCACGCACACACACGCGCGCACACACACACACACACACACACACACACACACACACACACACACACACACACACACGCACACACACACACACACACACATAAACATACATACACACACATACATACACATCTCTCTCTCTCTCTCTCTCTCTCTCTCTCTCTCTCTCTCTCTCTCTCTCTCTCCCCCCATCTACTGTACGCACATCTGTCCATCTGTCCGTCTGGCTGTCTCTGTTTTCCCCCTTAGCCTTTCCAGGACGGCGCCTCGCACAGAGAAACACATCCCAAAGATCCAAGTTTGGGGATTTTCTGGTTCTCCTAAGCCTCAGGTCTTTGTGGAAACATGGTCTCCCTAGTCCCCCCACCCTCCTACACATCTGTTTCTCATTTACATCCTGAGTCTAAGTTCAGTCAAAGAAGAGGGGGGGCTGGATGGGTGTTGGATAGCAAGTTAAGGGGGATCAGAAACATCTTAAGCCTTGCACATGGTTTTCTTTCTCTATAAATAAAGACTTTGTTTCCAGTATGTTGGATCAAAACATGGACGCCCACTCTTATCAAACAATAAGAAAAGCCATACATTCACAATAATTGGCTTTAGAGAGTTGACAGCTATTGGGGAAAAATGATTCACATCTCCTGCCTGGTGCTTTCATATAACCCAGTTACCATTGTATTATAAATATCAGAGGGGAAAGTAGTAAGGATTCAAACTGAAGAACTTGAGTCCCTGCTGGTCCTGATTTTAATCAAATATATATCCAAAGAACCGGTTTATTAAAATCAACTACGTTTCAGCTTAGCCCTCTATTGTTACTGTTCAGGGCTGTAAAGTGCTTTAATCTCAATCCCATCATTGTGACACATATTTAAGTTTGTAGTGAAATTCTTGTTGACTTCTTTAAACAATGACTCCTGGATTTCAAAGAAAAGGTTGACGACAGCAGACATCTCATCTCTATTATACAAACACTCATTTTTTTTTCTGTATGAAAATCATACTTTACAGACAGCTGTTGCGAGTTAGTTAGTTAAACTTATGTGAGGACCAAGTTCTAGTTGAAAGCATATTTGGATGGCTTACTGATTTATCAATGTGATCATTTTTTAACATGAGAATATTCTATAAGGAGCCATAATAGACGGATATCTTTGTTGTCCCATCGACAAGTTGGCTCCTAAATTAGCATCTCATTGTTCCCTCAAAAACACACAATGGGAACTTTCTTTTAGATTTTTGATGAAAATCCACTGTGTTACTATTGTTGATACTTATACAGTTTGATCAGCAAGATATCCCACAGAAATGAACACAACTTCTCAATGCTACAGCACCAGAATTATAAATGCCATGTTGGGCAATTAGATTAAATTACTAAACAAACTAAAACTAAAATGCTTCATGGAAACACGCCATTTGCTTGAGATTGGTCCAGCCCATTCAGAGAAAAATGTCCTTCTGATTGAGAAGGATGATGCATCCTGTTTGTGATTCAGATTGTCAAACGTAGAAACTCTTGATCTGATCGTTTCTTCCTGGTTGGCGTGGAACTCTTCCCCACGTTACATGACAGTTTCTCCTGATCCGTAGCCACACAACTTTTAACTGGAGACTTTAATGGAAGTCAGGAGAGTGGTTAACGTCAAAACAATGAATAAAATAGAGACATCCAAAGTCAAAGTTGAGAGAGAGGAGGACAATTAAATCTGATGATGCAGCAAGTGAGAAAACAATGCATAGAGGTGTTCTGACAGTGTTATTTAGTTTTTACTTTATTTGTAACTTATTACGAACAATGAAACAGTGACAGTGGCGTTTAACAAACAGGAACAAAGGGAGGTAACAGTTTATTCTGCTATTTTTCAGACATCAGACTCTACTTGTCTCACAATAGAGTAAATGTTGGAAGCATGAACAGACTCGTCTTATTTGGATCATTTTATTTAACATCCATATGAATCCTGAGGTTATAATATCTAATCAGAATGATTTGAATCATGTTGAAGAAAAATGCACATGTAAACATAACCACTGTCATTTAGCTACATGTGCGCACATTTAATTAACTGATTGTTTAAGCACTACTGTAAAGTTCATGTTCATTAAGTCTTATTTTAGGCGTTTGATGACTTTAAGAATAGTAAGCAGGAGTGCAAAAATGCTAAATCATGACTTGTTCTCTATGTGCTCAGTGATAACTCTCATATGATAATGCTAACTGACTGAGGACCAATGCATAGGCTGTATGTGATGGTGGACAAATATTAAAGTTCCAAAAGACTAAGCTTGGTTTAAGCTGCATTTTGACGAGTTATGGTAAGTAAGAATGATACTCTTTTTTATGCATACCATCATCTGTTGTAGCTGCTCATATGTGTCAGATTCTGTCACTGTCATTTTCACATATTTGACCCAAAAGTTTGACTAAAACAAATCGACATAGTGTGACCTGACGCTGATGCAAGCCTCTGAAATGCACTCTGGCCCTGCAAACATGACATTAGTTAGATATGAATGCAACTGTGTCAGAGACTGTAAAGAAAAGATAGTTGAAATATGAACAGATCTCATAATCACTGCTTTTTTTTTTAGTGCACGTCAAAGAAAATTATCTGAGACGTTTATTATCTCCAGGCACAGACTAAAGAACCGTACATGAGAGGGTTCAGGTTGAGCTGACACGGAGGTCTCTGTCGACCACATGGCAGGATTTTTTACTGCCTTTGTTGCCATAAAGACCACCAAGTCAGGCTGACGTTATAAAAAAGTTGAAACAGCAGCAGATTCTATAAAATGTAAAATTTAGTCGCATGTGTTTTATATCTTTGACGCAGTTTTATTCACCAGAGCAATAATTTATTATCCGTATGAAGTGAATGCATAAATGAGCTGGTTGTAGATATTCCCAACATAAGATCTGTCTCATGAAAAGCTCTTTAAAGATACTCCTATTTTTTTTATAGAGACTGTAAACGTGTCTCAGAAGATATCTCCTCTTTCTTTTTAACACTCCTAACTCAAGAAGCAGATCATATCTCGGCATTTGAAGATTTAGTAACATGTTTGTTTCAGAACTTAAATATGTTGTGGAAGTCTTTTCTGAGTTTATTCAAAAATTATCAGGATATAAGTTTAGACATGACTTGTGACAGGTTTTGATTCAAATATAGATATGATTATGTGTGTTTATTTATTATACATGAATGGCTTCATGTAAGATGTCGGTGAAACTTATAAGCTTTATTTTGAAGAGGAATTTATTTGTGGTTTTCTCTGGCAGATTGTTTTTTTATTGTGGAAAAGTACCTTTGAAAAGAACAAAAATAAACCGTCTGTGACATTTGGCTTTCAACTGAAGATAGAAAGTTGTAAAATTAAGTTAGAAAAATGTCTGATTTTACCCAGGAGGGTTGAGTTATCTCCTGGAACAACTTGAAACTAGTATTTAATATTTTCTGCAGGAAGGAAGAAGTCTCTTAGTTGGGGGACTATTTCAAACTGCATTTGGTGCTTCGGCTAGCAACAGACTGTATTCCTATGATGGCCATCTTCCTGTGACGTCACACTCAGGAGGAATATTATCATCATTGACTGTATAAACCCATAGTGAGCTTTGGAGCCAAAATGCTGTCTCACTGGATGCTGACATATTGCCCTGGTGCAACCAAGGCATGCACAGAAGTAACATGGCTGGTAGCTTCACTAGACGTCTTCACAGACGTCACACCCTGACACTATCCAAAACATGCATTACACTTACCAATAAAACATCAAAGATCCCTCGGGTTAGCTCAGTCCACAGCAGAACAGATTCTTGTGTTGATTTGAAGCAGAAACTTAGAGCTCTAGAAAGTACAGTGAGTCTTGTTAGTGTTTGATATGTTTTCTCTCACAGTTCCTCCTCTTCTCTGCTGATCTGGTGCAGACAGACTGGTCAGAAAATAACTGCTTGAGCATAAATCAGCCTGATAAGAACTAACAATGACACAAACCATGCTTCTTTTCCCTCTGTTAACATTAAAAAGAAGGGGTTTGTCACCTAATCTGCAGCAAAAATAATAACAATAATTTAACCAATTTGCTAACAGTGCACAGCTAACATTAGCATTCATCCTCTTCCTATCCGACAATTTGGTTTGAAAATCACAAATCCAACAGGAGAGGTGAAACATTTGCACAAGCAAAATGAACATTTATAGCTTATAACTCAAGAAATTCTGTCGTCAATTGCTGTCTATTTTTACTTCACAGAAGCTCTCGAACAATATGATATTTAAGTACTGTTACAGACAGACGAAGGTGTTATTTTTTAACAAGTGACCCTGTTATCTGGTGACTTTGAGCCTGTTACTACAACCACTTAGGTAGCAGGGTCATGTATTGAATCCAAACCCTCGTGGTCTTACTTCCATTGTCGCAATATAAAACTTGATCCAGAGGCGATGAGAAACCTGGGGTGCAACACTGTGGCTCCTTCACAGTCAGCCTGCAATACTTACAATGCATGTGCAACACTTGACTGTAGCATCAGTTCATAGTTGAGTTTGGTCTTTTCAGAATATAATGAAACTCCCCATTTAAAGTGTTGAATTTGATAAGTTGAATTGTAGGTATACTGAAACCTATTTAATATACAAATGTATTTAAAATTAGCCTCCTAAATATTATTTCAATACCTCCATGATGAATGTGAAATGTTGTCTTGACATGTCTTTAAAATGTATGTTGATGTACTTCAGCATAAAGATGTATTTAAAGCCTAAATCTCCATTCCATCTAGTTTAAGTTCAACAATGATTGGTTTTTTATTGAATCACACATGAATTGTGCACATTTGATCATTCTATCTCATCAAATATTACAGTTTGCTCTTTTTTTCTCATGTAGGATTTAAAATCAAAAATGTTTGGACTCTGGACCGTTGGTTGGACAGAGGACTCGTGTTGTAAATGCTTATTTTTAAATATATATATAGATATTTATAACTAAGCTTTAGGTCATAATCAGGTTATAGCTAACAGGAAGTCAAAAATACAACACAGTGTATTACTCTTACAAATAAAAGACTGATTATCAGTCATATTAAAATAGCGTTTAACTATTTTAATTTAAAAAATAATAAATTGGCCTGAACTTTGGGACGGCCCAAAAAACAGTTTACATTATTTAATAACAAAAGACCCATTATAATCATTGAAGGTATTTTATAATCACTGTTAAAGTGTCTACATGTAAATTCTCCAGTTATTACAGTTCAGGCCTATTTGACCACACAAAGACACTCTCCTCTCTTGTTCCCAAATGAGCATTTCTTTGACTGGAGACTTTAAAGGAGCCCTCATCCTTCATTATTCATGTTAATTTATGCAACAGAAAACCCAACTAATAAAATTTTGGAATATATAAGTGTGTCTTGGTCCGCAGTAATGAGATATGCCAATAACAATATGTAAATTTGGTGAATTATTGAAAAGGCATGACTGAGGATTTCTTATTAGTTTGCATGTTTATCTCCAAAAATCCATCAATTTTTCAGAGTGCTTCTGGTGCCCCGGCCGATAGGTAAATGTAATCAAACACTGAAATCAATAATTCAAGTGTTTATGTGCCGCTGTGAGTATATCACTCCTTCTGTCTCTGTGTACAACAGTAGATTTACTTTTGTCTGGTCTTCATTTAGAGGATTCAGTGTCCAAACTTTGTGCATTGTTTGTTGACTGGTCACAGTATTAACACATGATTCATCAGAAAATCTGATTCAGGCATGAAACCATTTCACAACCATTCTGATTTGCTAAAATATGTTAGCTGGAAATGAGCTATAATTAGATTCATCTTTTAATTTCTAATACGATATGAATAGTATCTTGGCCAAAAGCTGCAGCCTCCCACAGTACCTCAATGGAGTCTCAGAGTTAAGCCGGTCTGCATATCTAGAGGCTAACATTAAAATCAGAAATCTTTTTGCCTCAGTGATCCCCAACAGCTTCATTTTCAACTCATGTTTGCAATTCTGAATTAGGAATAACTCATTGAGATGTGAAAATTCACCCGTTTTATTTTTATTTTTTTGTCTGCTAAAACATATGGATGACAGCTTATCATCAAATTGATGAGACACAACAGAGGAGCAAAGTACTTGCTGATTGGCCAATATCTGTTAATAGGACAGGAATCCTGCGGCTGTGGCTCAGTGCGTAAAGTCGGTCGGCTCTCAATTGGAAGGTTGGCGGTTCCATCCCAGTTCCTGCAGTCACATGTCGAAGTGTGCAAGACACTGAACCCCAAATTGCTCCTGCTGTTGTGCAGCAGAGTGTGAATGTGTATGAATGAGGTTAGCTAATACTGATGGTCCCTATGGGGGTGAATGGGTGAATGTGACTAGTAGTGTAAAAGCGCTTTGAGTGGTCAGAAAGACTAGAAAAGTGCTATATAAGTACAAGACCATTTACAAATCAGCGGGTACGACACTCGAACAATATATTGGTGCATCCTTGGTTAATGTATATTTATTCGTCTTATCTGTCACTGAGGACAGACTGTGTGGCTAGTAGATCTATGAAAAGACAGAGGGGTCTGAGAAGCAAGGACTGGTGTATTCTGCTCACAGTATTTTTTTCCAAAGTTAAAAATTGACTGTCAGAGCAGCTGAGAACTCCACAGTCTTTTAGATTGTTGTCAAAAATAAAGTTACAGAGAGAGTAATAGAAGGAGAAAAATGTTCACCTCTTTGGACGGCTTGCATCCAAACACAAAGTCTCTGCAGGGAGACAACATTGCAGCTGTTAAAGCTGATTTGAGGAACTTTCAGTTTGTGTTGATTTTGGCGCCCCCTGTGGACAAAAGTGTACATCTTTGTTGTTCTTGTCCTGTACATGCAAAAGTAGTTTTTGCTGACTAAAAATCTCTCCCTGGTTTTATTTCAACAGTCAAATGTGTCGCTTAATGTGAATATTTGCTGTTGAAAGTCTTTGCTGTCAATGATCTGATCTGGTTCACTTTGCACTTGTTTCATGCATTCAAAAATTACAATATGGAAATGATCCATTCTGTTGATGTTAGTCTTGTTTACTTTTATTGGTCATAATGAAGCATCACTGTTCATTTAAATATCTTAAATAACCAGCAGAGACTCCTTTCATGGGCTCTTACTTGTCTGGCAAGCAGTGAGGAAAGGACACAAAATGTAAACAAACTAAATATGAATCATTATGTCAAATATTTATCAACATTTTAGCCATTAAAAAACTAACTTACACTACAAAGAGAAGAAAAAAAATGAGTTTATGAATCTTAATGTTGGCAGTGATTGAGCAGAGCAGGGTAACTTGGCTGAGACCTTCATAAGCACCTTTGTTTTCATATCTGTATTCACCTGCATATTTATTTGAGTAAATGCTGTATTCACAGGTAGACCGACCATTATATTCACATGCACTGTGTTATAATTGAAAAGAATTCGGTTTAAAAACATAATATACGTTACAGCCTATTTTATCCGTTTTAAAAGATGCCAAATCGTATATTTTTCTTCTTCTCCTGCTCCCACTACTTCTTCTTCTTCTCCATTCCCCTGCCTCATTTGCAATGATTGTGTTATCAGGGCAGCCAGGCAAAAGGGTGGAGCAACCATAATTTCAGCGCGGGATTAGGCAGAAATAACGAGGTCACCAAGTTACAGTTGCCATGGCAACGACACATCCAAGAACACAGGATGCCATTGCTTTAAAAAAATAGAAGAAACAGGGCCCAGGATTTTTTTTTCCTCTCTCTCTCTCCCTCTCTGCGTTTTTTTTTGTTTTTTTTCATACCCCTCCCTCTCCATCTTTCTCTCCCATCCTCTCCTGCTCCCTGTCTGCGCTTTATTTTTTTAGGCAAGCGAGGAGCGGAGGGGAGCAGTTCACTTTCACTCCCTCTCTGTTTTTTTTTTTCTTTTACAGAGCCTTTTGTTTCTGAACATATTCAGAATAATAAATTCACTGTTGAGTACATTTGCATCTTTCTGGTATTCATATTTGGTGGGAGGTCTGTTTCCTCTCATTCTAACGTGGCTGCACCCGCTCTATAAAGCTCATTAGAAAACACCCCTCTTCATCCCCTCCCCACAAACCCCCTCCCTAACCTCCCACAGTCTTTAAGAAAAACTCCAAATTCTCCTCGTTTTTTTTTCTGTTTATTTTTGTTTTGGGGGGGAAAAGTGTGTGAGGCGATCGAAGTCAAGAAAAGTTAGAAATAAGAAAGCATGGCTCCTGTTTTTAAGGGGAAACAATTTATGTGGTGCCCCTGGCCCGGACATCGATTTGGATTGAAGTTGCCAGAAGCTTCAGGCTTCTATTCAAACATAGATCTGTTCCCAAGTTACACCTGGCTGCTGGTAAGACCAGAGCCCAGGAAACTGATTCAACCCTATGCAAAGTCCAATAATCAGCAGGCCTGGAGACGCAGCACCCACCAGTCCAGTGCTGCTGTTCTGTAGCAGTATTGATTGTCTTTGGGATGATGCCGATTACACAGAGAGAGCCTTAAAAAAGCTTTGTTAGGTCTGTAGATGAAACAAGGACAGGGTTGAGGTAAACACCAGGGATAAAAGTGAACTGTAATTTAAAAGTCCAGCTCGCTGTGGAAAATCAAAAACTCATGACAGTGAATTATAGTGGAGTTTGGCAAAAGGTGACCTGTTTGTACCAAATTCATAGTGTATTCCTACATCTTAGCATGTGTTTAAGTTGTTACATCATATTACCCAGCTGTGTTGAATACTTGATTCTGATTGGGCAAAAGCCCTTAATAGAGGTGATTAATTCCCAACAGAAAAGGCGACACCAGAGAGAACCTTATCACTCACATCTTACCAAATGAATCCAAGATAGGGAGTCCTGCATATTTCCCCTTTGCCTGTTGACACTGTGGCAAAAACATACAGTTGTGCTCATAAGTTTACATACCCTGGCAGAATGTATGGTTTCTTGGGTAGTTTCTGTTGTCTTTATGATATAAAAAGAGTAAACACAGTTGTTTGATAAAAAATTTGCTTCACCCAACCACTAACCATGACTGGAAAAAAAAGTTTTTCTCTTATCATTCATATTCTCTGAAAATTAGCCAAAAAAATCACAAATTCTGCCAGGGTATGTAAACTTATGAGCACAACTGTAAGTGTCTGTCTCAGGTTGGTCTTGAGAGTGGAGAAACAATGACACACATGTGAGAGTAGCTACTGGACCCCAAACATATGATAGGGAAAAGTGGAGCAACATTCTGTCCTGCAATATGGGCAACGGTAGCAGAGCTGGTGAGAGTACTGAGTAACTCAAACCATAAGCAGTGGTGATAATAGTGAGAATGTTAAAAGTTGTGCCTTTTGCCTCTTTTATCTTCAAAGGGAGAGAAGGAGAACTGAATGAGGACAGAAATGTCAACATCAATCTTCCTGCTCAAGTCCTGCTCACCCTGTCTTAATGTTATCTTCAGTGGAAATGTTCACTTTAATTTGAATTATAACAAATTAGCAGATTCAGCTGTTTTTTAGCTGTATAAATAAGTCATTTAAATCAATTAAATCATGTTAAAATTATTATTTTTTTGCATCAACTTGTTTCTTTAGTTGGCAGCTGGCTAATTAGAGGGATAATGTAAAGTGAATGGGTGGATGTGCAAACTAGAATCCCAACAGGGTAAGACCCAGTCTCAAAGCTCACGACCCTTGACCAACTCATTTGCATAACCAACCTTTCACAATGCATTATCCCATAGATAAAACATTTAAAATATTAACTTTGCTTAATACTACATGTGTACTAAGTAGTGACATAGGTTTTCAGATGCAGAATTATTAGTATTCAGCATTAAAATAGCTGCATAGTAGTAAATGTGTGCAAAGAGGTCAAGTTGTTGGTGAAGTAGAGGCATCCCAATTCATTTCAGTCTATTTCATAACCAGTTAAAATAAATTCACAGGGCTTTAAGTCAAAGCAGGAATAAACTGAACATCTACATCTATTTTGTTCCCTAACTAACCATCAATCAACTTGCATGAGTGTTACTCCTCCCAGAGCAGAATCCACTGACACATACAACCATTTTACAGAATGAGAAAACAAAGCTAACCTATTTCTGTGTTATATGACAAGTATATCCTCCTATTAGAGAAGTGACAGCAGGTTTTTTTTTAACTTGTTATCTAACTTTTGGTAGAGGGGTAATCCATTAAAGCTTCAATCCTCAAAGTGAACATGCACATCCAAACTGCTTACTTCTCCTGTTTATTTAAACTCTTGTATCGACTGAACCTACTAGTTTGAGTGACAGTGGGTTTTGAACTATAGACCCTATTGCTCATACAGCTGTTGGAGGTTGTGGCTCAGACTATGTGGAGGGCTTTCTGCTGTTTGGAGGATTTGTCGGCTTGTATACTGTAAAATGTAGCTAAACATCAAGGTAATTTTAACACATATTGTGGAGCGTGCTTTTACCAGCACCCTGTATTGTATTAAAATTGGTGTATTATGATGCAAGGTAGGCATATCTTGTTTTGAGACATGAGCGTGGAAACAGAACTGTCAAACAAGAGATAACTAAACTTACAGGATAAATATGAACACATTTATGTCAGTCTTTTAACCCATTGGATACGGTCTGGTAATATATGTTGCCTCTGAGAGATGGTCAACTTTTCTTGGCTCCCAGTGAAGCCAGCAGTTAAAGGACGTTTAGCCAAGACTTCCTTTTCTGCTAATGATCACAGTCCAGCTTGAGAAGCAGGACTGGTGTTGGTGTTAAAAAGATGTTTAAAAGCAGATTATTGGATGCACTTTCATGTAGATGTCTGTTAAAAGATACTTATTAAGGCTGTATTGATGTTAGATGACTGCTGCTGTTCCCATATTGCATTTTGTGGATTGTGCACTGCTCCTTATGCTGACAACAGACTGTTTACCTCTCTCTTAAAGACAATATTGCTGAAATCGGAGTACTTCCAAAAAGAAAATGCAGTCCTATGGCTACAGATTTAGCTTTTTGCAGCATCTGTGAATATGTTTTTATTAAAGCATTTCAAATCCAGTATATATTTATCCCATAAGAGGAGGTCAAGGTCTCCAGTTGTGAAACTAACCGCACCTCGACACAAACCAGCTCCACAAAGCACAGACAGATCCTCCTACTACCTCTCCTCATTATGGCTGCAGAACACAAATGAACAGAGCCAGAGCTCAAATCCTTAAATCATCTTTAAAATGATCAAATTTTCAAGGAACAACATCTTGCATACAAATGAAAGCAGCCTTGAGCCGCTGTGAGTGTTTTGAAAGAGCAGGGAGGGCAGCAGGACCAGCACAGACCACCACCACGGCTGCTCCCCGCCTTCAAACACTCCACCAGTCTGCCTCTTCTAACACTTTATTTATTCAGGGCCGGAGCTATACTTTAAAGTTTTTTTTAACCTCTCCAATCTATTTCTTTTTTTCTCAGCAGCGGTTTAAAATTGATCCTTGAGACTAAATGTAGAAAGCAGATTTAAACACATGCATGGATTTAATTTGAATTAGGACCATTGCAGCGTGATTTTCTGATTCATATGAACAGCGGAGGAACATTCATTGTGTTTGGTTTCTGGAATATTCTCTCTGCCTCACATCAGGTAGCAGAGAGAGATGGGCTGTGTGTGTGTATATGTGTGTGTGTGTTTGTGAGTGCGTTTATGTATGTGTGCTTTGTATGCATGTGTATTTGTGTGTATGTGTGTCCATGAGCAAGTGTGTGTGTTTGTGTGTATGTGTGTGAGTGTGTGCAGGCGCATGTGTGCGAGGCTGCTGCCATGCCTACGAGATGGGGGATGGTAGCAGCACAGCCAGCTATTTTTCTTTCTTTCTCTCCTGAACATCAAGTTTGGTCTCCCATCAGCCTCGTCCTCCACAGAAAACGGCTGCTGGTTAAAGATGTGCTGCAAACATCCATCCATAAAGCAGCATAGTAGACGCATTGTTATTGATTAACCCAGTACGGTACAGACATGTATCGATCCATTTGAATATAAAACATATTGATTAATCAAAATATGGAGGACAGAATTATCTATTGAGCCCAGCAGGACAGAGAGGGAGGTTTATTAGCAAACTATGAATCTTAACTTAAATACTAAAAGTGCAGATGTTTCTTGACTCAAATAAGATAAATGTTGAATTTTTTTAATTGACAAGTGCACTGACAGATGTCTCAGTCTTATAAGGAACACAATGCAGGTTTCTATCGGCCGAAATGATGGACACTAATTGCCTGTTGGCCCCTTGCAGATATAAACATGTCTCCTCCTGCTCACTGCGCCTGTAGGTTCTTCGTCTGTTGAAATGCTGCCCAGTTGTTTTCTCCAACTTCTTGCTGGGGAAACAAAGTAAAACAGGTGAATACACATTAAAAGTTCAACATTGATGATTTAATTATATATTAACCCACTGAACATTATTCTGCCACCAAAAAATGTTTAAAAGACGTCCATGACCATCGTTAAAAAGACGATGAAGCTGGTGTGAAGAGTGGATGTTTTTGATTCATCATGTATATTTAGACCAGATTTAACCAAGCGGCAACCTCCGGTCTCAAACGATGAAGCCCATGCGGAAGTGTTATGAACTGCAGTACATCGAGAATCCGCTTGAGGCTGGCTGCAGAAACACCGGAAACCACATAGACATGAATGGGAAAAAGACGATATTTGCAGCATTAATAAACATGTTTACAGCCGGGTTCAAAAAACGGCTTGGCCCTATGAAGCTAATCTCTATCGGCACACACTGTGTGTGGGGGGGGGGGGGATTTTTTTCTAACATGACAGTTCTGTAGATATTAAGATTTCGAGTTTTTGCCCAAATAAGGACATGACTGACGTGACTCCCGGTCGGGAACACATAGCTGTTGGCTAAGAGGCTCACACTACGTCACACTCTGCCTGGTTGAGTTCCACATTTCCAATATGGCTGCTGCCGTCGATTGGCTTCAAAACAGCTCTCAGGAACAGATGGATGACGTCATTTAACCAAAGTCAGCAAACATTCTCAAACATGAACGTATATGTTCAAGTCCCGTCTCGTTTATTGTGCGGCTAACAGGATTGCAACACAATCATTATCACAAAAATTAACGATGCATGATAGTCTGCCACTCATTAGTGTTGGTTATCTTGGACAGGATGGTCAGTTAGGTTTTAATCAGTTACATCATTATGCAGGGCTCTCTCTACTTCCACTGCCATGTAGCTTAAGTCCCAGCACATGTACAGTCTTCTTTTCTTTATCAGTAGGTGATGTTTAAAACTGCTTTCTTTATGATGTCTCTGGCTATTGTTGTTGACATCACGCAGCCCACAAAGCTACATTCTTAAGATTTTGTACAAAAAAATAGACCGACTTGAAATTACACGAGATCCAAACTGCCAGTGGAAAATGACTTTGTAGAAATACCATCACAATAATCACTTTGATCCTCTTTTCACCCACAAAATAAACTTTATCAAATTATAAGACAACAAAGTGTTTTCTGACAGATGTCATAAAACTGGTTGAAATGTGGTCTTGGATGTTCAGACCTGATTTCACCCTGTTTTCAACCAACATCAAAATTTGGTTAGTGCTCACTGGGAATTTGTTCTGTTGTTATAAAGATACCTGATGGTGATTGGTTTGGATAAGAGAAGTGTTTTTGAATAAATGAGCTCTGATAAAAGAATTAAATAACAGCAAAGAAAGTAAGCACACTTACTTGTTACAGCTGCAGAAACAGCTGAAACCTCCCTGCAGAAACAGCAACATTGTCAGTACTGACAACAAACTGTGTGCCAATATTTGTGTTATTCCATTCTCATTGGAGTTAATGTGACACTTTCAGTTGGTTTTAAACAGCCTTGTTGCAAAATCTGCCCAATGAGAGCATAATCAGCACTCAGAGTAATTGTGACTAAACAATCAGCAGTTATGAAATCTGGGGATGTTTGTTGTGCTGGAGAGGAGCACTGGGAGGTCTTTCCTGTCATGTGTCTTGTCAGGGGAAAGTTTTGCACCTGTGCAGTCGTGATGCGCTGCCACAGAGCAGGGAGCTAATGAGCTGACCGGTCCAGCCAAAACCCAAACTCAACCTGAAATCCCTTCAGCAAATGTTTGTCACATTGTGGTGCAAAACCTACAAACACTGAAACCCAGTGAGTCATAGCCAAGGAAATGGAACCAGAGATGGAGTAGATTATATTTATTTCAGCTCTCTTTCTGATGAAACAGTTCTCTCTCACTTTAAGTGCACTAATGTTTGCAGGTAGGGTAATTAAGACCCTGCTATGTGCATGTTGGCAGACATTGGGCCTACCCTCTGCATGACCCCTCTCTGTCTGAGGAATGTTGGCCGCCATGTGCGCTAATGTCTCGCTCACCAACCGTTGGCCGGCACCACCGCGGCCGCAGCACCACCAGCGGCCGCAGGAAACGACCGAGGGGCATTTTTTTTGTTGGCAGTTGGAGCAGCTTCCTCGCTAAGAAAACATATCCAAAACATCTGCAGCAGAGTGAGCGGAGAGAGGGGAAGGAGGTTGATGGGGGAAGGGGGGAAGGTGGTGGAGGTTGTGGTGGTGGTGGTGGTGGTTAGAGGGATGGGGAGATGTGGTGGTGGTGGAGGGGGGCAGAGATGTGGGGGCGGCAGGCAGCAGCAGAAGTACGTCTGCGCTGCAAATCTGACGAGGACTTTTGAAAGGCTAAATCCCAAAGAGAGCGCTGCTGCCTCGGCTTGCTGCACTACAAACAGCCAGAGCTGAGACAGGCAGGCAGAGCTGTTTCACCAGAGAGGAGCACAAATAATTATAGTGATAAACTCTGTGTGCTATACCTGACAAATGCTGCAGGTGGGAAATATTTACAATGCAAAAAGTGCAGGATTATTTCACATGTAAAGTGTTGCTGTCATTATTTGAAAGGTTTTCATGGTGTAAATGCTGCCTTGGCTTCAGCGTTTCAGGGAGAGGCACTCATTGAAGGTTGTGGTTGTGCATGTGTGTGTTTGTTTGTGTATGTGTGTCTCTGTCTATATTTTTTTTCTCCACCATTTCCACAATTTTCTCCACCTCTGTCATGGTGTGTTTGGCGGTGGCGAATAACATTTAGTTTGAAAAAAAAAAATCTCATTTACAATTAGGGTTTCTCTTTTCACATGGCGACTCATATCAACTCCATTATGAAGATTGTTTTTGTGGCCTTGTTGAGGCAATATGGGGGGTCGAAAAAGTAAGAATTGTTGTATTTATGATTAGCTCCAGCCACACCGAACTCAGCTTATAATTGCCTCTTATTTCAAGATGGCGGACAAGCCAAGCTCTCCCACATTTAGCTCAACGGTGAGGAAACAGGATGGGATCTTGTCTGTGGACAATTAAATCCAGCAGCAACACTGGTTTACAATCTGTTGGGCTGCTAATCCCATTGGAGCAGTGGAGGTAATCTACACATGAAGGAGTTAGGATCCAACTAGAGACCCATCCAGACTCTGTGCACAAGCCACAGAAAATGGGATTGGATCGTATTCCTTTGTTCACTCAGCTAAATCTCATCAACGGGAGAAAACATCATAATCCAACACAGAGCTCACACTGAACCTTCTATGTCTGTGATTATATATGAGTAATTTAAAAATCACACCAGTAATATCATGTTGCCCTGCTCCTGCTGCATGCTGGGTGCATGTGCAGGCTCTGTGCAGTGCAGTATTGTTTTTCCTGAGTAAATACAGCCCTGTTGGAGGCATGAATCATCCTCAGCAATGCCAGGCAACATGATTCATCGGACCTCTTGTCATTTTGTCTTGAAACGACATGCTCTCTAAAACCAAAAGGGTCACATTTAAAGGCATTATGAACACCAGAAAACATTTACCAAACCAAATTAGGGGTTAAAGGTCACTGCAAGAAGGCATTTATTTCTTTCTGCTTCTCTGCCATTATGTCCCCATTTACTCTTCTTCTACGACAAACATGTTTGCACCAACTCAAACTTGTTTGCAGCCTCTCTCCTCGATTTACATAAAACATGAAATAGTTCCATGCTCACTAGATTACTTATTACAGCATCAGACTGAATCTTTCCCAGTGGTTTGGCGTTCGCCTGCAGACTTGGCATGTGGCGCAGGGACGCCGATAGATGGAGCTGTGGGTTTGAGGAGGAAGGAATGAAGAGGAGGAGGAGGAGGAGGAGGAGGTGGAGGAGGGAGGGAGGGAGGGAGGGAGAGGGGGGTGACTTTCTCAACACTTGAAGTTGAGACAGAAGTGTGGAAAAAGACACTGTTTCTAAATCTACGGGGCAACTCATTAGCGGCATTGTACCCACTGATGTCCCTGCGTCTGTGTAGCTGTGTGTGTGTTTACATTGGAGGCTTTTGTGGTACACACACTATCACTGCATGTCCCTGAAGACTGTGTTGCCATTAAGTTAATGATGGCTTCTTGATGATTCAGGGTAAAAATAAGTGTTTTTCTGAGGTAGTGGTCACTTTACTTAAAGGGATTGTGCATGGGGAGAATGTCTCTGGAAAACACACTCCAGGGACCAGTATGTTTACATGCATGTGTGTGAGGATGTTTGTGTGCTGATTTCCAGCACGTGTTGGCGTGCATGCCCCTGTCTGTGTGTGTGTGTCTGTGTGAGTGTGTGTGTGAGTCTGTCTGTCAGGTTTCCTGCTGCGCGGTGCGGCTGGGAGCCCTAGCGAGGGTAAAATTCCATTCTCTCGGCGGAGCAGCATTCTGCATGAGCCAATTCCCAGGAGACACTGCTCTGCATGTCCTCCAGACAGCCGAGCTGAGGCACAGGCTCAGGCTCGCTTATTAACTGACCTGAAGGGGGGCGGTGGTGGTGGTGGAGGAGGAGGAGGAGGAGGAAGGAGAGAGGGGAGAGGAGGAAGGGGAGGGGGGCAGAGATGGAGAATGGACTAAGGGGGGAGAGGAGGGGGGAGCCCAGGGAGGCAGGAGGAGGAGGAGGAGGTGGAGGCGGTGGGTGAGGAGGGGGAGGTGGTGGTGTTGGGAATTATGGGTTTGTGTGTGCGTGTGTGTGTGTGTGGGAGTGTGCGCGAGTCAGAGTGTGATCAGGGGTGATGGGTTGTGGGGATATGACTGTGTGTGTGTGTGTGTGCGTGCTTTCTTCCTTTCGTGTGTGTGCGTATGTGTGTGTGTGTGTGTGTGTGTGTGTGTGTGTGTGTGTGTTAGAGGCAGAACTGGTTGAAAATATTAACTCTTTGCTCGCTGAGCTGCTTTGCTGCAAAAATTCAGCATAAGAGAAGAAGAGTGTGGATGTCTAACAAGCTGGACTGTGTGTTTGTATCCTTGGATTCAACACAAGGACATGTTAGCACCTTGTTAAAGCGGCTGCAGGCTTCACAAGAGCCTGGTTAATCACTTTAAATATGTATTTCCTCTTAAATTTCACTTGGAAATACGTATCTCTCATTTATTCTACTATTTTAAATCATTTTCTTAAATCTTCCTCCGTCTTCTGCAGCGATTCTCTCCATTATGGCTTCATGTCACGTCTCTCCGCTATCAGAGTTCAGCATATTGGTGCAAATATGGTTTTAAACCCCACCTTTGCACACACAGACTATTTCTGAAATAGAACTAAAAGCCTCCACTTCCTGCATTAATCTATTTACACTAATTCGTCATCCCTGTGTGCAAATATTAGTTTGTAGTTTTGTGTGTCTTCCCGTAATTGCTCAACACGACTGTAAGACTCATTTGTCACCGGTATGAGGAAATAGCATAATTGAAAAGTGCTTTTCAATTACAATTTGTTTAACTTAAATAATGAAATAAAATATGGTGCTTCAAAGTTTTACTTCTTTTTTCTTTTTAAATTATTATTCCATCCAGCAGTGAAGAGGAAAGAGAGAGAGAGAGTGAGGGAAAAAATCACTCACGGCAAAATGCAAATGAGCCTGGAAGCTATTACGATGCTAATGAGATTCCACCATAGAAGTTGCTGCTCCGGCATCCGGGGTATATTTCATCCATATTTGGAAAACAATTGTGAGCACAAAATAGGGGACACACTTCCCGGTGTTCACAGTTGAGTTAGTTTTTACTTCAGGAAGCAGGAATCTTGTCAGAGTGAGATAGGAGAAGGTTTTACTTACTTACTTTTACTTTGCTGCAAATAAGACAGCCACAGTGGTTTATTTGCAGTCTTTCCGTTGTGTTGCTCTGTGAATTCTGATCTATTTTTAGCCCTTCCTCTGTCTCATCTTCACATGTCAATCACCAGCAAAATCCTTTTTATTAAAAGCACTATCAAACTCTTTCATAATCTTACATTCTGCATTTTGGCCCACGTTTCAAACAGGAAATGCAAATGATTGTTTACAGCAGCAGCAGCAGCCGCTCCATCAAACACAGCAACAACTTTAAGTCTCCACGCTTTATTGTGGAACAGGATACAAGGCATGTTCAGGGTTCTTCCAAACCGCAGCAGCACCGCTACTGTTCAGGTGCAAAACCTGTAGCACGGCTGCGAAGGTGAGCAAGTGTGAGCACTAAATGCGGGCAGGTAGGATGGTAGGAAGGTAGGAAGGTAGGGAGATAGGATATGTTACCATAGTAACACCAAGAGGGAGCCCAGCAGAAGCAGAGTGTCTATATGTGTCCTGACCCATTTCCATTCTCATCCACAAGTGTTTTGTCTCCCTCACCTTGCTGTTTAACAACTAAAAGCACCTCTCCTTCATCCTTGATGCATTTTCTGCATTTAGCAAAAATGGTCAAGGTTTGAAACATTCAGCCAACGTGTGGCGGATACAACAGCTCTCAAGGTACATTTGGTTTCCTATTCAGCTCAGTTCAATTCAACTTTGTTGTCCCTGAGGGTAAAAAGAGCCCAGCGTGAGCAGGAATAAAACGCATATACATCAAAGTATGTAAAACAAAGTAGAGGAAAGTGAAGTCATGAATGGAGAACATTTTCATCTATTGAACGATGTTGAAGAGAGGACTTCTACAAAGAGAACACAGAGTAGAGTTCAACTAATTAAAAGCTGCAAAATAAAAGACTTTCTCCGACTAATTTCTGCTTTTAAGTGGATCAGAACTTCTGCAAAAGAACAAAAAAAGCCTTGAATGTTGCGACAGAGCAGAACAAACTCCCACCTGAGAGTGACGGTGAATTCTCTGGTCAGTTCATTAACACATAAAACTATATTATCTGGCTGAGCAGCATTTTAATACTGTGTCATATTGTATCATGATGTGCTATTATCTGTTCTAGTTATATTATTTTGCATGTGATTATGAGACTGTTTCTCTGTCACCTTTCAAAACCAATGTAAGGTTAGCACAAAATACTAAGCTAGATATGACATGAGAGAAATACTTTGTAAATGCCACAATACCGAACATATGAAACAAATTGCAAGGACCACTTTTTTCAGTTTATTGTCACTTCCAAGTACATGCTTTGGCACATATGGAGGCAAAATATTATGCCAAACACATCAGTCATAGAATCAATAAGTTAAAAGATCATCAACAAGGGGATACAAGACAATGCAGTTGACAGCTAGTTGGAGCTAAAAGAAAAAAGGTGCAGGTGTTGAGTTAAAAAAAAATTGCTGTGCAGTGAAATATATTAAAAGTGCATTAAAAGAGTGCAATTAAAATAAGGTGCCATTGAAGTGCATTTATCTCTCATGATGAAAGGCAAGGGGGAGGGGAGGGCAGACATTGCACTATTCAGACACGTTCCATATGACAGAAAACCTCCATGCATCTCTTACTTCTGGGTTGGATCACGGCAGTCCTCCATCACCACTCTCTTTTTAAAGATTGTTTTGAGCTTTTAGCCTTTATTAGATAAGACAGCCTGAGAGTAACAGAAAATATGGGGAGTGGGTGGGAGGTGACATGCACCAAATCCTGCTGGGATTGAGAACTGCCCCTACGACCAAGTGGACCACAGCCTCTGTACATGGGGTGCTTGCTCTACGAACTGAGCTAGACCAGCACCCTTGCCTTGATACGTCTCTAAGGACTACATTTGGCTGGAAATGTTGCAGCATGTGTATCAACAAAAACTAGACAATCTAGTTAAGCATATCTATCATATCTATCAAGTAGCCTCTCTGTTCTTGCTCCCTTTAAAATCTAGAATAAATTAAGAATTTGTTTCAACTTAATGGTCAGGCACAAGCATATCTTAAAGAGCTCACAGTGCCTCGTTGACTCTCTATAACAGTGGGCTTCCATACTGCAGACCTGCTTGTGTTACCTTTGGTCTACAAAAGCAGTACAGGAGGTGCAGCCTTCAGCTAACAGGCTATGACTGCTACAGTCATCCTCATCAGTCTTATTGATATCAAGTCTTATTGTGTTGCGTTTGTTTTTGCTAATATTTGACCTGTTTGACTTCAGCTGCTTCAGTTATCTGTCAAACTGCTACTATTCTTGTTAGTGCTAACACATTATTTTACAATGATTTTGGCGCGGTAGCCACCAGTCTGTGTTATGTGTTATCTTGTCCCTTTCAGTCCTCATCCACCTCTCTTTTTTCTGCATCACCCTCTGTCTCACTTTCTTTTCCCAGCACAGTCTCTGTGGATGGTTGTTCACCATCAGTCTGGTTCTGCTTGAGGTTTCTGCCTATTATATTGCCATTCTAAGTTTATATACTGGGACAGCACAAGAAGCACAAGTATGAGCATCGGCTATTCATCCTGGGGTCACACACATACAATCATACACACGTACACACATGGTTGGTGACTAGTTGTCTTGCATTTGCTGATGGTGGATATCTGTTGAGTTTCTGTAAATATTATAAAATAGAGTGAAATCCAGACTTGTTGTTTGTGTGTGTGAAGTCTCCTGAGATAACTTGTTGTGATCTAGTCTGATATTCATTTTAAAAATGATTGATTGATTGATTGATTGATTTATTAACTTGTCAATCAAATGCGATAAATTTAAATATAGGACTCAGCCTGGATATGGGAAGTTTTGACAGATATGTTAACACAATTTAGATATGTGTGGTAGGTAATACTGTACTGTATGTGTGTGAATTTGATCTTTGCAACTTTAAGTCCCGAAACAAGTGCTGCCTTAAGTAGGAAATGAATGATCATTTTAGGGCTACTCTTTTATCTTATTTCAATCAAGATTAATCACACTTTTAATTGCATGTTAAAATTCCACTATTTTGCATTTCAAAGCAGTTTTTAAATCCACATTAACAGTTTAAACTCTTACCAGTGACTTTATTTGGGTATCAAATAAGTGCAATGAAATGTTCTTCATGATCTTGTCTATTTATATATTTATTATTCAAATAAAGGCTGCACAGCTACACCAGTGAGGTTAGAAAAGCATCATCATTAACACATCAACAATGACACCCCCTTTTTTTCGTTCCAGTCTTTTCATTGGAGTTGATGACACTAACAAAAAACTGTAAACTATTGGCTATCCTTAATCTTGTGTAAACTGTCTCACCAGGAGTGGGTATGAATTAATTATGTTACAAGATTCCGGTTCTTGATTGATTTGTATTACTGCTAAAGCAGAGCAGAGTTCATATCTTTGGTTTTGTATCATCAACATTTCAACAACAAAAGTTATAAAAATGAGAGAAAAACATTAAAGCAAGTTTCAAACCTACCAATACATAATGAGAAATAATTCAATTAGAGTGTGATGTGTGTGAAAGTTCAAGTATAAATATGCACCTGTGCTGTTCACATGTAAACATGTGTTTTAATGTGTACAGCTGTGTCATGCTGATGTTGCATGGTATTATGTCTGCAGGGATCTTTTTGATGTTTTGGTCTTTTGTGTTTTTTCAGAACTTCTGTAAGAAGAGCCGCTGCTGGCTGAAGAAAGAAAATCTTCTTGTCTGTCTGGTCAGTCTGTTCTCCCAGCTGTTCATCACACAAACCATTGAAGAGCTCCACCTCACACACAGGTCCTGTTTACAGTCATCTCCACAATACAAGTTCATATTCAAATCTGTTAAATGAGCTGTTCACTTCAATGTACTGTGTTGCAGCCACACTCCAGCGGTAAGCGCTTTAGGCGAGCAACCAAATCCTGTTAGAAATGTCAATTGAAAAGGTCTTGAGATATTAAAAATGTAGTTTTTAATTAAAGGTTTATTAATAGATTTTTCAAACTTTTTTTTTAATTACCCGACCGGATGCCTGAGGCATTTGGATTACAACTTTTATCTCACTCGATTCAGACTGCCTCTCCCCATTCAGCCATTTTGGATTAGAAGTCAGACTTCATAAATGCTGTTCATTAATTCCCAGAGCGGGCAGTTAATGTGAGATTCAGTTGCAACGTTACGGCTGCTCTGAGTGTCTGTTTATTTTTAGATTCTTGTGGCTACTTCGCAGCCCCAGCCTAATCTGTCACACAGAGAACATGGAGGAAATTTTAATCGATGTGCCCGAAAAAAGATTTTCAACGCACCCTGGTGTGTCGGGTTAGAAAATCCTACATGTTAGTGACACATACTGTCACAGTAAATCATGTTACTGACATGTGTTGCATGGAACATAGTGCAAAATTGCTGTAATAAATTAGAACCAGTCTGTGTGGTGCTGTTTGCATGCAGTGTTGTTTACATGCATGTGGGTCCATGTGTCATAAAGTGGAAACAGTGGAAACCAGCAAACACACAGGTGTGTTCAGAAACTGATACTCTCCAATCATAGATTCAAAAATGTACTCATGTTCACTCTGTGATAGTTATAAAAGCTTGAAAATCCTTTCAAAGCTAATCCTATAGATGTTGTGAGATTTAAAGATCCAAAATCTGATCTTTACTGGATCAAATAGCTTCAGTTGAATGAAGAAACAAATAAACAAAGCTGATCATAAGGTGTATTCTGGGAAATGTATGAGGTAAAATCACAGACACAGAAAGCCGACATGGTATTAGGTAATTGGTTGATAACTAGCCCAGTAGATTATCTTAAGAAGGGGGGTTTCTCTGCAACACTGCACATTGTGTGAGATGTTAGAGAAGTGTTTTCATCAAAACTGATCATATGGAAACTATAATTTCTAACTGAGAGCATGTTTCTGTGTCTGCATTTCCCGGGGATCCCCTGAGATGTCAGTCAAAGTGTGTGGACAGTATCTTGGTATCTGTGGATGAGGTTTCTGCGTGGTGCGCTTTACTACCCAGTCTGTTTTCTGTTAACTGTTTTACATTATGAATATAAAGATGTAAAGTAAGCTTTTCTTTTAAGAGGTAAAAAGCTAGACTGGATTACTAACTGGGCAAAATGTCTATCAGTCTCGAGTCCCCTGCAGACCCTGATTTACAGAATGTCCTTTTTGAATTTGCTGATTTGATTAACTGTAAAATTATTCAGAAACATGTAAGACTAAAGAACGGAGTTAACTCAGGCAGGTCCAGCATTATCAGCTTATAATAAACCCCTCTGTGCTGCTGTGTGGCTGCTGTGCTGCTGTGTTGCTTCCTTCCTGCGCTTCACGCTTGACATTGCTATGTTTTCATGGGTCGGGCCTTCGTCACCAAGTATGAAATGCATCTACACGGACAGAGAGATAAAGATGGAAAACAGCACTGTTGGTGGATAGAGGCACCTCCTTACCTGCTCAATTCAACTCTGTTTACCTTGGCAACAGTAGCACTTCTTTTAGTCACTAGAAAAAGAGTTTCCACGAGCTATTCATGTTTTTTATATGTGAGTTTGTTTCAAAGTGCAGGACGAGTCCAGGGTGTGTCTTGATGTGGTTTGATTACATCAGAAACCAAATGCCCCACAGGGTCAAAAAAAAAAAGCTTGAAGGAGCGTTATCCAAATAAAAAAACATCTTCACCCAAATATCCATGAACTTACACAAGCTCTTTGTCTTGCGTATGAATACTGGTTGTGCTGAGTTAATGGGGACATTAAGATGACAGGATAAATATGCACATTGTACACACTGGAGCAGCAGGAGGGGGGTTACAAGGGCACAACAGAACATTTTTGCCCCCAGGGTCTCTTGACAGATTTGATTTAGCCGTGGTAAAAAAAACCAACAATTATTTCAAATGATGCAAAATTTCAATTCAAATCTGAGATTTATTTCTGATATTTTAGTTTGCATACACTGCTTGCCACAATATCTTGTCCTTCTTATAAATGGCACCAAACCTGGATTTTGATGTAACTGTATTATCTGTAATCTACTTGTTCTTCTGTTCTCATCCATCTCTTGTTCTGCCTCAAGGCCTAGGGTTAATCTGGCCTTGGTAACAACCAACAATTATTCCAAATAATGCAACATTTAAAAGCAGATCTGAGGTTTATTTCCCACATTTTATTCTGCGTGTGGAGCTTTCCACTATGTCTTGTCCTCCTGCTAAATAGTGCCATAACTTGAACATTTTAATCGGGCATTTAGTGACTTTAAAGTTAAGTTTGGTGTTTTGCTGCATTCAAATGGAACTCGTGAAGTAAAGAGAGAAGCGTTCATATGGCCATTTCTCATGAACACGGTAAACACAACTCCATTCAAAGGCAACATTTCTTCCAAATATAAATCTTACTGCGTTATATAGAAAATTATGAAATGTTTTTCATTATTATTTTTGGCGATGTAACGTTCAGAGTGACATTGTGGGTTATGAAAACATAATCTGAGTATTCCTTCTACCTTCCTTTAATCACAAGTTATGACACTTGGTGCATAACTAGCCAGGTACTAAGATTGTGTCATTACCAGCATTGACTGCAGGCAACCCAATCAATACAATATTCTGAAATGATGCTGCACATAAAACAGACCGTGTAGCAGTGCAGCCTCGTTCTTCAGCCCGATGCTCTCATCGTGCACTGTGAGTCTTTACACCTTTAACTCTGATTTCAAAGTTGAAAAGACTCACACTGCAAATAGTAAACTGCATTAAGCACCAGCCATATTGGGTTGGATTGTTTCAGATTTAAACATAAAATCATGAAAGTCTATCCTTTTTTTAGATGCAATTCCAGTTTATACCGCTTCTTTAAAATCCTAACAACTGAATTTCAGGTGCTGTTCTGATCGCTTTTTTTCCCTCATGAGTCAGCTTTCAGTAAGCATCCAAGCGTTACAATTAGACTTACCTTCTTCTCCTCAGAATCACAAGCACTCATACTTTCCATAATGAAGATATCTTCTGACTCTTGGCTTCACCACTCACCTGTTTTTTTCCAGCGTTAAACTGCATAGAAGCACAAGAATCAATCTAAAGCGAGGTTTGAAATCAACAGTGCAACACATGCTCTGAAAAACCAGACTACTGCCTAAGAGAACATCTTTGTTATATTGTATCTTTCTATACATTCAGACAACGTATGTTGACAGATGAATGTATGTATCAGAACTATGACAAACAAATAACTTCTTGAGTAGAGATTAATCTCAGAATTTCTATAATCCATCGAGATTAATCGCATTTTTAATCTCATGTTGAAAATTGTGGGGTTTTTCTACATTTCAAACCCGTTTTTTTAGTCCATATTAACAATGTAAAGCAATTCTGACAAGTACTTTGATTTAGAATTCTAATGAACACAATCAAATGCTTTTTTCGTCCTCAATGTAGTTTCCTAACGAGTGCTCTACTGGCTTTTGTGATGCAGTTTCCCACTGACATTGGTCTGATCATCAGACACACCTGTTTGCTCATACAACGAAGCTCAAACGTATTAGTTTAATTCTGTTTGATGCAAAGTGTATATTACTTTTGACTTGTCTATTGAGCGGCATGGGAGTGAAATGTGGCTTTGGAAGCACAGTATTGTCATTTTTTTAATTAATCACTGCAGCAGGATTGCAGCAGGAAGCAGGAAGATGCTGCAGCAGCTCAACTACGGTGTGCCAAAAGGGACAAAACAGGATGTGATTTAAAAAATAACAGGTTCATTACAGATGCTCGTTAACACTTACAGACCTAATCTGAACCCTTTTAATTCTAAAGTGCTCATTGAGTGGTGGTAAGTTTGTTTTGATTCCATTTAAACCTCATATGCTGCAAATATGCTATGAATGTTCCCACTATTTGAACACAGTCGCCTCTAGATAAATTATTTCTTGCTACAAAACATAATGCAGACATGTGAAATTGACTTTTTGATGGCTTCCTTGTCTTAGTACTCAAAAACTAAAACAATGAATTACTTCAGGCTTGAAAACACAAGAACGCATGCAAACACATGCAAACACATGCATGCAGAGGTCTTACTTGAACTTTGCAAGAGTGCAAAACTGAGTGTAGGTCTTGAGGGAACAGGAAACGACTTCCCTCCTCCCCCCTTCAATTCTGCCCCCCCTCCTCTCTCTCTCCCTCCCTCTCCTGTTCCTCCCCTCCCCTCTTCCTCCTCCTCCTCCTCCTCCTCCTCCTCCAGAAGCTCCACGCTATAGCAGCGAACTAGGCAGGCCAACTTGCAGAGTGCAGCTCAGCCTCGGCAGCGGCTGCTTCCCACTGGGGGTCTTCGGAGAGCATCGCGCTCCCATGTGCGCCGCTGAGCCCGTTGGATGTTGAAATCTCGCCGCGCGCCTCTCCAGGAGCCACCATGTCCAACCCGACCCACGACCCGTTCTACTCGTCTCCCTTCGGACCCTTCTACAGGAGACACTCGCCCTACATGGTCCAGCCCGAGTATCGGATCTACGAGATGAACAAGCGGCTGCAGGCGCGCACAGAGGTGAGGGAAGCCGGGGGGAGAGACGCTGCAACTGTACGGTCCCGTTTAGGGCTGCGGTACCGGGGGGAGGGCAGGGGGCTGTGGAGGTCCGGTACGGGGAGGGGGGACGGGATGTAGGTCTAAGAGAGAGTAAGAGAAAAGGGATCTGGTTGTCCGTCAATCAGGAGATGGATGAGATGCCAAAGTGCCAAACATTCCTAAGCTGAAAGTAAACCTGGTCCGGGGCTGCCGCTGATAGTGACATGTGTCAGTTCTGAATCTGAAATTTAGGTTTTAAGGAGAAGAAAGGAAAACATGTTGAGAAGATGCTTTCACGTGCGCAATTGACTAGTTTATAATCCTCGTCTTGAGTGTCAGCTGCTCTTATTTTAGTTTCATGGATACACATGAAGCATCACTTGTGTTATCATTTCAGATTCAGGTGAAACTAAAACATGAAACTAACTCTCAGGAAATCTTTTAGGCTGATTTCTAAATTAAATTAAGAACTCTTCATAATAATTTAAACATAACACAGGGAAAACAGCCTGAAAGAAGTTGGGTGGACTGTTTTAGTCTGACCAGGTTGCACAAACTAGCCTTTTCACGTGCATTTAAACAATTTGCATAAATTTACATATCACCTGCTTTTTATATATTTGCATTCTGTGTTTGGTTGCTTCAGGCTCAAGCCAAGCGAGTCCAACAAGAATACAGAGTTTGTCCACTGTGGATTCTGTTTGTGGGGCAACTTCCCATGATTCATCACTGCGGTCAGTGGTTGAAGTTTTTCTTAGTGAGAGTGACCCTGATTGCTCAGTGAAGATGATCATGACATAATTGCATGAGTGTGAGTTAATTTCATGTCAGTGTCTCTGATGCTTCAGTGTGTGGAGCACAGTGTCATTCAGACTAAACCTTCAGTGATCCCACTGTGAATTATACAGCCGGCATCTGTCCTCAGCATCTGTTCTGTGATCACTAATGTGTAAATCTGCAGATAAAAAGTTCAGTCAGTGTGTCAGATCCTCTTCACATGGCATCTTTACTTTAAAGGCAGCAGCACAATGGAACAAAAAGACAGACTTAGATACTTAAATGTTCACTTTTGGAACTACAAACATTAAGGTTTCAAGTTAAGACTGTCTTCATCACTGATGATTGGTTTTTGCTAGACTTTTTTTGTTTGGACTATTGATCATCATCAAAAAGGAAAGTATGCTAGCTCAATTTCTCATCTCAAATATTTCTGTCTCTTCAAACCAGAAGATTTTCTGTAAATATTGTCTACTGAGGAGCCAGAAAGCTTTGCTGTTTCTAGTCTAATATTACTTTAAAATCTATTTCTTTCCCCAAACAGGTGCCATGTTATTCTCTATTGATGCTCAAAATCTATCAAATAGCAGTTTCAACTCCAAATATGAATTGCTTTTTAAAATAAAATGACTCACAGTCGAAGTTTGGAACTTCATAGCTTAATTTGATCCTCACTGATGCATTAAAAAATGTTGTTTTTGGAAACAGTTTTTATTTTATTCATTATCAGCAAATAGCAAAACTGTCTGATACAAGCTTCCAGAGTCCATAGTCAGTGAAACATGTCTAACATCTCCAATCAACAAGGTATCTTCCTTATACTGTCACAGAGGACTGAAACAGGAAAATGTTCATTTTACACCAAGTTTAGTTGATTCTTGCACAAAAGAGCAAAGGGTAAATAATATAAGTGTGTCAGGTCCAGATTTTTGAAAATAATAGGACCCCTGGTTGCTGCTCAATGCTTCAAGTCTTAAATGTGATTCCCACTGGGACATTAAAAATGGAAGGTTTTCTTGGATAAATTCATCATAATGTGAAATTCGAGCCTTATTTTAATTTTTTTAGAGCCAGACTCCAGCTGAGTTGCTGCAGCAGCTTGCAGAATGATGCTGCTGACTTTTCTAAAGCGAAACTTGCAACTTTAAGCCGACCAAGGCAATGTTGCTGAGATGCAACGGCTCAGTCTGATGCATTATTCATGCGGAGTGGTCCAAGCCCCGGCGGACCTCAACTCCCGCACCACACATGCCCAGACACCAAGTGCAATCACAGAGCACATACACAGACACATGCACATACGCACACACACATGCAGAGATAGCAAGACCTGTGCATGTGTGTTTCAGCTCATACGGTGCATGCTATTGATAACATCTCATGATATGAGCACACAAACACATTTAAACCATTACCTTCATCTCCTCAGACTAAATGATATAATTACATAATAATATAATTACTTTTTTCCCATCATCTTTATTCTCCTCCTCATCATTTTCTTTCTTTCTCTCCAGCAGGAGTGTATAGCACATCTTCTCTTTAACCATGTGGCCATTGTTTGACTTACTGCAGGGGCTGAATATATGGAGGAAACACTCTTGTCTTATAGTGGGGAAATATGTGCAGTTTGTTTACATCCAGGTGTGACATACAGCTCGGTTCAGGCTTTCTAACCAAATTAGATCGTAATCATCTTCATGAATGCAGAACTGTTAGCCATCAATTATGAATGTGCAAGAAATATTTGAAGGAAATTAAAAACTGTGATAAAAATGATCCTTTACTGAGATACACGTATGGTTTTTAAGACAGAGAGAAAATTGTGCATAAATTGTATAAATGCTTCATGAGACAGACTAGCTGAAGCTGTTTACCTATTGTAAATTGAGGTGAGCTGATGGTCCCTTAATGATGATGCGAGCCTGAAGGGTCATTCTGCTGCATGCTTTTATCACCAGGCTGCTTCTCAGTCTGTCTACTGACTTAAAAATTCAGCACACATTTTAAAAAATGAGACCGTGTCAGTGATCAGCGCTGGGTCAGACTCATGTTGTTTCAAAACAGGAAGTTTGGGATGTTTCTTGCACACACACAAAACAAACAAAAAAAAATCTGGATTCCATTAGAAGAAAATAGCTGAATTGTCCTGCTGGATAGTTTCTTGAATATTTCATCAAGGTTTTGCTGCGAGCAGCTGTTGCAGATCCATATCCGTCTGTGTTAGAGAGGAACTGCTGGCAGTGAGCTCTGGCTTCATGGAAGTATCAGTTTGACTCAGTTTAAAACAAAAACAACTTCATAATGTTAACTTCTGTGGTGATGTGTTGACAGTGGTGTTACTTTTTACCACATATCTGGAATTGTATTGATGTACAATTGAATGCTTGACTAATTCTCATACAAAGGGAATGTTTTGATATACAGAGACTACATGTTTATTATAGCAAACAAAGGTGCTATGCTATCCTCTATCAGTGCTATCAGTCACTTAGACTGCATCCTAGATGTCTTATAACTCAACTGATATACAAATCTAATGGCAGAAGTGCAAGCACACTTTCCTTAAGTTGGTATTTGTGAGGATAGTGCTGCTCCAAAGGTAGAGCTCAACCAGTATGGGAGTTTTGAAACCAATACTGATGTTGACTTTAGTGGGGAAAACTCCCTGATTGAGTAAGCAGCTGCCAATCTCCTGATTTTCTTTTGGGTAAATTAAAAAAAGACCTTCTTCATGCAGACTGAGAACCAATTATGCATAAATACGGCTCAGCAAAATGAATCATGTGGCTGCTTTCTTAAAGAAAACTTGATGTGCATTTGCATTTTCAACATATTTTCTAGTTGTCTGCTCAGCTGCAAAGCTCTGCAACATGTGCTGCAGACAGTACCTATTTTTAGATGACATGTTCAGTCAAAAAGTTTGATTTTGATGCACATTGTTTATCATACTGACAATTCATTTGGTCTGATCAACAAGCTGCTGGAGTGGTCAGGCTTTAAATCTACATTAAAGTTGTTTGTTTGGAATCTTGCTCTGTCTGTAAGTGAAGTAATGAAGGGGACACAACTTTGTGAAGTGTGTGTTTACATTCGTTAAAGAGTGTTCAGGTCTCTAGACCCGCCAAACAGCATTGGGGTTGTTTTGGAAAACAGTTAAGTTATGTAAATTTCAGCACAGACTTCTTTTGTTGTTGTCTTTTCAAAGAATCAGCTTTAGACAACTAGTTGGAATAATTTAAACAGATCCAGAGAAAGTATAATATGGAGTTCCTCTGCAGGATTTTAGTGGGAGCAGACACATGAAAGCTGTTTTTGAGTGGGTTTGTTGCCATATTTTGTTGATCCAGTCAAAATGATTTCAAGCTTCCAAATAGCAGCCTTGTCAGAATTATCACCCGCGAAAAGACGCTTAATATGGTGAAAGGACAGCCATTGTTAAGGGTAAGAATAGCTCCGAGCATACTTAACATCAGGCTCGTTGGCAGGCCGTCATATCAAAATGAGTCACTGTAATTCTGCATCAGCCGTCGTTCTGAGCAGTTTCCTGACTAAGCCTCGGTGTGACACCACCTTTTAGAAAAGTGTGGAAGGAGTCGACTGGAGCCACTCCTCTCTTAGAAATCCTCCCATTTGTCTTATTCATGAGTGTGCTTTTGAATTTGCTTGGCTGGTGGTGCGACTGCCGCTTGCACTGGCAGGCGCAGGACTCAAGGACTCGACACTTGGAGAAGACTTCATCCCCAGAGGAGGCTGTAGTCTGTTAGAGTTTAAGTGACACATACAGCAAAAGCTTTATGCACTTAATCCTCTGGGAGCACAAAAATGAAGTTGTTGGCATTACATAAAGACATGTTAGTCTGTTTCTTCCTCTTTTGTCTTATTTCATACTGTGTTGTTGCACAGGCTGGAACTTATGGGGAAAGTCTGCAGCTTCTTTGATCTCCGACTCATTTTAAAAGCCAGAGAAATTAACCAATGCACCCTGAGTTGATCCTGCGTCACAGCTGAAAGCAAATTCTGTTTACGTTCAGTTCGTTTGAGGAGTTGTTTGAAGGTTTTCTTGTAGCTTCTTTGTGAATGTAATAATCAGTCGTCTTTATAGCTGTTTCAAAGTGTTTGCTTTGAACTATGAAGTGTACCTCCTGTGGAGAGAGTAACACTGTCACATGGAGTTACAACTTAGTTTGGTTTCCATTACTGTATTGATTATTTTGCAGTTAATCATTTCACCAGTCAATGCATTCCAGAAACTAAGGTAATTTTGTTTTCTTGCATCGAAGGGGATGCCACTAGATGTCTTTTGGTGTTTTAATAATCCAACACATAAAAATAATAAGCAAACTAGGACACCTTCAGAATGAGACAAAACCCTGCAACCATTTAGAGATGCTCTCTCCAGCTCTGCTGTCATTGTCTGGATGGCAGGACAGGATGCTGCTCCACTTCTCCCTATCAGAGATGGTTGAGGTCCAGTAGCTCCTCAGGCTGCTCTCACATCTGTGCTGTCATTATTTCCCCTCTCTCAAGACCAGCCTGAAACAGACACTAACGTTTTTGCCACAGTGTCAACAGGCACAGTGAAATGTGCTGGACTCCTTTCTGTGGATTGATTTGACAGGACGTGTGATCAGGTTGTCCCTGACGTCACATTTGATGTTGAGAATTAGCTATGTATGTTATGTTTTTTTTTGACCAATCAGAATCAAGTATTTTACACAGTCAACAAACACAAAAATATATTTTATTTTTAGTTATTCAAACAGAGGAAAGACAAAACTAAACATTGGAGATCTTGCATTCAGATAATGGTTTAACTATTTGCTTGATCACAGCTGGGCTTTGTGTACTGTATGCCTGGAGGAAACATCAGGCTTGACTTTAACATTGCCTTCATAACTTAGGAAAACAAATCTAACATTAAAATACATAATAATATGAAGACAATGATAATAATAATCAGTGTAGGCTGGATTTAAATTTCAGATGGATCCCTTAGAATAAACCAAGAATAGATGTTAATACAGTTAATGTGTCACACTATCTGCACTTAGATGTAAACATGCAACTGAATTCAAGTGGCCCTATTTTTGAATGATTTAAACTATTTCATTCAGTGTCTGATTGGTCCATCCCAAGCAGCAACCTCCATTGTTAAAAAAAAGAAGCCAATGTAGTGTTGCAAAAAACTGCAGTTCCCCAAGTGTCCACTTGAGGCTGCCAGGGCAAAGGAAACACCATCAGGTCTCATGTTAAAATGCTCATTATTACAGCAAAGTGAAGCATGTTGACTGCCTGTTTCAAAAAGCAGTTGTGGGTATGTAGTTAATTCATTTACACTTAACATGTAGTGATTGTTTTTTTAAATAAAGGAGGTGTAAAGGTGAGAAGGGTAAGAGTTCTACATAAATTGCATAATTAGGGGCATGGCTGAGTTGACAGACAAGTGAGAGTGTAGTCATTATTTGCCAGAAGGCTTAAGGCCTGCCTCAGCTCCACCTCTTAGCCTGTTTTTGACTGATTGAAATTAAGGTTGAGTCAGCAATTCCAACATGGCACCCACCATGTTGGGCCTTCAAATATCTTTCCAGAAACCTGTGGGTCAGGGGACTTCACTGAGACTATGTTCGTGATTCATGCAGCCTATGGTGGATCCGTAGTAGTTCAAACATGATGATAATAAAAGGGCTGCACTTAATGAACATTTAATCTGCAAATTATTTTTTCCGTGCTGATTTTCATCTTTGAAAGGGCAATTTTACAGCAATTTGTCATGATCGCAATATCAAAAAGCTCAAAGTTACTCCTTTAATTGTCTATTATAGCCGCTGAAACCAAATTATATTCACTAACTCTTACACAAAAGGGGGAAAAAAATCATCTTTAACAATTTTGAAGAAGAAATTAGCATATTATTGCTTTTAAAAAAGGCTTAAATTATTAATTATCAAAATAGCTGCAAAAAATATTTTCCTTCTTTCTACTAACCAGTTTACGAACTGCATGTTTCAGCTTTATTAAAGCAATGATGATATAAGATATGCAAAAAATGACACCCCTCACCCTTTGTAGCAGTGATACTGATGATGTTTTATCTGACTGATGATGATGAACAAAGCAGGTAGTTTTATTTTTAGGTGAACTCTTTACTTGAATTTTCCTGAAGGACAGTTTGCTGCTCCCTCTTAGTAAAAACCTTCTCACCTTGCATGCACTCGGTAATGCAGGCGGATAAAACAAAACGACACAACAAGTGCTTTGAGCTTGTCTGAGATCAGCGCTCACCTTTGAACCGATAACAGTGCTGCAGCTTAAACAGTCGTGCTCCTGCCATGACACGGGGTCTGTTTCTATCCCAACCTTATTACCTGCTCCATTCATACTTATTACCTGGCTGCCTGTGTTTCTGCACCGCTCTGACTGCTATCCCATTACCTTCATTTTACACAGTGTGAACCTGCAGTGACCTGGCAATCTAAACAGGCTTTGATGTGGATTTGATGCTCTGCATACGCTGCGACCACATTGTTTCTGTGCTGTCGCTCGGGGGGGCCACTGGCCTCGTCTTACGGAGGCAGCTGCAATGATTTGTGGGGGAATTTGACACTTACGCATATGCAAATGAGGGAGCGGATTAACATTCAGAGGAGGAGCTTGGTCGACCTCAGCCGGTGTAAGGCCATTAGCATAGGAGACATTAATATTCAGAGGAAGAGAGCGGGGACACAGAATAACAGTGTAAGTAAAACTACAACACTGAGGGTGAAACAGAAGAAAAACAAAAGCTTTTTAATGGAGGAGACATAATAATACCCACAGGGCTGTGTTCAGGAACTGCTCTGCTGCTGCTGGGTCGTATGGTCACACTCACCCTCAGTGGATAGACACGTAATCAGTATCAGTGATTGGCAGCCATTCATTGGATTCTTGTGTCTATTGCACATAGTTAGTCTCGTTCTTATTATTCAAACGGGCCCACAGACACACAGACCTGACTCAGTGGCTGGGCCATGCAACTGGAAGAACTGGAGTGTTCATTATGGCGAAATCCCTTGTTCCTGTCAGGGGCAAAGTGGATCTGTTCCCATCAGCACGACGTGTCAGATTGACATGAATAGGCTTATGATGTGGAGGTCAAGTTGGCACTGAGCTGTGAGGTTCACACAGAGGGATTAAAGATGAGACACCCAGAACTCACACACAGATTTCCTTTAGTGACAAGCTGGGTTCAAAGAGAAGTTTTTAGTCACAAGAACAGCACATAATGATTTCAATCTAAGATTGGTGTGCAGATTATTTCCCCAATTTGTTGATAAATTGCAGGCAGATTTGATTTTGCCCTTTTGATTGTCTCTTTTATTTTGTAGGAGCAACAGTCCAAAAACCAAAGACATTCACTTTTTGATCATGAAGACAGGAAACAGATGACTTTCATTTGAGAGGAGCCAGCATATTTTGGCATATTTGCCTGCAAACTGCTTCAAACAGGAATTATCAAAATTGCAGCCCATTAATTTGATGATTCCTTCAAGTCTACAAAACATCTCATCTAAGCCCGTATTTACAAACCATTTCCAATGTTTAAAACATCAAGACGTAAAATTTCTTGTACAAATGGATCTATTTGATCAGCTCTAATCTCAAAGGAACAATACAAAACAGATGAGCGTGTTTGTTGTTTATTTTAATGGGATCTGCTTCCTGGCGAGAGTCAATCTTATTACAATACCAGCAAATCATTGGCATCATAGAATGTATCAACAGCATCACCAAATGATTTAACTACCCTCTATTGTAAAGTGGATTAATGCTACGAAACAAAGCCAAATGACGGATCATATCACAGCTACATTTCAGCAGATAATGGTCCACAAAATTGATTAAAAAACAGATTTGTGGAGTCGTTTTCTTTGGAGATTGAGTTAAATTACAACAAAATGATTACCAAAATAAAAATCTGCAATTATTTTTGCATTTTATCAATAATCATTGTTATTATTACAATTATTTACCTAGTTTCAAATGCCAGGAGGCTTTCGCTAATGAGCTTGTGCTGTTTCTGAAGTCTTCTGTTTATTGCTCTGTAACAGGGAATTTAAAACAGTGCAAAACTAATAAATTCTAGTGAAGGTGAATGAGCTGTGTGCAGATTACAACACTTCCAAAAACTACATGAGAATGCTAAAAGTTTTAAAAGACATTTAATGCAGTGTACTCAAATCTATCTAAGTAATTCTGGGAGAGGTGCTGAGCATTGCAGTGCCCTTAAAGGTATCACTGAAAAGACTTTGCAAGGTCACCACAGAGTTTAAATCAGATTAATATGATGAAAGCTACAAAAAGTCTTTAAAACCAGTTATTAAAAGGGTGTAAAATGTGTTTTGGGTGTAGTAAAAAAGGCTGCGTCCATGTTAGCTGTTATTTAAAACCAGTCTGAGTGACGGGAAATCTTCAAAGCAAATATTTTAATTAGCTTACAAGATATAAGCATGGACTGGACAGTGCTTTTCATCAAATTATCAGACACATTTTAACCAAAAATCATCATGTGTGCTTCCTCCCACTCACCAGAAATACAGAACAAACAGAGTGCAGGAAAAAAAGTCTTTAATAAGTCTATAGCATCTGCTTTTCACTTGAATGACTAAACAGCATTATTTATTATTCCTATATTAAGCACATCTTGATTATGCGTTGTTATTATGATTCACAGTCTTACTGACAATGAACAGACATCTGCTTTTGTGGACTTGTAAAAACGCAGCTCGGAGCTAAAAACAAAAACATTTTTACATTTTCATAACGCTGACAGTCAGTGAAAAGGACTGAATCCCATTAGCTTCTGCTTCCTTCAGTTAACTCGCTGCCTGCAAACCCCCTCGCTAAATTAAAGAATAATGGCACTAAAAGGTGAGCAGGCGGGCTGATAGTTGTGAAAAGAAGGTAAAGAGCAGCCTTGTCCTTTAAACACTGTGGTCTGACTGTTAGCTTAGCTGAATGGATGTTGCCTGTTTATCATTTCATTCCTCTCAAATGTGCCCTTTAATGTGAAAGCATTGAATACAGGCTGAAAGGAGAAAATCGTACTTTTAATGCAGTTTGCTATTTAATTAATGTATACTCTTAACTGGATCCTGATTAACTCAACAAACACTATTATGTCTTATTCCAAGTAATTATTGCTCAGGCTGTTTATACAGACGTTGGTCTGTTGTTGATGTCAAGATTACAGATATTCTGAAGCGACTAATTTCCGAGTTGTGTAGACAAAATTTAAATGCAGCTATCCAACTAGTTTAAAGGTAAAAAAAAAGCACTCAGAAAACAGTCAAAATTTAGCAGTTTATTGTTATTTTTGTTATTTTTTTACATGTTCTGTAAACTGTGAACTCAAGTGAGACCAAAATCCGACCTAAACTATGATATACAGAATTTAAATTAAGGACGATAAACATCAAACTAAACATTTCAATTAATCGTCAAGTAATACAATTAGCTTGCATATTTGTTACAATTCATATTAAACTGACCGTTGCCATTAAAGGTAATGTTAGACAAGGTGAGTGGGACTTTTGCAGAAATATTTATGTTGCATTTTGGGCCTCATTCAGCTCTCCTTCCTCTGAGATTTGCAGTTACAGCGCTTTAAACATAATTACGTCCTGACTCTTCAGATCAGTGTGAGACAGAAACTAACGTTTTTGCCACAGTGTCAACAGGCAGAGGTGAAATGTGCCAGACTCCTGTCTGTGGATTGATTTTATATGAAGTGATCAATGTCCCTACTGTTTCCCCTGTTATTGAGAATTAATTACTATTTTCTGTATTGTTGTGATGTTTCGACCAATCAGAATCAAGTATTCTTCACAGCCAGGTGATCCCTAAAGATACTCTTATTCCTCTTGGGTGGCAGAAGCTCAGTCCATAGGGACTTGGCTTGGGAACCAGTTCGAGTCCCAGTATGGATGAAGTTTGGCAAGTGGACTGGTGGCTGGAGAGGTGCTGGTTCACTTGCCTGGGCACTGCCGAGGTGACCTTGAGCAAGGCACCGAACCCCCAACTGCTCGGGGTGCGCTGGTTGACGGCAGTATCCTCACTCTGACATCTCTCCCTAAGCATGTTCACTGCATGTGTGTGCATTTGTATGTATATACCAAAAAAAAAACTGTATGTGTAGCATGTCCAAAAATAGCATGAGTGAAAAAATAGAATTTCCCCCTTGGGGATTAATAAAGTACCTTTCTTTCTTCTTCTAGTAAGAAATCCAGGTAATAATGCTCCATAGCTGATCAATTGGTGCCTGACAATGAGTCCCTGTATCAGTTCACATATGATAAATTACTAGTGACACCACTGAGAGTCCTTGAGTTGCACACCTGAAAACTTCCCCACAGCTGTGAAAACAAAATACAAAATAAAAGTTAACACCTGAAAGTCAGAAACATATTTCATATGTCAGGGACAAAGAAGAACAAGTGTCAAAACATCAGAAGTTTCAAATCTGTGGGCATAAAAGACATTATCAACAGCTCTGTGGAGTAAATTGGAGTCCTTAACCAATCACTCCACACTGTTTTTAGACTTTTGTCTTTTTTTTACACCAAATAGGATGACCTTCAAACTGGAGTGAGGTTTCAAGAATCCTCCTGGTTCTTACCTGTAAACTTTTTGTTTGAATCACGAGTCAGTTCTATGGAAAATTAATTGGTTTTTTAACTTTGTGATTTCCGCCTGTGTCGGTAAACAGATACAGGTTTTAAATTCAAAATTGCTTAAGTGCAGCTTCAGGATTCTGTTTAATTCTGTCCTAAAAATCAAGCATTGTTTTAAGTAGTCATTTTTAAATTTGTAGATATGTATGTAGATATGCATAGGAAAATTATATTTCCATCAGCAAACTGAGAATCACATTTCTTACAATACTCTGAAAGAGCTTTAACACACATTTTAACTGAAATATGGCAAATAACCACGTCAACTTTTCAGCAGAGACACAAATTTAGAGGTAGAACGATTAATCGATTGGGACGATTTATGGCTTCTTCAAATAACCGCCAATACCTGTGCTTAGTGTGGCTGCTGTGGAGCTATGTTAATGATAATGTGTGTTTTTCCTATCCTAAATGACAGCATGTAAAATCTAAAACTGTTGGTGGCTTGTGTTAAATAGAAGTGCTGTGATGATGCAGAGAATAATGCAACATTGCTTCTGACATAAACATCAGTCATGTTCTAAAATCTGTTGCATAGCCCAATGTGTTTGTCTATTCATTAATTAATTAAAAATATGTCTTAAACATGCTACTGGATACGATAACCATGAATCCTAGATTGTAATGTGCATGGAATAATAGATTTTGTTATTTTTAAGTTGTTGTATTGAATGAAATGCAAAAAAGCAACATGATATCATCAGTATAAATAGGCCATTGGCTGACCTGCTCTGTTATTCTTTGAATCGGTATCGGCTCTTAAAAATCTGATATTGGTCAACCACTGCAAAAAAATAACATATAACCACGCTTTAAGTATAATATCCTCCTATGTGTGTATTTAATGTAACAAATATTCTCACAGCAGTCTCATGCCTCAGTGTTGCTCCTGTAATGTCACACTGTCCATGAGATGCACTCAGAGGATGTTCCCATAAGAAGGAAGAAAAAAAAAAAGGCCTGCAGTCAAACAATGAGCGTCAGTCACATCCAGCAGGATGCCTGGACAATAGACCCACCTTTTTCCTGGCTCTTTCCCGCGGTTCCTTCCAGGCTGCTCTGTCGCTCAGATAACAGAGGAGACAGACGGGCCTGTGGTCCGTTTATGTCCTGTTGTTCTCTCTCCTCGATGTGGTCAGATAGCCCGAAAGGGGTCACAGGTTGACTCTTTGCTTCAGTGAGACTCTGAGACCTGCTTAAGGATTGTGTGCACTTTTTAAAAACTGTGTATCATCAGATATTAACACAATGTATAACCTGCAGATTCTTAAATGTAACTGCGGCTCTCTGGAGCTTATTGAACATTGCTGTTTTGGGAAATTTGTAGAAGCATCTTAGGTGTCCTTGTCACTCAGGAGGACATCTTTATTACTGAATATTTAAATATTCACACTGACCTAAAGATGAACTGACTGTTTCTTTTAGTTAAAGTTTAAAGGTCAAGGCCACTGTGTCTTCACCTCTGTCCCATTCTCATGAACATTTGGTCACTGACAGTCCTCTGCACTCATTTTTTAAGTTTTTCAAAGAATTACCCAGTAAAATGTAATGTTTCAATGTAAATAGTGCATTTCCCTAAAGATACTCTTATTCCTCTTCTTTTATTTGATGGGGACAGATGACAGTGCAAACCAGAGAGACAGGCAGTGAGCTGTGTAAGGTCCTGGGTTAGAATCGAACACTCACTGCTGCAGTAAGAAATAAATGACATGACTTTAATTCAATTAAATTAAAAAAATGTCCACCCCTTGAAATCATTTAATTATTCAGTAAATCAACCAATCTTTATTAATATAGCCTTAAACCATAACTAAAGTGTGCCCAAGACACTTGACAAAAGATCAGGTCTAGACTCTTACTCTCAGTTACATTATTTACAGCCCCAACATTGATCCTCCATTAGTAAGCCATTGGTGACATTTGGCAACAGTGGCAAGGAATAACCCCAGAAACCTTAAGTAGAACCAGACTCATGTTGAACAGCCATCTGCCCCAAGGAGATGGGCCATAAAAGAGGGATAAAGGGAGAGACACAAAGAGAGAGATGGATTCTTTAGATGAAGAATCTAAAAACAGCAACTTGAGGTCGGCAAAGGATTAAAACTTTGGGGCAGAAACTCTGAATTTTAAGGTAATGTTAATGTTCAACATAGTTTCAAACTGAAATAATATAAAAGTTAAGATATTTGTCTTCACAAGGTGGGTTTCCTCTATTGTGTCACTCTATTATGGATACAATTAGCACCTTGTGCATGTAAACACCAGATTTGGATAGATGACACGCATATGAAGAGATGACACTGGATTCTCACTCAGAAACATTTGATCACAACAGCAAGAAGTGGTCATATTAACCCACTTACTAGAACACATTTTAACATATTCTTTCACCACATGTAACACCTTTACTCATAGTCAGAGTTTACCCTTTTCTACTCCTGGTGAAAACAGGTGATCCTTCTTTAAACAACACTTTCTTTAGTTCTTTAAATAAAGGTTATATTATGTTTCATTATTGAGCAGGATAGAAGACAGAACACAGGAGAGATGGGGCTCTGCCTGACTGTACTACAGGTTAGCTGCAGCAGCAACATAAAGCCTCCGTGGCTCTCTGTTGGTTTCTGTGAGTTTCATCATTTTGCTGATCAGCTGTTTGACTCTCATTTTGTTCTTACATCACTAAAACGCATGTCCACAGCTTTGCAGTGTTCAAGGCTTTAACACAACGAGTAACAGTAACTGCTACATAAAAGTACCATGCTGTTCTGCTTTAGTTGAGGTTATTAAAGACACCTTGTTATCAAAGAACCTTGGCTGTCATCATATTATATTTATTGTTATTCTTTTCCACTTTCTCCTTATGTCCCATCAGTTGATTTAAATGAATAAAACATATTATATGTTGCTCCTGTATTTATATCTAGCACATTTTAAATTCATATGACAGTAACATTTTAAAATTTCTGATGCTCAAAATCATTTTTTAGGTGTTACATACAAGTGAAAGATTCGAGTAAGGTCAGTCCTATGATCAGGTGAAGATCACTGTAATACAGAACACAGCACATTGACTTAATCTGAATAATATCTGAATATGCAGTGAAACCCAGGATTGATTGAGAGTCTTGGTGGCAGGAAGTGTGCTGTGTTTATTGTTCATCAGTCTCATCAGCTCAGCAGACGGGATCCGAGCTTGACTGGCAGAAAAGAGTTGGAGTATGTCTGTATCCTCACCTTCCTGTCCTTGCATCTTCTTGTGTTACCATGGTGTTACCTGTCCATTAACACTGTGCACTACTGCTGTGTGTCCACTGCTGATATTGACTTCTTATTAGTTTGTTTGGGACCCTTTTAGAGCTGATTCTGTGTCTGTTGTATCTGTAAACACGTGAGGTTATTTTATTTTATTAAGTATATGTCCTGCAACCCTGAGCAGGATTAGGAGTATGGATAACAGATGGTTGGACGGTTAAATAAATAAGTAAAGCTGTAAGATTTTTGCCATCATATCCAGCCAGTTTTATCTGATCAACATTTCCAAACTGAAAAAAAAAAGAATTTTTAATTGTAAAATGAATTGAATATAATGCATCCCTTATTTCAGGACTCTAGCTGATGCCTTCAGCATGTCTCCCTTCTCTCAGTCAGTCACTGTGTTTTGATTAACAGGAGTACTTTTACATTGTTGCTGTTGTGTGGCTCAATCTGGCACCCTTTTGGCCGGAAGTCCCTGTCGTGCAGCTGCTCTTCATGCATGTTTCCTGCATTAAAAGCAACAAACAAATGACTTCTGGGTATTAACCTTGGCCTCGAATCTATAGAGTGGCTCAAATAGTGATATCTGGCTGCTGCTTGTAACTTCTGACACTTTGAATAAGAGAGACAGTGGGAAAGTTGCCAAAGTGAATTAGAAGATATAAAGTTAAACAGTGTGCTTTTTTCTTCCTCCAGTTTCATTTATGAAGAGAAAGTTCATTCCTGGTAAATGTGCATGCTGCTGTTCAAGGGCAATGACTTTTTCCCCCGCTGCATTCATTTACTCTTCATTTGCATAATGCTGGGCTGGTGGCTGCAAGGTGGTCAAACACAACAACATGTGAAGTTTGCATTATAAAAAAAAAAACACTTAAGGCCCAAGAGGACAAACTGCACTGATGCAAACATTAGCATGCACTGAGTCTGACGTGATTAAAGTGGTGTTGTTCATCTAGTCTGAAGGAGCGGTTTGTGTGCTTTGTCATCCTTAGGAACCCTTAGTAGAAACAGTACCTGTGTGGCTAAGAGAGATTTATAATGCAAAGAATTTAAACTGCAGTGATGAGGAAATGTACAAATGACTCAAGTCATTTCAGCCTTAAACACTCTTCATCTCAGGAGGAACATGTAAGGGAATATTGCTCACTTTTAAGTATGACCATACTTATAAGTGACCATACAACCAGACCAATGACAAATACATTCATTTGTGTATTTGTACTAACCCAGATAGTCCTTACAGTACATTCCAGTGAAATACATTACTTAATTCAAAGTTATGATTTCATGTAGTCGCCTGTCTTCTTGGGAAACATGTTAAGAGTGAGGAAAGAGGACAGGGAATTTTTTACACTTGCTAACATAACTTCTAGATATTGAATAAACATTAAATTACATGTGAATAAATATAGCTATATGTACTGAGCATTAAACTTAAGTACAATACCTCCTCATTGAACATGTCTACTCAAGATCAAGAGATATTTTCTAGACTTGCAGAATCAGTCCCTTGTTTTAGGTCATTACTCAAGACACATTTTTACAGGAAAGCTTTTACAGTGTGATTTTATCTATTTTAACTCAGTTTTTAAGGGTCTGTTTTGTAAGCCTGCATGCTTTTGAGTTTTTATTTCATTTTATTTTTTTATTGCTCCATTTTGCTTTGCACCTCTTCTTGTTTTTATTGCCCACTGTGAAGCACTTTGTTACCTGTATTGAAAAGTGCTATATAAATAAATTATTATTAGAAGTATTTTTGTATTGATAAAGACAACAACTACCATGATGCTATGCTAACTTCACAAAATCAATCAAAATGTTTTAAATGAGAGACAGAAATAAAGGCAAAGATTACAAACTTTGAATTCAAGATAAAGGTTCTAAACATAATATCAAGTATTTATTTTTGATTCTCCTTTTAAAGGAACTGACTATTTCCAATTGATTCATGTCTGCTTTCAGTTCCTAGAGTCAGAACGAAACATGGTGAAGCAGCGTTTAGTCATTATGCACCACATATCTGGAACAAGCTCCCTGAAAGCTGTAGGTCTGCTCAAACTCTCACCTCTTTTAAATCAAAGATTAAGACGTTTTTATTTACCTCTGCCTTCCTATCTTAGATTATTTTAACCCACTTTAAATTAAAATTTTAATGTAATTTTTAATATATTTCTAATTTTCCTTTTCTTTTCTGTTTTATCATATTTGTCATTTTAATTATGTTCTTTTAAGCTTGTCTGAATGTCTCCAATGCTTTTAATGTGTTAATGTAAAGCACATTGAGTTGCCCTCGTGTATGAAATGCGCTATACAAATAAAGCTGCCTTGCCTTGCCTCTAAATACAGATAACTACAAAGTAAATGGGCCCAAGCTGGTGTCATCAATTCATTTTTTTTTGTTGGACAAGCCAACAGTTTACATTCAGCAGAGTAATATTGAAGTAAATAGCAACAAAAAGATGAATTGCTATCATTGGTTGCTTCTTAAATAACTAGCATGAACAAGTGTCAGCAAAGTCATCTGATTCATTGTCTGTTAAAGTTTCAGCAGCTGTATTAAAAATGTAAAATACACATTTTGGACATAAAATTTGGTATGAAAATGCATTTGCTACTTGAGCTGTGAGGTACAAGCAGCCACAAAAAATCTTAATAGCGTAAATGTCATTCAAAGTGTGACATTGTGAAGAAAATATCTTGTTCATTAGACACCTTTTAAAATGTCTCGTCATTAAATGGCCCTCATCATTCGTTCAAACAGAACCTACACTGCTAAGGATCCTTTCCAAACATCCAGAGAGTCTTTTGCTTCTGTTAAGTTGTTGTGTTCCTCAGTAACCTGAGGCTGTTTGAATCCTCCACAACAGCAAAACTTCCTTGGCCCACCATGCAGGCTGCTGGGCTCTGTGCTATTCAGGAGCTGAATGGGGTTTCAGACATTGGTAATTCTCCAAGGTCGGGCCCCAGACACGCCTACACTCTTGGAGGCTTTTCTGCCACAAGAGGGTGGAAGCAAAAATATGGACTGACAAAAGCTTGCTGGGAAAATGGTTCATGTTAAACATAGAAATATTGGTGGTTTATATACAGTTGAAAAAAGATGGTGCTGAGGAAGAAAACTGCAGTCTTATTTTCTGTGGCTGTGTGAACTCAGACATTATATAAAGATTGAAGACTTTGCATACAGTCGAAGAACATCTGAAGGACTTTTTTATTATTAAATTCATATATGGCTTTAAAGGAATATGCACTTTTTTTTATACCCAGTAAAGCTCCTTTTGTGTTTGTCGGTTTCCACATTGTGCCGCCTTCTCAGTATGGACATTTCTATATGCGTGGATTTAACCCGCAGTTCTGTTGCTATTTACTGAGGATCCTCCCTTTGCTGTCCCTCCAATCCTCTGGCTTTCCTGTAAATCCCCAAGGCCTGGCCATTGCTGGTGATTTGTGGTTGGCTAGTGGGCAATTGACACATTGATAAATCCCCCCCAGATGAAGTGCGATCCGTTTGAATCAATAGAGCCTTATCGGCTGACGGCCGTCACGGCTGCGACCATGTCGGTTCACCTCGGGTCCCTCTGAGTCGGCCTGATTTGTAGCTTTTGACAACAAACATCGTCACGCCACGTGGTTCGTCAGAGAGTCCGCAGGCGTAAATGAAGGCAGGACGTTGTCTGTCAGTGAGCAGCTGCAAAGAGGGACTGAAAAAAGAGGAAGACAAGGAAATGGAATTGAAGAGGGATTGAGAGAATCAAAAGAAAAAAAGGCTGATTGGTTATAAGACAAATTTATGTCTTTATTTCTTAGTAAAATGTCTCATTGATCACTCTACAACCTGCAACCCTATGACAGAATGAAAGCAGAGCTCGTAACATTTCCTGCAGTAGTCAAAATTCAAACATCCTCATCCCCATGAGCCTTCAGTGGGGCTTGTTTGCCTTCAGCCAGAGGATTCATATGGCTTGTGTCCACTGGCCAGGCTTTAGCTGTTCTCCAGCCCGTCTGGCTCTGATCCAGCTTCTCCTCTGTCTTTAGATCCAGGCCAAAACTTGCCGGTCCACAGCTCAGCCAGCCACGTTGTACAACTTGGCGAGACACTGGCCAAAAGCTTCCCAAAAGCTCAATTTTCAAAGGATTAATGGTGACTGATTCTAAATAGACTGTTCCTGGAGGCATTTTGAACAACATTTAGCTATATTAATTAAGACTATTTAATCTATATTAATTTACAATATAAATACTCAGGAGAAGGACACCAAAACTTCTAAGTGTCATTTACTTAATTGTTGTGAATGTTGGAAATAACAGCTGTTCATGTCACATGAAAGTGCTCGTTATTGTCAGATTTCTCTGTTGTCTCGGTGGGAAGCTTTTCAACAGAGACAAAAACTAAACGGTATCAACAATAGTTGGAGCCCGCTGACACTGCTGTCAACTCTGCTCTTGTAAAATACATGTTTGTTTTGGGTGCCAAATATCAGTAGGCTGCCAGAATTAACTTTTGTGAGTTTTAGTAGAACATACTATTTGGTAAAAAAATATTCAGTTTCAGGAAGATTCTTGACAACAAATTTATAAGGGCATAGAGAGGAAAGGATTCAAATTAATAGTGAGTCAAACAATGAAATTTGGAAACAAGTGAATTCATTGATACACTACAAAATGAGTCGGAGGTGAACTAACCCTCTTCTGTGAAACAGAATATAAGGGATTTTGAGCAAGACCATATCCTGCAAAAAAAGAGAAGTGAGAGCTTAACTAAAACACTTTTCATTAAAACAGTAAGAGGAAGCTTAATGAATACCAGCGTCTATAAAACAGAGAGCTGGGAGCCCTCAGGATGACAGCACTTCAAAATTCCTCTCCAACTCTAAATCCAGGCAGTTTATATCAAATTGGGGATCACACTTTTTCATGAAATCCTCTAACCTGTTTCAGCAGCTGAGAAAGTTCAACAGAGTCAATCTGATGAAACTCTGTTTTCTGCTGGGTGACAGAACAGAGATATAATGTGTGAACTTAGAGGATAAAGCCTGTGATACTGTGTATTTATTTACTGCCCCATAAAATAAGGAAACTGATCAGGAAACAAATAAATGTATCCAATCAAGAAGTTTTGTAATGTTTCAAGGCCTGAAATGGCTTGACAGTAACACAACACTCTAATCCTCAGTTAGTCCTTTATTCCATAAATAACGTACATCGAGTTAAAGACTTAAAATGAAAGAAAACTGTGTAATATCAATTGATTACATCAAAATGACTGATGTACAGATGTTTTGCAGAGTATTATTGCAGTATCTGGTTGAAGATGAGCTAATTTAAGCTACCTCAGATTGATACTAGCCCTAACTAACTGGTGAAGAAGGCCAGCTCAGTCCTGGACCCTGTGGAGGTGGTGGCTGACAGGAGAGTTATGGCCAAGCTGTCGTCTCTGATAGACATTTTTTTTTTAATATATATATTCTTGTTGAAATTCTTGTACTGTACACCTCCTTCTTTGCTGCTATAACTCCATGAATTTCCCTGTTGTGGGATGAATAAAGGAGTATCTTATCTTATCTTATCTTACTGCAATCCATAACACTTCATATAGTAGGTTATCGTATGCTTATATGTGATCTGTGAATCTGGAGATCAAATACAACTCTGCTCTCTTAAATAAAATGTAATTGTTTACAACATCTCCATCTAACATTTAGAGGAGTGGAAATATAAGACAGCATTAGATATTAATATTTTATCAGGATACTTTTGAGCCCAAAAAAATCATAATCAAATAAAGTCAAAAGGCCGCTGATGCACTGTGGGGATGTGGTGTACACAGGCAAGAGTAATGAAGATGTCTCTTTCATTTTAGTGCGCTCATCAAAATTGTACTTTTACAAATATAGCCTACATGTTTTATTTCCTGCAATGGCTGCAGATATTGCCTTATCATTGTAACCACACTTGTCAAAAACTTGGATGTTTTGCTTGGCACATTCTTCTTATTCAATAAGGAAGTTTGACACTTTTTAAATATAATATTTCAGTGTCAGTGTGGTTGTTGATAATGGTTTGAAGATTGGGGCTTTTATTTTGAAGGGGTTATGTTGTTTGGAGAAAGAAACGTCAAAAACATTCGGTGAAACGTCATTTTTGTGTTTTAATATGCCACTGTGAGTGATTTTCATTGCTTTTTCAATATTTAAAAGTAAATAGGCATTGTAAAGCTAGCAAGAAATGCTAGTAAACATTAGTATAAAGCACTGCAATGTCTTGCAACGTATTTAACGGTTGGTTGGGACGTGTGACGAAAAGAAAGCTTTGCTAGCTGAATTTCTTTAGTTTTTACTGATTGTTTTTACTCTATTTAATTTAAATACATACACCTGTAGCATCCTATAATGCTGTTGTCAAATAAGGTGTAATGTATCACTCAAATTCACTTGTGCTTGAGCTACCGCCACTCAATTCATCATTGAATATTTTAACCATCAGTTCCAGAGGTACATCATTATCAGCCAGGGATGCTAAAGCATAAATGAGCCACGCTGTGACAATGGGTGACATGTTGCTTCATTATGATAGGCATACAGGTAGCCTCATTATGGGTCAGTATCTCACACACTGGCCTGCTGCTGTAAACATCACAACAAGCACTAACACATGTTGACTGATCCAGATGTTTTAAATATATTTTTTATAGACACATGTCTTCTATGGCTTCAAATTATGATTGTGTAAGTGATCAATTAAATCATCTGGACACTCTAAAAGTTTATCCTTAGGTTACAGTGAGACAAGCCTTGCACAGTAATATGAAATACTGAGTATAATTTAATTAAAGACTAAAGGAAAGAGCAGATCTTCATTGTATAACGTGGAGTTATTTCACTGGAATTATTCACATGTAAAATTAACGATGGAACGAATAGATTGAGTTATTAGTAGTTATGAATATATTTTAAAATGTATTACAATTGACTTTTGCACAATTGATCTTTATATTTCACACTGAGTGTGGCAGAGAAATTAGAAGCAGTTTTATAGTTATTTTTTATACTCCACATTTTCTGTAATATCATCCTGACTTACTGTGATCTGACACACTCGGTCTGTGCATACCAGATTAACTGAAGTCTGTTGGTTGGATTTCTCCTCTGTTGCTGCGTCTGAATTTTGTCCCCACCCTTTTTTCATCTTTTTTTTTTTTACCTCCAGGGTATTTTTTTGGGATGTTTTTATCTGAATTGAGGGTCTAAAGATAGAGGGTGTATGCTGTGCTGATTGTTAAGCCCCTTGAGGAAAATTGTCAGTTGTTTTATGGGTCTATATAAATAAAATTGACTAGGTTTGATTGAGAGATGGACTAAAGCATTGTTTGGTCGGTCTCTTGAGGGGATTTGTTGATACTCTGAAAAATAGGACAATGCCAGCCTCATCCTCTCATGCTAAATACAGCAGCTGTTTGTCACAAGAGTTATGTTGATATCTACATTTTGTTACTCTTATTTTGTGTTGTATTAAAACTAGATCAGGGGAGTATAGAAGCAATCAAAACCACAACGCTGCAGAAACTGCACAGCACAATCACAGAGAGGTGTTGTGTATGTGCGTTTGTTTAACTTGACCGTCAATCTGGGAGTTCCTGCCCCTTCAAGGTCCTGGATTATGAGTTGAACTCAATCTGACTGCTGATTGGCACCAGAGTCTGTCTGTTTCGGTGTGTTTTGTCCTGGTGTGTCACTCTTGTCTCTGCCCGTCTCTCTGAAGTCGATGTATTCATATCAAACAGACCCCACACACATGCTGGCTTTTCACACCTGCTGATTTTCACAATATGACAGTCAGTCAGCAGCACACACACAGACAGACACAACAGCTCATGGACATTATTCCCAGTGGACATCTGGTCAGCGCCACACGCGCGGAGAACACTCTGGCATGCATTCACAAATCCATTTGTTGTACTGCAAGGCTGGGTGATGTATTTTAAGACCTCTTCTCTCATTTAATAATTACACTGATTGACCTGATTGAAGCGTTGTAATTTTCAGCTGACACCTAAATGCTGTACATGATGTTTGATCCTGTTTTCAGTTTAGCTGGTTAACTTGCAACGTGGACACATTTGGCTCTGCGTTAGATTGCTACATTTTTAGAGCAATTTTGTTGGAGGAAACAAATGACACATATTTGAAACATGCTGCTGCTGTTACAAAAATATTCAAGACTCTTGAATGTGAGAATTTTGGAATTTGCCTCTTAAGTGATTCCCTTTTTTTTTTTACATGAATAGACTGAATGTTTATACTGTTAATAAAGATGCATTCATTATGAAAGTATTCACAATTTAAAGGGAGCACAGTTCATTCAAAAAAAGATGGCTTGTGTTACTTTTTCAACAGACAGAGCAAATGGAAGCCAAAAGTTGCATCCTGAAGGAAACATTGGACATAAAACATAAAATATGGATGACAATGGGAACATCTATTTAAAGAATCTTTAGGCTTCAATAGTTTTGGAATAGTTCCAGTGGATCTCTTTTGCTGACAGTAGAGAAACGAGCCAGGTCAAAGTAGTTCCATTAAAAGTGCTTTTGTCTGCCAATGACAGTTTTAGATTGTGTTTTGGTGCCTGACAAGCTGGGCTTTCTGTACTCCCAACACAACAAGCTTTCGCTTCAACCCTGACCCATGTTTCCCCCCCAGTCATTCAACAACTCACTTCTTGCGAGATTTCAGAGCGAGACTTCATGCCGTAAACAAAAAGCTCCTGTCTGTACACGTGAGGGTCATTCTCCACACTGCTTTTAGACAATAAAAACAGGGATCTAGTACACAGAGTCCGAAGTATGTTGTACATCTGAGTCATTTAGACCCTAAGATACTTAAAAAAAAAAGGGTCCAGGTTTCTGATACCAGGAAAACATCTAAACAATCAATCTTCACTTTTGGGCAAATCTCCAGAAATGCATCATGAATGTTAAGACCGCATCACTGAGACTCCATCTCTTCCTCTTTGTATCAGATTTAATGTCTCTAAAAAAAAAAGCTTGACCTGCGGGGCTCTCCGGTCGCTGCTTATTTGGCTTGACACTGCTCAATGGTGACAATGCTAATTGTCAACATCTGGAAAGTGCTTGCCATCCCTCAGCCCTGCTCAATGAAAGTCAGTGATCTGTCATAACCTGTCGCAGGAAATTAGCATCAGTCAGTCATCAAGGAATAGAGGCAGGAGGGCAGGGGGGTGAGGGGGGTGAGGGGACGGGGAGAGGGACTGTCCTGCCAATGTTGTGGGTTTTTTTGTGAGGAGGGGGAGAGAGGAAGCTGCTGTTGGAGGAGTCATATCAGGACAAAGAGATTCACAGAGATGGATTTCTCTCAAAGGAGATTGCATGAGAAGTTGCTGCTGTTGCTTATTACTGCTAGCACTACATACTTCCACTTTTTATACCATTTCCTTATATACCACTACATTTACAACTTCATCTATCCTTCTATTGTTGATATTTCTTCTATGACTGCTTCTCTTTTGATACTACTACTTTAAGGCCACTTCTGTTTGAAGTTGAGGTACATTTTTTTGAGTATCTATAAAATCATTCAAATGCAATTTCTTTACCATCATAAAATATGATTATGAAATTGTCACAATGAACTTTAAAGGTACAAGTTAAAGGTTTCCTCTCCTGTTTTAAAAAGTCAATGCAGCAGTGAATTAGAAAGGTGTTGGACCTCAGCTTATAATTCAGACTTGTAGAAGCCGCAGGCAGGGCTCTCCTGAAGTCCAGGCTTAAGGGAAGTGAAGGCTGCAACCAGGTACGGGCTTTACATCGACCTGCACTGGGGGCTTAGACCAGCATCCAGGGGATTGGGATCACAGTTTGAAACCTGACTTATAGACTTGTGTTTTTAAACTGTTTTTTTATTTCTTTTTGTAGCTGTTAGCCCTTTGTCCTTATCCCTCCTTTCTTATGGTAATGTCTTTTGAGGGCTCTATAACTTGTTTCACAACTCTAATGTATTTGACTGTTTTATGGTTCATACTTGATTGTTGGCAACCTCTCTGAACTGAATGTGAAAGCAGTGATTTGAATAAAGTTCATAAAATTTATTTTAATGAAAGGGCAAAAAGGAAAACAATCTCCAATAAATGGAAAACTTGCCCCTCACTGCCGACTTCATATACATATGAAAAATATGCTCTTTTTTATCTTGTCACGTAGAGATGCCGGCAATGGTCACAATATCTTTGTCTTACCAGAATGAATCAATATTGAATTTATGTAAACAAATGCAACAGCACAAGAGTAGAAACCTGGCTTATGAAGTAACAGAAGAAAATGGAGAGTTTCATTCCAAGCTGAAATAACCCACAGTGTTTTAAAGGACAAAGGGATACCTGCAGTGGCGTGTTTGACATACTGCAGATTATTTTCTGTGTAAACACTATTGATAGATTTCTTTTCTTTTAATAGGAAAGTGACAGTTTGTGGTGGGACGCCTTTGCGACAGAGTTTTTTGAGGAGGACGCCACTCTCACACTCTCCTTCTGCCTGGAAGATGGACCAAAGAGATACAGTAAGTCCGATTAGAAGTCATGTTTGAAACACAACACCACCACAGAAACATCATCCATGCAATGAAAGCACGTGTAACCCAAAGTAATTTAATTATTTTTGCAGAATATTCTATTGATTTCTTTTAAAGCTGTTATTTTTAAGGAGAATTTGAGTGGAATGCATTAACAAAGAGGTTTTTGTTGTTGTATTTCAAGCAAGAAATACTACTAAGCACATTCTCTGAAGGTGTATTCATTTATAAAGTTTCTATAGTGTTTATCTCTAACTTTTTTTACATTCTGCTGCCCTTCCACACACCATTCATTCTAGTGTCCAAAGTTGTCCTCTGTTCTTCACAACAGACACCATTTTTCCCTTACAAAATCCTTAAACCTGCATTGCACTAGTGTCCCTGAAAAATCCTTCACAGTCAGTTACCTCAATCTGTGTTGTTGAGTCATTCTTAAATGGAGTTTGTGTATCTTTGAAAAAGACATGATTTGGTATTTCCACTTTGCTACAACCTGCTGTTTCTACTTCCAGTTAAGTTATCGATTTCTGACATTTCCCAAAATACTCTTAAACACCTCCTAGAAAAGAAAATGTGTTAACCTGAAAAGATAAAAAATCAGTACCCATGAGTCAAACATTTCTGCATTGTGCTTCGCTGTCTGAGGAAAAATTGGTATCTTCCAACAATAGTCATCTCTTTTTACAAGATGACTTAACAATAGTGCAACACCACACATAGAGCTGTTAAGGTCTTTCTAAAGATTGCATTATAGGCTCCTATTGTAGACCAAGCTTTTCCAGTACAGTTATAGATGTAAACAGTGTCAGAAATGCTCTGATTATTGTTTATATCTGTATATAGACGCTTGACAAAATGTCTTAGCTTGTATGAAATCACAATAGTTGTGCTTCATTGTATTGCTATCGTGGCACTTCTCTCCTAGAGCAGTGTGAGGAACCTGATCCTATATGTGTACTGTAAAGGTTTTACCTGCAATAGAGATGAGAAGCTGGATTTGTCATGCCATGCTTCCAGATTGAAAGTCTTCATTTTCTACAGTGTGAGGGGGGGGGGGTTGCAGTCTGAACACTCATGCTCGGATGGGCAAGAATCTCTTGTTGTTGAATCATGAGGAAAAAAAGAAGAGTGTGAGAACATCCGGCCCTTTGGTAAAAGGTCTGATGCATACTTATAAAAGTAAGGACTGAAGTTAGCTACATAAACTCCCTCCAAGTATCTCAGTGAGTGACATAGTAGGCTTCAAGCTTAGATTCAAACATTGAGCTTAACATTTGCTCTTGACGGGAACACAAATACATTTTGCTGTTCAAATAAGTAAGATTTCAATATCCTGGTTATTTCCAAGCAGCAACCTCCGACCGAGAGAATTGAAGCCAATGTGGAAGTGTTAAAAACTGCAGTTTCTCAAGTGTTCGCTTGAGGCAGGCTCCAGAAGAACTGGAAACCACATACACATTTTTACATAACACGGCAACTTTTTTACATAAGGCGGCAATTTTGAAGATTACAAGTTTTCCATTATGAGAGGCACAGCTGACTTGATTTACAGGCGGGAACACTGTAGCTGTTGGTGAGGAGGCTCAAAGCCTGCATCTTTACCTCACACTAGCTCAACAGCAGTTAGTTAGCATTTCCAATATGGCTCCCGCCGATGATTGGCTTCAAAACAGCGCGTCAGAAACAAATGGGTGACGTCACGAATAATATGTCCATTAATTATACAGTCTATGGTTATTTTAGATGAATCTGGCAAATGGACTAAAACTAGACTAAGCGTAAGAGGTGATGGCAGCTATATTTTTAACTCTGTATAGAGCCAGTCCAGCTGTTTCAGTCTTTACATTCAACCAGGCTAACTGTGTTTACTCTCTTGCTCAATGATTAACACACAGCCATGAGTGATATCTATTGTCACATTAATTTTAGCTTGAGTTTTAGAAGATCTGTCATAGTTTCCGTCTTTTGTTGCATTTAAAACAGGTTGCAGAGTCCTGAGTTTCAAGAAATGTTCCCTTAACTTGATTCTATATGTATGAGATCTCCAGTCAGAGACGCCAGGACTGCAGCTACAGTGTGTGCTCCTCAGCAGAAAATGACAGAGCAGAAGCCGTTATCGAGTTTGTGGTATTGTCCCTTTCATCTCATCTGCATAGGTTCATGTTTTGATATCTGAAACATATTGAATATCACAGAGACATAGATAAGAACATGGTGCTCTGAAATGAGCAGATGTGTGCGGAGCTAGCCGTGTTTGTGTGTGTTTGTGTGTGTGATTCAGCTCAGTCATGGAGGAGAAATAAAGAGACAGAAGAGAGAGACAGGAGAGAGAGAGAGAGAGGGAGAGAGAGAGAGAGAGAGAGAGGGAGGGAGTGGAGGATTGTTGTGAGCTGGGCCCTGGTTTGCTTTTCAAATGTAAAAATAAAAATCCCCAGTGGTGAAGAGACGGTAACCCTGTTCCCTCGGGAACGGGCGGCTTAACACCATGGCGATGATGACTCACCGTCAGTCGCAAGCGTTCCTCGATTCACATTCAGGTGTGCTAAGTTGCACACAGACACACATGAACACACACACACACACACACACACACACACACACACACACACACACACACACACACACACATCATCATCCAGGAAAAAAAAATCCCACTCACCACTCATGTACCTACAGCTGAATATTTGCTACATAAGAAAAATCTAAGAATGACACCCCCTAAAATTGAAAGTGTTGTCTCGACTTTCTTTGTTTTTGCATCGTTATAAATTTAAAACAACAGTTTAAAACATCCAGTTATTGATAGTCATTGGGCTATTTCCCACTCAGCTCAGTGCCCAGTAAGTTCATTCAGTTTAGCTTCCCTATATCTTACAGTAATTCTGCAGGTAAGCCTGTCTGCACCTTCAAGGTTATTGAAGTCTTATAGAAAGTAAGCAGTTAACTTCCTAAACTTCTCTGGATTATAACGACATAGCAGAGGCAGAGAGTCTTTCTAAGTGCTCTGCAGATCTTACTTTATTATGCTAAGACCGTAGCTGCCAACCAGCTGGCGTCATTTCAAAAGTGAGAGAATAAACAAAAGTCTTATATGTTAAATTGTGGTTCAAAACTAGTTGGGTTTACTTTAATGTGCAGTGTACCCTATATTAAATTAAGTAGCCTAATACAAACACAAGACACTATTTTTAGATGGCAAACAGCCTTCTTATCTAATGTTAAATGTTAAAAAGAAGTGCATATGGCTACAACTCAAGATTATTTTTTGTATTGATTATTCTGACATTCAATAAAATTAATCCATGCCACAAAAATGAAAACTGAAGTGTTAACCTATTTCTTCTTTATTTCTTTCTTTATTTCTTTCTTTCTTTCTTTCTTTATTTATTTATTTATTTATTTATGTATTTATTTATCTTTCTATTTATCTATTTGTTTATTTATTCATTTATTTATTTATCTATCTATTTATCTATTTGTTTATTTATTTATTTATTTATCTATGTATCTATTTATTTATTTATTTATTTATCTATCTATTTGTTTTTTTATTTATTTATTTATTTATCTATCTATTTATCTATTTGTTGATTTATTTATTTATTTATTTATTTATTTATTCATTTATTTATTTATTTATTTATTGTCTAAGTCCAACTTCCCAAAGCCAAAGGTCATTTAATCACATTGATTTTTTTGTTTGGTAAGTCCAGAAAACCCTGAAATTATTATTTACTTCTATTGATGAGTAAGAAAACCAAGAAAGAGTGTTTATTTGTCACTTAAATACATTTCCATGCCGTGTGACGTCATTTGGAGAGTAGATCAAAATGCATCTTTTGCAACTTATTCACATCTTCATGAACGTATGACAATCTAGATACAAAAACAGAAAGCTAAAACTTGTAGTTTTAAATTGAATTCAGTGCAGCATATGTGCAAGACTGTATATGAAACAACTTTCCTGTAATGATTATTTTTTCAATACTGAGGCTGAGGAGGTGTGAGATGAAAAACAAGCCACAAAGAAGAATAATGTATATATATACCTATATGTTGCTCAGCATGTTCCATAGAGGGAGTAAGTCTCAGAACTGTATTTAAATTATTATATTTTAGTGGGAAAAAAGCAACGCAGTATCAACCCTTTAGTGTCTGAAGCTTTTTTCCTCCCCTTATCTTTTACCCAGAATCCTTCTTGTGGCTCGGGAATATCAGTCCTGTTTGTTATCAGGGCGCTTTGGACTCCCGCCTCCTTTATTTTTGATTTCACTGCTTACAGTCCGATACTTAAGGCTCACTCTGCTGCTGGCCTCATTGTAAGTCACTCTGAACAAGACCACCAGCTAACTGCTGAACATATGAAATGTAAATGTGACTGTAAGTGGCCTTACTCTGAAATAACCTTTGCTTGCTGCCGTGTAAAAATGCACAAATATATGTAGTTACCAGCATGCAGGTCAAGGCTGACCAATGGAGATATGAGGGCGTAGGAGGTGGAGAGTGGTTACTGGTGGTTCAAAGGGCTGTCTGTAAACATTGGATGAGTTACAACAAATCTGTAGGTTTTAGCATCTTTCAGTAGAACAAACTCTCTTCAGAATTCTAATAAGATGATAAAATGTTTGCTTAATTAATTTTTTGTATGCATGTCTGGTCTCTGGGACTTTTGGAACTTAGGTTATATGTAAAAAGATTTTTGCATATAAGTATGGCTGCAAAACGTGCTCCACAACTTCACATAACATTTGTCTTGGTGGTTTTCTACACTAATAATAAGCGTATGTAAAGGGTCGCTTTTTATATTCAATTGCCAATGCACTGCTACAGTAAAGCACATACTTATAGTTATATCCGAGGTCATGTTTGTTAAAATCTGCATTTGATTTTCCACTTAATCAACATTTTTGTTTACATCATTCCAGTCAGACACTGTATAACCTATAGAGGTATAAGTGGAAAGAGTATTTCTTCTTGAATTATATGTTTCCAGTCAAACAGCAGCTTATATGATGATTACCAGTGAACAAATCATTTCACTCCAGTCTGACGTGCTCTAATTTCATAATGTTCAGCAGAGGAAAAATTAGAAAAGCCAATTTACCTAATCTGTTTTTCTCATTGCATGGCCCTGTGTAAAGGTGTTTTGTAACCTGTCTCCAGCTGGTGTTTATTATGGCTTCTCTGAGGAAATAGATCATATTGGAAATGCCTGTGTGTTAATTGTTGGAGGACTAATGGTAATGCATTTATGCCTTCCATGAGCCCACTCTGCCTCTGTAGCTGTTTTTCTTTCCTCCAATTTCTTAGTTTCAAATCAGTTCTGGCCATTAACTCCAGCTGATTAATTATGTGAGAGACACAAAAAGATTTGTCTACATTGTGAATTACATATAGATTAGTTAGTGTAGCCACTTGTCAAACACAACTGTGACACATTCCTTACCTCCTGGGGAAAATGTAATGGGTTTAAAAAAGTTTGAGACTGTGTCACAGTGATTTATTGTTTTTATAAAGGTGTTTAAACAAGACCGCAGATCGAGTTAGAAAGGCATGAGCAGCAGTTTAAATTTAGCATCATGGACATCCTGCAAAAGTGTTAACCCAATTATCTATTATTGTTTTTATTTATTTATTTTAAGTTTTTTTGGGGCTTTATTGCCTTTATGATAGGACAGCTGAATAGAGACAGGAAATGTGAGGAGTAGAGAGCGGGGGAAGACATGCAGCAAATGGTCGACCGGCTGAGAGTCGATCCAGTGGCCTGGAGGACTATAACCTCTGTTTGTGGGGCGCTTAGACCACTAGGCCACCAGCGCCCCAGTTCTGGTTATTTTTAAACCAAAACACATTGATGGCTGCATCTTTGGTTCAGTATATGTTTTGTTTGCACTTCCTCCAAGACTGGCTGGACTCCCTCTCTGCAGTATATTTTCCTACAGTACTGATATTGCAAAAAACGCCTGTCGCCCCCAAACCTAATATTCTTGCTTGAACCTTGATAAATCAGAAAGGACACTTCAGACTGTGTCTCGTTTAATATTGAGACAATGAGTAGATTAAACAACAGGAAATTATTCAGTGATTTGAGCAATGATTAACTGATCAACTCGGTTATTTAAAATACCACCATTAACGGATTTTTTGAGAAATTTGCTGCTTTTATTTCATAGAATCACACAAACTGAATATTGTTAGTTTTCAGACTGAGGGTTGATTAGATGAGCAAATTCCAGCTTTCAAATTTGTAATATGACATTTTGAAAAATCTACAAATCAGCCTGAGTGTGATATTCAGGATTTGCAGCTCATCTCAGTTGTTTTCTGGTGCCATACATTGGTTAGACATATGCACAGTAGCAGTGCCTCTTTGTATTCACTGCTTCTCAGTATAATTTCTTATTACTTTAGTGGGCAATATTACCAGAAAACAACCGGTGATTAGAGCATTTGGTTAATCAAAACAGAATCATCAGGTAAAACATAATTAGTTGCTACCCTAATCTCAAATGCAAGGCTTTTTCATTTGCAGCCGCGGCCAGTAATTCCTGAGTAATTTTGTTTTACCAGCCGACTCTACTAACATGCAAACCCTTCAAATGGCAGGGCTGAGATTTGACAGTCTCAAGAGTCAGAGTGTGGTGCTGCTGTCTGAATAATTTCCAATGCTGTGTCATTAATAAAAAGCAAACTTCACCAGATCGACTGTTGTGTCTAATTGTAATCTACATGTATCAGTAACAATAACCATGACAGAAGAAAACATAAGCAGCTTATCCACACAGATTGCATTGCGTCTTGCTTCGTCTTGTTCTTGCAAAGATCTGAGCAGCATTAAATGTGAGCAGTGAGAATTTGTAGTCTCCAATATGTCATAAGATTTAATAGCGTCTTTGGAAGTAAACTTATTAAAATCTTGTATTGTTATGACACTACATTGCTTTGATAAGAGTTTATATTTTTAATGTGTGCTTCATCTTCGGAGGGAGAGGGCTTTGTTGCCTATGTTTGTTACCCTGCAAGAGTGTAAAAGAAAAAAAAATCCATCGTTGCAGGCCAATTATTGTTTTCTGCACCGGATATTCAGGAACTCTGTCTAATTATACCCCCAATTGCCGTGGCCTTAACATTCGCCCCAGAACCTTGTCTGGCTCTGCAATCTTTGAGGCATCTGATGAAAGCTGCTCTCCATGATGCAATCAAAGAGCAAGTCTCATTTTAGAAGTAGTTCAAACAAGAGAGGGAAAACTCTGCATGTTTAGTGGGCTGATTCAGGGCAAACTGTGAAAGTGATTCACAACACATCTACGATTCATCTAGTTATTCTTGCATTGCAGCACGCAATAATTGCAGCAATAAAATGACCGCAGCTAATAATCTTTAAGCAAGCATGAGGACATAATGAGGTGGATGAAAACACAGTGAAACAGCTTTAGTGATAGTGAAGAGATGAACCAAACAACCTCTGCCATGAAGTAAGCCTAACAAGGATTCTGAGCTTCACCATGAATTAAAACTTCTAGTTTTTAATCAATAAACACATTATAATCACTCAGGAATGTGAAGATGTTCATAGTGTTTCCTTGGACAGTCTCGTAAATATCGATGTCATAACAATAATCATTTTCGGTGTGTTTGTAGCTGAAAGTGTCCACCTCTCATATACATTAAAGCATTAATAATCAGCTTCTCTTATGTAGTCCCTTCTATATACTTCTTCTGAAAAGCAGTAAGTTTATTGTGCATTGTGTTGATTTAATTCCATTCACGATCTGCAGACAAGAAACGTAGAAAGGAAGATGACTCAAAACAATCATTCTATGTTAGATATCAAGGTTGCTATCACATGGCATCAACTGCATGGGTACTGAAGGCGGGTCGTACTTTAGTACAGGACTCATAAGTAACTGAATACCCAACGCTTCAGCTCCACATTGTCCTATAATGTCAGGATTTCCAATCGATGGTGCAAGAATGTGAGTTTATTCTGAAGAGGGTGAGCTAATAGACTGACTGACTGTGCACACTACTGCAACCACTGTCCTCAGCTTCACAAGATGATCCATGTTACTCCTTTTAGTGCAGGCAGCTGGCCGTCCTTCTAGTATCACTTTACATTATTTTAGCCTACATGTAGATTAATCATGGCTTAGTAATCACGACTTGTGTCTCATACAATTACAACTTTAGTCTCCTAAGATTACGACTGTATTCCCCAAAGATGTATGATTTTTTTTCTCACAATCTCAAATCTTTTTTTTTCATTAGTTGGTTAACGAAATGTGAAGTGTAAATAAAGATCTTGCAAGTGTTAATTATTACCATTGGTTAACCCCTAGCAAGTGGGTTATGTAGTAAGTAAACAATCAGTAACTAACCCTCCCTCTGATCAGCAAGAGTTTCCTCATCTCCACATAATAAACATCAGGATCCCGGGTTCAGATTTAGCCCTGGTTTGATTCCAGCCCAAGGCTCCTTTCCCGCATGTCATTCCCCCACTCTCTCCCAGTTTCCTACGCTATCCACTTTCCTCTCCTCTAGAAATAAAGGTGTAAAAGCCCCAAAATTGAACTTAAAACAAAAAAAAATATCAGGATCACTAAGCCATCCAGAAGTGATGTAATGGTAAGCTGTTGTGCCTAACCCTAACCCTGTTGAATGTCAAGAGGGGCTCCCCAGAGGGACTGTGGACATGGTAGATATAAATACCAGCAAATACCACAAAACATTTAGCAAGAATCCGTGGCTCAGTAATGAGCCAAACCTAGACATCTTATTTACTGAAGTAGCTTTGCTTTTTGTCAGAAGAAAAATGGGCAATTTTCAACTGCCTAGGGATTTTCCACTGGAGCTTGTTGGTGGCGCATCGGTCCTTAAGGTGGCGGCCTCAACAAAACAATCACGTGATTGATACCCATGAATATTAAACATCACTTAAAACATAAAAAATACACAAAAGAAAACAGTATTAAAGTTAGTTCTCCTTTCCATCCCACTCCTCCAGGCGTCTTATCGTTATTAATAACCAGTGTGTGCTTTTGGATGTGATTTGTTATGTAAATATCCTGACTGATTTAAGACCGCTTCATATTTTAATCATGTTACCAGCCTTTTAGTGTCAGACACATAACGCTTTGGCCTCACACATAATCTGGAGATGTTTACAGACAGAATGAATACAGTATTTGTGTAAAGGAACCTGAATGGAGGTCTGAGATGGAAGGATAAGTCTAGTGCTGTGATCTGACTCCTTTCTGTTGAATAAAAGATTGACAGTAGAGGGCTGGGACAGGCTTGTTGTAGGGGGGCTGTATTATTGAATCGGGTGGTGGAATGAAGAGAAGCAGAGGTGGAGTCCCAAATGAAGGTGTGGGAGTGGTGCAGTGTACGATCCGCTTCTCTGTTTGTGTGTGTGTGTGTGTGTGTGTGTGTTATATCTTTGCCTCCGTATCTGTATCTTTTTGTGAGTGTGTTTTCTCTGTTTGAGCGGTGGCCAATGTTTGTGTGTGAATGTGTAAGTGATTGTGTGTGTGTGTGTGTGTGTTTGTGTGTGTGTGTGTGTGTGCTGGTAGAGTTAAAGGGGGATCGCAATGCTTCTGTGAAGGGGGTGTTTTGAAAGGAGGAGGGGTGTGGAGGGGGGGGACGGTGTGCGAAGCTGCTTTACAGAGAGATGGATAGGATGGATTGAAGGTGTAGAGCAGTGATTGGCAGGCGGGATGATGCGGCCCTGGCTCAGCTGCAGCACTGAGATGTAGGCTGCTGCTGATTGACAGTCGAGCCGAGCCTGGGAACAACTGCACTGGATGGGCTGTAAAGAGAAACAGAGAAAAGGAGAGGAGGAAGAGAAAATATAAAATATGTAGCCATAACATCAACGTATAGTCTGTTCCTGGATAGTTCCACACTGCCATCTATTGTAGGCTGAGCTTGTGCTATTTTCATTTTATTTCTGACAGTTGCCAATGTCCTTATCAAGCTTTTATGCAGCATAAAGAGGACTAAAAAACAGTGAACCCTTCAGAGGAGCTAACAATGAGTCATAAGGAAAGCAAAGTTTAGAAAAGCTGCTCAAAATCTAAGTACCATGTAGATAAGAGAAGAAAAAAGTGTTGTGCAACAACCAAAACACATCTGATAGAGAGAATTTATTCTCTACATTAGCTGAGCTCAAGGCTGTGAATAATATTTCATTGTATGTTTTTTTTACTGTAAATTACTTTTGGCCTGTTAAATGGTAAAAACTGTAAAAACACGTGTCCACAGCTTTACATATTTGCTTGATGAATGACAAATTACAAACGTGCAGGTCACTTTTTTCTCTGTTCCTCACGGGATAGATTTATCAATTAACTTTACAACACCTAATTGATTCATTAATAAACCTTTGACAGCACTATTTAACACCGTGATAGATTTATGTTGTTAAATTTCCAGTGTGCCCGGTACAATATCAGACCTCACTAAGGCTTATCTTGATTTCTTTAATGGAATTATGAAAATCAAAATCAAAAACTGAGCGGTGACTTCTTACTGGTGCTTTAAATACATTCATTGCTCTGTGATCGAAGTCTTGTGTCTGTTGGATATGATTGGTTTCAGAATGACAGTAAAGCTGTAAATAAAAGCTTCTGTTAGCTCACAGTACTCTCGGATTTTGATCAATCTGTTTGTCCTGCCATCAGATCTAAAATCTCTCTTTTGTTTGATCACTAGGAGGAATGGTTTCTCTTGAAATCCTGTCCGGGAAGGAAAATTAGACACGTGTTCAATCTAAAGAAGTGCCATGACATTTCTTATGTAACACCAACTACAGACAAGGTCAACTTAAAATGAGCCTTAAAACACACTTTACAGAAAATAAGCTTTGATTTAAGACACTGAGGAATACAATTAGATGGTGTCCTGTTTAACTGATCATTTATGTAGTTTCACATAGGACCCAATATCAACAAGAGGTATAGAAGTCCTGCCATCTGAGCCACAGTGTTACAGATTATGCTTATAGATAGATAGACAGACAGATAGATAGACAGATAGATAGATAGATAGATAGATAGATAGATAGATAGATAGATAGATAGATAGATAGATAGATAGATAGATAGATAGATAGATAGATAGATAGATAGATAGATAGATAGATAGATAAATGGATGGACAGATGGATAGACAGATAGACAGATAGACAGATAGATAAATGGATGGACAGATGGATAGACAGATGGACAGATAGATAGATAGATAGATAGATAGATAGATAGATAGATAGATAGATAGATAGATAGATAGATAGATAGATAGATAGATAGATAGACAGACAGACATATAGATAGATAGATAAATGGATGGACAGACAGACAGATAGATAGATAGATAGATAGATAGATAGATAGATAGATAGATAGATAGACAGACAGACAGACAGACAGACAGACAGACAGACAGACAGACAGACAGACAGATAGATAGATAGATAGATAGATAGATAGATAGATAGATAGATAGATAGATAGATAGATAGATAGATAGATAGATGGATAGATGGACAGATGGACAGACAGACAGATTGATAGATAGATAGATAGATAGATAGATAAAAAGATAGATAGACAGACAGACAGACAGACAGACAGACAGACAGACAGACAGACAGACAGATAGATAGATAGATAGATAGATAGATAGATAGATAGATAGATAGATAGATAGATAGATAGGGCTGATTAATGGTATTTTGAAATCATCTGAATCAGCCAATAGCTCATGAGGTTGATTAAAGAAATTAACAAATAACAACACTGCAGGCAGCCTTGTCAGTAAATCTAAATCAGAAGAATGCAGTCCAATATTGCTTCTGGTATAAACATCAGTCATGCTCTGAAAGCTAAAGCATTACCCTATGTATATTCCTATTTTATGAATAAATTAAAAATCTATCTGCAACATGTTACTGGCTAAGATAACCGTGCATGTTAGATTGTAATGAATGTTTTCATTAAATTGTTGTATTTTAGCAAATGCAAAAAAGCTATTACAACTTGGTATCTGCATTATAAATCTGCCCATCTGCTCACTAACTTTCGGCATCAGAGTCAGAATCAGTCGTTAAAAGCTGGTATCAGTCGACCACGAGTTCAAAGACCATGAAACAACTGTGCTGAGATTTCCAAGACAACCTGGCATATATAGAGAGGGAACCAAACTGAAATGCAATCATCCAAGGCCATTCATGACATTAAAGGTGACTGACATTTCACTTTTGCGCTTGCATAAACTTTGTCTAGCTTAGATTATTTAAGAGGATATTTCAAGAAAAATAAAACCAGATTAGAAAACTGTCCATATTTTAAAATTGTACTAAACTTATAAAAAGAGTGTTCACATTACTCAGAGATTTTTAGACCTTCACAATATAAAACACCTTCACACCTTCACACCTTCACACCTTCAACACCTTCACAAGTACAAAACTTCAGCACATAATGAGTACGTTAAAAAAAAGGAATTTCCTTGAACTTAATAGAAGTCAGAGAGATGTGTTCAAACTAGTCAGCTTTTCTCTTTAGGGATAGGATTAGCAATCTTAAAAACCACCTGCTCACATGTATAATTGTACAATCCTGCACCCAAAAGAATCTGTGTTTAGTCGGCCATATCAAATCCCTGTCCTGTAGCAGCCCAGTTAACATGACTGCTGTTTGTTTGCATTTCCAAATTGGCAACTGAAACGTTGCATGTTCAGTTGAAGTACAAATACAGTGTTTAATAATTAGGAGATCTTTTCAGTGAAGCAGATTTTGTGTTCTTTTGTTGTAGACTTCTGTTCTGTGGCTACAAAGACCTCAAGTTATGCCAGTAGTTTGTTCAGCCAGTGCCAGAACAGCATAGTTTAACTCTTACAAGTTTTGTTTGTTTGTTTGTTTGTTTGTTTTTCACCCTGCCAAAAGCCTGTCAATGTTGCCTCTGTAACTAACCTCCTCTCCTCTTGTGTGTACGGTTTGTACAGCCAATCAGATCTGGTAGCAGCAGTCTGAGTTAGAGTTGTGTACAGCGAACGTGGGGATGGCTGCTTCACGTTATCAATCAAAAAGTAGAAAATGATGGTTATTTCATCACAGGAGCTTTAGAATCCCAGGGTTGGAAATGATTAATCAATGTTTACTGTGTCCTGGCAGTTTCTGAGTGAGGCAGATCAAGCTGGGTCATTCTATAGATACCAACAATTATCGGAGGCAGTCGCTCGATTCTCATAACAAGGGGCAGTGGCATCTTGTCTGTCTGTTGCTGAAAGCCCCCTTTGACTTCCCCCCATTTATGTTTTGGCAAGGCAGAAGAAAGGAGACATGGTCCTGTTGTCTGACTCTCCTCCTGTGTGTGTGCTCTCTTTTTCACTGTCACAAACATGAACCATGAACACAATGGTGTTATTTGTAGTTTCATTGAATCATATGAAGAGTGTGTTAATTAACAATGATTGAAAACACTTCTTTGCTTCTGTTTAATAACCACTGAATCTTCATAGTTATTGTATATGACACATGTACAGTTTATGATAACATACTGTGTTAGAGAGCTACACGTGTTAGGTTCTTATCCTCAAATTAGCTGGGGAACTCTTTGAACTATAGTGTTGAAGAGTCTCCATCAAAGTGAACTCAAAGTGAGCGAGAGACAAAGACAGAATGATAGAGGAGTGAAACTCTCACTCATTATTACCTTCGATAAATCAACCTCATGTCAATCAATAAGAGGCTTGAATTGATGTGGATCCAGTTTTGATTTCTGTTGCTCTCCTGTTTTTTTTTAAATGCAGTATGTGTGAATCCGTGGGTGTAAGCACAGCGTGCATTTTATCTGGGAGTCTGATGAAAATACACAGCAGCAGACATAAGCTGTGGTTTGGGTGGACTGTTTGACCAGAGAAGAAAGAGATCGGCTTTTTAAAGACATAATGGGGTTCTTCTGAAGCTGCCGGGAATCGTAGCCTTTTTGTTCTAAAACAATATCCAATATCTAAAATAATTGACGCCTACTCTTGCACAAAAAGCTCGCTGGCATGAAAGCTAAGCACATTAGGAGGTACCTACAATTCATTTTTAACAAAGCAAAAGAGAGGGCTCTGTGCTTAGAAGTATTATTGTGTGCCATTACTACTTTCTTGTGTGCCATTACTTCACTTGCACCCAGACATTTTTTTTTTATTGAGTGCTTTCAAATAAATAGAGACGACGGAGAACGTGAGGGACAAATAAAACGTCAAATGAACAGCTCTCACAGTTTTTAAGCTGCCATGTGAGTTTGTTTGCATGTGATTGGAACTAAGTGCTGGAATAAGTAGAAGATTCATAGTTTGTAAAACAATCTATTAAGTTCCTCTAGTTCTTCATGTACCAGAAAGGGACTTCACCCGACCCACTTTCTGTTTCTGTAACATCTGAGCCGTCCTTTCCTTATTGGGATTATGGGCATGACAGTGAAGCAGTGAGCTATGACGTTTAGCCGCCGGCAGGAGGGCTCATAATTTACCATGAAAAGTGTCCCAATAAGTGAGCTGGACTTTTTTAACAACACATGACTAATTGATCAAAACTTTTTCTCTACAGGGCAGAGATAAGAATTTGAAACAAAATAGCTTCTCATTTATCAAAACATCTTGATACATTGCAGAGCATATTTTATTAAACCGCAGTGGCTCACATGTCGGTCTCAAAATAGAAACAGTCTGTCTTAAGCCAGCCTTTAAGTTGATAATTCATGCTCAAATCTTACATTTAAAAGAAAGGTATTAAAGAGTTTACAATAGGACAACCTACATCATATATTTTAGTTTGAACTTGATATTTTTTGTAAGTTTGCAAGAACGCGAACCTCTTAAACCACTGAGATACCAGTTATGACCCTAGTCAGAGGAAACATGCAGCTCTTCCAAATAGTTGTATCTGTAGTCATCAACAGATCTGTGAATCATTAATACCTTCAATATGAGACTATGTGGAGATTGGTCTCTTAGGTTGGTTTCCAGGTGGCCTGGATCAGGGTGGGAACCATTGTTTGTAGCTAACAGGAAGTGGGGGAACAGCTATCGAAGGGCACCAGCTGTCCGCGAGGATGGGCAGGTCCCCTGGCTTCCTGTTTCTCAACACTCCGTGTGCCCCGCAGCAAAACAAAACCAGCTTCCCCTTCCAGTTTGAGAAACAATAGATTTCACAAACTGCCCTCCACTGCTTCCAACCTTGTCTCCCTCCATCATCCATCCCTCCCTTTCCACTGTTTCTGCATCTTTCTCTCTTACATGGCCTTATTTCTCTTTACTCTGCCTGCTTTACTTTTGCTATTTTCTCAATATTTTTTTTAAGCAAGTGTCTTAGTTTATTTAAATCAAGCTGTAATTGCCAAAAAAATGATATTAACGAGAAACCAATAACCATTTTTTACCTGCTTATTGTATATGTAAATTATGCATGCATATTTAATTATGTATTGCACGTTAGTTAGATGGTAAATGCAGTCAGAACATCTGTTGGCGATAAAGATTTTGATGAGCTGTGAATTGCAAATTTGCAATATGGTTTGTATTGCGAATGACAAACATATTTTACCCCTTTAGTGGTGTTTTCATGAAAAAGAGGAAGAAGTTAAAACAAAGTACTTTTTTATGTTATGTAAAAATAACTCACCTTCTTTTTTTACATTTTATTTCTAGTATAAAATCAAACAATGTCTGGCTTCTTTTACAACATTTGTTTTGGTCAATAGAGATAGGGGTCTCTGTACCAGTTCATTATGGAGGGTTGGTAATTCCATGGTGACGTCTTCACAGCATTGCAGAATATCTCCGTCTTTTTCCCACATTGTTTTGAGCCCACATTGCGTAATAAATCAAATAAATATGAAATTAGATTTGAAGTATCCTGGGAAAGTCTTCCCACGAGGTCTCTTACCCGACGCTTCTGCGTTTTGTTTTGCTGAAATAGAATTTGTGAATGTTTGCCACACGTCTTGATGACAAACATGCAGTTCATGAAAAAATGAAGAGTAAAGTGCAACACGAGCTTTTAACAGAACATTCCAGAAAGGTCAACGAGAGAGAGAGAGAGAGAGAGAGAGGGAGAGAGAGAGAATGAGAATGAGAGAGAAGAGTTTTATCAATAATGAATAACATTTTCATCCAAACACTGGAGAGTAGTAGAGGAATTCCACCTGGAGAACATGCACTGTATGCAAAGACACAAAAACCCAACCAGTCGCTCACACACCTGCAAACACAGTGAGGTAGTGAAACCGTGCTTGTTAACATACACTTATGCATCTGCAGAACATGCAAACACACACTCACACAGAGTCAGGGTACCCCCCCCCACACACACACACACACACACACACACAATCAGTGAGCGAGGGTACACCTGGTCCTCTACACAAAGAGAAGGTATAAAAAGTGTTGGACGAGCTACAAAAACACACACACAAAGTGAACACTCACGCACGCACTCACAAAGAAGTGCACGTTCAGAGAGCAAAGTTATTGACACATGAAGAAATCCATATTTATATATAATACAGTGTGGGGGAGACCCATCAGTCTCCATAGTCTTTGAAAGGGCCTGCACTGCTTTACTTAAGGTATTAAATGTTTATGTGGCGCTTTTTCATCCCTCAATAACCCTCCTTTCCACCCACGTGCGTGCACACACATTCACACACACACACGGACTCACAATGGTAGTAACAGCTTCTAAAGTCATACAAGAGGTTCATAAATCAGGAGTAAAGAAAAATAACTTTTTAATCTTGTCGGCTCAGTGTCTGTATGTTTGTTTTTGATCAGTAGATCGCGCAGAGATCAATAGAGTTTAGTCTGTATTACCCATCCTTGCTTTACAGGCCTGTTTCTGTGGGTATTATAAATGATACACTAACTTACACTAAGACAACACATTGCATTTGTATGCGACTAGCACGCTTAGCTGTACTATGGATGAATCAGCAGGAGTAAACTCTTCAGTAATAGCAGGGCTGGCTGTTCATCTCCAGTCAACATGCTGTGATAAGAGTTGAATAATAAGTGTCTAAGTGTCTATAAGTCTGCCATCTTTGAATATGAGTCCACCCTTGACCCCTAATTACAAGATAAGAAAAGTTATTTTGCATTCCCCCTTACTACCAATAAGTGTTGTATAGCTGATGTAATAAAACAGGCTCTTCTTTTGCCTTAAACAGAAACCTATAACAAAATGTTAGCAGTGACCATTGCACTTCTCAGAATGATTTGCTGATATAAAAACAGTTTAAATACCAGCATTTTGTTTCAGAAACAGCAGCTCTGTAGATATGAACTGTGATTCTCCAAGACTGTGGTTGTATCAGAGCGGGTAGATTTGAATCCTTGTGAAAAATTACTAAACCAGTGCCCCCATCCCCCATCCAACATGAACGGGCCCCTCCCACAGGTGAGCTTCTGAGAGCTTAGGGGGTATCAGTGCCTCTTTGAGATTACAGCTTGATTATCGGAGGCCAAACAGCACATTGTGATGCTCATTACCATTGATTCTGGCTCAGCAGAAGTCTGTGTTAGATGCAGATGCAGATGTGTGTATTCATGTGTGTTTGCCACGATTCAATCTATATGAATTCCACTAACAAGTGTTAAGTATCTGCTTGATCAAAGTCATGCCATTTTTTGTCCATCTTCCACTGGACTTGATGAGCCACGAAGCTGAGCTCTGGCATTTTTTCAGTAAGGTGATGGTGTGTGTGTTTATGAGGGGGGGGCGTCTGTCTGTTCCTCCTGCGTGTTGTGTCCTCCTTATGGAGCTGCGCCCTGGGGGCCGATGCGGCTGGGGAGGGATGGCCCCTGTTGAATTATGGATGGAGGTGAAGAGGGGATGTGGGCTGGCCTCTGGGGGGACATACCCCCCTACATCCCCAACACTTCCGACTGGCCCCCAACCATCCACCCCCACCCAATCCCCTCTTTTCCCTCTCTGCCCAAACAGTCGCCATCCACGCGTAGCGTGAGGTTGGACGAGGGTGACTGGAGATGTGTCTCCCTCTCCTTCGGTCTTTCTGCTTTGCGGTTTTTTCTTTCTCTCTTGTTACACTTTCGTCCTTATCTCGCTCTTCCTCTCCCTCACAGATTTCTGCTGGGAAAGTCAGAATGATAGAGGTCCGCTCAGCCGAAACTGGTCTGCAGATGTTGAGAAAATGAGACTAAGACATCCTGTATCTAGATTTTCTTTCCCTGAGAATTACCAGAAGTGTTTGGCTTGTGCATAAAGTGCTTCTCTGGGTCTTTGTTCACATAATTTCTCTTCCTGGAAATGCTGTGAGCTTTGAATGACGTCCTGTGAATTAATGTTCAGAATAGTTTTTGTGTATCAAAATGAATTTTAGTTTTAAAACTCAAAACAAAAGCATTTAATTTAAAGGAACCTTACAAAACAACACAACTGGCTTTGAAGCTCTGTGAATGACAGAGCCTCAGCGCTGGAGTCACACAGTAATGTATGTATGACATTCTGCTGAATTGTTGTCTACACAAATGAGACTGTTTACTGTTGGATTTTTCCAGCGCTGCGTCTCCCAGCCCTCTGCTTGTTAGCCTCTAAGAGGACAGAGTTACTGGTCCAGCTTGTTACAGCTGTGTGGTATTTCTGTATTTTTTTAGATGGAAAACTCATTCTGATGGAAATCTGACAAACGACATGAATATCATTTTAGTTTTTTGATTTTCATGTCAGAGATCTCAAAAATATAAAAATGCTGTATTTCTAGTTTATTCATCCCTGTGTTCAGGATATTTGAATCTGCCAGATAACAACTGTGTCTCATACGAACCAAGTTATGCACTTCCAATCTGCAGCAGAAAATATGTTTTGAAATACACGTTATTCTCCCAGACCTAGGTTTTAGAGTGATGTAATAAGAACTTCTTTTTTTACTTTCATACCATGACGTCCAACCTTCATAATAAGAATGCTATTCCATTCTATTTATCTATTTAATTATCAATTACTCCTTAAAAATAACATTTTAGATTGTATGAATAAAATAGTACCAAATGTGATTTTTTTTTTAAAGTTATGTTTTGGGGCTTTTTTGCCCTTATGATAGAACAACTGAAGAGAGACAGGAAACATGGGGAGTAGAGAGAGGGGGAAGACATGCAGCAAAAGGTCACAGTCGGGAGTCGAATCTGGCGACCTCTGTATGTGGGGCGCTTAGATCGCTAGGCCACCATCACCCCCCAAATGTGATTTTTCCCAAAATCATATATTTACCACAGAATAATTAAGTATATAAGATATAACTGACAGTATTGCAGCACAGGCACAAATTGTTAATCACTGTGAGTATCAACATGTGGAGCGGGCTCATTAAAATCCTCTCTGAGGACATATAGAGCAAGGCTTAAACTAAATGTGGAATAGCTGCAGAAAAAGTCACAGTGTCCAGTTTTTCGGCCAACTTTGTTCTCACTGAGAAAAAAAAAAAAGCATGTCCACATGGTCTGATGTGAGTCGGGAGTGCAACTGGATCCCAATCAGGCAGGCGGCAGAAAACAAAACTCAGAAGGAACGAAGCAGTCTGTATGTGGGGATATTGGCATGCCAGCTTTGCAAGTAGGGATGTGCTTGTTAAGTCGACTAAAGTCTAGTCAGCACCAGAATTACTTGTTGATGAAACAGATTATTGATATTATTCTTCCTTGTAGGCCCAAAATGCTGATCATATGTCGTCTTAAGCTGTAGTAAAGCCAACTGCCACTAGTCAGGTACTGTAGCTACAGTTTCTCTACTACCTGGATGTAAACAAGCACAGATGACAGATGATCTTGTAGCGCAGCACTATGTAGCAGCGTTTTGATTTATAACATAGAGATAAAGTTGCATGTTGTTGTGTGATTCAACTAACATAACACCTTGACCGGAGCATTCATAGGACCAACTCTGACTTTAAAACTTTACTATGCAGATTTATTATAGCTAATAATAAAAAAAGAGAACCAATACAAAAGAGGGAAAAATTACCTGTTCAAATTCTGCATTCATAAAAGGCTGAGTGCAGTCATGGTTTGGCAATGCAGCTGAATTCAGATTGTTACAGTCAGAGTTATTGCTGGCTTAGGTGCCTTTGCATAAGAAATACACTATTACCATTACTATTCCTACATGCATTATTTACCAGTCCTTAGATAACTATGTGGGCGCTAGAAACTGAACTGAAAGATGCCATGTGAAGAAGAAACATGAGTCAACTTTTCACATACTTGTCTCTTTATCCTTTCTCAGGTCAGGTTCTGGTTCATCAAGGTCTCACCTTTTGCTTCTCAAAATGTTGATGATCTTGAAATTTAAGTTAAGTGTAGTAACACAGTTTGAAAGAATACATGTCACCAAACTATTATCTTTTTATTGGTTAGGCTACATTAAGGCAGTGGTAGGAGGATACTCTACTTTCTTCTCCGTGTGTGAGTGACAATAACTTTGATAACAGGGGAGCCCTAAAACTCTGCTGCACAGTATTAATCGTAGACTGTTCCTCTCTTTGCCAACCAGCAGCTTTTCTTTCTCTTTCCTTGAAACATAATTTTGAATCGTATGAACAGCGGTTTCTTCCATCTGAAATGTTGCATCGTCTTAATGATGTGCTTTGGCTCATGCATTTGGACAATTGTGCAAAAGAGGTTTTAATGAAATCTATTATTGTTTTGTTTCAGGGGCAGTGGGGGAAGTGTTTACCTCACAAAATAGAAAAAAAAACAGCAGCCCCCAAAATGACAGGAAATACAGAGAGAGAGAGGGAGAGAGAGGGAGGGAGAGATAGAGAGGGAGAGAGAGAGAGATTGAATTAAAGTTTTATGACTGATGAATATTTCATGTTTTGGGCAGTGATTCCCACATTCTGGTGTGTGTCTGAGCGAGTGTGTGCATGCATGCGTGTGTACAGTTTGGTGCGTGGGCCGTAGTATTGCAATGTGAATTTTTTGCCCCTGGTATATATCCTGGGCATTTTTAACCCTTCTGCAATTTTTCTGGGACACTAGATGTGCTGGGTATAGGTTGTTGTTTCAGGACTCGTGTACGTTCAAAGAGTGGGCGGTAGCTGTAATCATTTTTGTTTTCTGTACTGTCCATGAGATCCCTTCCCAGAGCTGCTGCATCTTGAAAAAAAGGGGGGACAGAAATCCACAGCACTTCTCTTTTTAAATGCATCCCAGCTTTAGTGATAGCTGAAGTTAAAACCGTAGCTCAGCCAGCAAACCGAGGGGAATACTGAACTTTTGTACTAAAAGAGCTGGTGCTTTGAAATACACTGACTTTATTTAGCTTAAGGTGGTTTTACCTGATCTGAGGGGTGAATGGTTGCCCCAGGACTGATGTACATGAGATACCTTAGACCAGAGTTAACAGTTTACTTTTTTTGTTTGTCTGCCAGTTGGTCTGGTAATACTCCAGAATATATTACAGCTATATAGGACAATAAGCTCTGATGTGTCCAATAACCTACATTTACCAGCAATTATATAAAAAACACAAACACAATAACCTAGCAAATTAAATTAAAATGTAAATGTTCAGATTATTTATTTATTAATATGATCATGCACTGAGAGATAGCACATCAATGCCAACCTGCTGCACTGAGAGGGAGAGGTGGAGAGTGAGAGAGAGACCCCTGTTATTTGTTATTATAATGCATATGTTTTATTGTATAATATCCTGTAAGTGACAGTGAAAAGACGTTAGAGAGAGTCCTCCCCGTCCCTCCTGTCACTCAATGTGGTGTAAATGTCTCTGGACTTCATCTCAATCAACCTATAGGTGACTGTAATGCTAACTAATGCTATGCTCACAAGCTATGGATTCACTCGCACAAATAGATACCAGCCAGATACTAGCTAACAGTAATGCTAAGATGTGTTTTGATTTTGTGATCAGATTACAATATAAGATAGTATAGCTTTCCCCAAAACGTCATAGCCAAAGCATTTGTCATTTATTGAGAAAAAAAACAACAACAGGTTTGTTGATTGTAATCCCCATCAGACCTACATTTATCTTTTAATTTCCAAAGAAAAGCAATATCTCTGTGACAGAGAACATAAAAGGTAAAATTATGCTTTGGAGGTACTTAGTTTTTCTTGTCCTCCCTTTTTTGTCATCTTGAAACTCCTTAGATTTATCTGATTTCTCCTTGAAGGTCCAGAATTCCAGGTTGGAATCTAATGATGCAGAGTGACAGCTGAGACAATCATATCATTACTGACTTAGACATGTTTATGTTTTACATTCACTTTTAAAGAGAACAAAAATGTCTATAAGCTGAGGATTCGCAGAGCTCGTCTCATGTAGAGGTTTGTTTCAGAGGAGGAGAGGTGTTCTGTCTTCAAATGTCTTGGTGTTGTCTTCATTATGCACCACCTATCTGGAACAAACTCCCTGAAAGCTGTAGGTCCGCTCCAACTCTCACCTCTTTTAAATCAAAGACTAAGACTTTTTTTATTTGCCACTACCTTCCTATCTTAGCTTATTTTAACTCACTTTAAATGCAAATTTTACTACTATTAATATATTTCTAATTATCCTTTTATTTTCTGTTTTTTCTTCTTCTTTCATATTTGTCATTTTAATTGTGCTCCTTTGTGCTTGTCTGAATGTTTCCAATGCTTTTAATGTAAAGCACACTGAGTTGCCCTTGTGTATGAAATGCACTATACAGATGAAGTTACCTTGCCTTGCCTTGCCTTCACTTTCAGCAACCTGTGCCAGCATTGAAAACATGAGTGGAAAAAAAAAAAGAAGCTGTACATGATGATTGTTGTCGTCTCAGCAAGGTGCCTCGGTAGTTGCTGTGACCCTGACATGTAGTTGCATTCTAGAGCAAGCACTTGTCAGTCACATATAGCTGGGACTACTGTTCACATAAATCCCTCTTTTCTTTCACAGTAACACTCAAGTGTCAGCATACACTTGCTTTGCATTTTTGCACAGTAAACACTTTCTGATTTGGGAAAAATTGGCACTATGCAAGGAACATATTCAAGTTTTGGTCATGTATTTATATCCATATCAGAGTCAGAGAGTTTATAGGATCTAATACTTTGAAGACATGAGCATGTTACATCTGTGTCTTTGTCACTTTGTAAAGCACTTTGCAACACTCCTGTTTGTCAGATTGACAAATCTAATCAGTTTATCAATGATCCAATACCTCTATACAGTATTGGTAGCTCATGATGGGTGTTTAGATAGAGATATGTCGATATAGACAGATATTTGTTTGCCCAGTATTGCAGGCTGTTCTCAAATATTGATTGAGCTCACCGATCAATATGTCAGCTCGGTTCCATCCATGCATCTCTCCTCACACCGATTATTAACACTCGCTCATACTGAGGGGTAATAATTGATTTTAATAGTATTTTTAGCTTAGCTTATTGATCACAAAACATGCTCTAGGTCTTAGCAGGCACTAGTTTGTACACACGTCAGAGGCTGAGAAGAAAATCAATAGTACCTATCGGAGTCTGTTGATCTACTCAGTTTTTCAGCTCCCATAATCTGTTTGCTTTACCCTAACCTTATGTAAGGGTTATGAGGCGGAGGAGGTTATACAGACCATTCAGTATCAGGAAAGTCAGGGATTATCAGAGATGGAGAGAATCCCTGCTCTGTCATTTAAACCACTGGGGACTGTGCTCTCATGAGGAGGGGACTGAATGTCTTAAAATGTAAAATTGTAGAGCACAAGTGTTGAGTTAAGAAAGTCCTCTGGGAAAACATGTGCTTCAAATAATAAGGTTCAGTCTACGCATTATCGTCTGCGAGTGATAAAGATGTCTGTTCATATTTGCTCTTCATTTAGCTTGACGTGATGTGACATGACATAATGCAAACACTCATCAGAATAACATTGAAGAACGCAGTGTAGCATAGCATGAAGAGAGGCTTGTTTAAAAAAAGGCTTCAGTAGCCATGCTTTGATTTTAAGCTTGTTTGTAGGGCTGCACAGTACAGGGAAAAATAGCTGTGCATTACTTACAGGTATTTAAACTATGGTGTAAATTATAATTAATGGCGTTGGACACTTGTGCATTGTCTTTAAGTCATTTAAACATGTTCAACTATTATATTATTGTTAAAAACAAAAAGAAAATGTCAGCTTCTGTGACAGGGATGTTCCTCTTTGCCGTATTGTTAATTTGCACTTTTTACACACCTATCCACGCAAGAGCCAGACATGCATTCGATTTTGGTGTGTTCAATTGCAGGGTGAGAAGCATAGACGTGAAAGCATAATATTTGTATCAGCTTTGTATTAACTTAGCACATCTGTCAAGAAGGTCATCACGTTATTGAACGTGTGTTTTGTGGTCGATGCTTTAACTGTGACATCAACCTTTTTCTGTGTGTGCATTTTTGTCCTCTTTTGTCACGCTGGCTGTTTTTCTGAGTGAGAGAGATTTATTATGCTTAAATTCAGAGTGCAGATACTTAACCATTTTTCTTTAAAAGCTGAGCTCCTTCCAAAGAAAAGTGTCCAAAAATTGTCAAGGTAATTTGATTTGTAAAGCCCAAAACCAAAGGTTATAGGATAAATGATACACATAGTGTCATTTTATTCACTTTACCCACTCCTGGAAGAAATAAATGTTTAAGAAAGGGTGAGCGGTGGGGTGGGTTCTAACTCACAATATGGATTTAACATTAATGTCAGGGTTTTTCAGAAAGCCACACAAAGAATTAAACCTCTCTCTTAGTAAACGTTAGTGTCCCTTTCTTTGTTTGTCAAACCTTCAAGTGAGTTAAACCTCTAACCTCAAAGTCCTACCCTTTTTATTTCTAACTCCATCTTGTCAGAGAAATAAGCTGACAATTGTCAAACAAATATTTGCAAAGTGTAGATAGTACAGATCATTCACAGTTTGTCCTTGCTCCCCCTTCTTATTTCCATGCTTTTCTCTTCTGCACTGCGGAGAACTGCTCGCTGCTCACTGAGTATCTCAGACTTTTCTTGCCTCTTTCTTTCATTTTTCCCCACCGCTCTTTAACTCAACCCCTACGCAGTTTTATCATCAACTGCTGACAAGGATGGACAGACAGTTCTGACATTCCTGATTAATCTTGGTTTACCTTTATCACATTCTAAATTACGACAGAAAGATAAGCACTTCTTTTCTAGAAACATAATAACCAAAAATCAGACACAAATCATGATCCTTTTTAAATGAAGAAGCTTTAATCTGTGAAGTTTAAATTGAGCACAAGCTCACAGAGTCCATGGGTAAACGATATCAAATTGGTTGCTGTGCATATCTAACCTTAGCAGAGCTAGCACCGCCAGCCTTTGGTCCTCCCTGCAGGTTAGTGTCCACATGCCTATGCTGATTATGCATTGTAAGCCGTGTTAACCAAACACAGCCTGCATATAACTTTATCTCAGTTTTCTAAATCAAAATACGGCCAAGTTGTGCCACACTATTAGATGCCATTGTAGCGTGACAGAAATGCTTGGAGTCTATTGTCACTTTCTCGGTAAGGGCCTTTCCACTTGACAGACAACTTGGCCATGAATTTATCCATAGCACTGACTGAGGAAAGTGCCTGACCCACACTCTATCCTTAGGTTTAAACCTGACCTCTCTCCTCTCCTCTGCTAAGCCACACCCACTCAGAAAACCAGCACTCCTCTGCTGCTGAGAAAGGGAGCACCCAGCCCCCACCCGGCTGATTGCCACCATCAGTCATCTGTGTTTGTTTTCATCTGGATAGTAGAGAATTCTTGCATTATGGTATTCACAGGTACCTGGAGCTGCAGCCCCATTTAGCCAGGGGTGACTGTGCTACTTCTAAGACACAACACATGACTGGAACTTCAGGCCTACTTTAATACAAATTTTATAACTTGTTGACCTGCTGGTAATTCTTATTAATTTGTCTGCTTATTTTAGAAAAAGAAGTAACCAATCTTTTATCGTATTTATGGAAATACATGTATATAAAGAACAAATGTACAAACTAATATCAGTTAATTAAAAATGTGTTCTGAGATACGCTATGAATCAGTCACAGAAGTAAAAAGCTGAATAAAAATCAGTGTTATTAAAGGTCTAATCTATAAAATCTTTGTTTCAAATCTATGTTCATTAACAAAAACAAAGGGTCCATTTTCTCTTGAGAGATAGAATAGCTGAGAGTGGAAAGTTCACTTATGTTTCCTGGCGCATCTCAGCATGTTTACATATTTATTTTAGTTCTTGCATGTGGGTGTGCATATTGTTTACCTATAGCTGCCTCTGAACTCCCTAGGTGCATCATTACTGTACACGTATATGCTGTATCTGTGAGTATATGAGTGTGTGTGAGTGTCAGGACGGACAACACATTCTGCCAACGCACAACATATAGCTGTACTGCTCTCCTGTGCACCATGGATGTCAGCTGATATGAAACCCTTACAAACACAGGCAGGATCATACTGAAGCTTAGACATACACTATGTAAAGTGTGCACACACACACACACATACACGCTTGGAATCACACAGGAGGATCTGTTGGAAGATATATAGGTGGACTTGCACACTCATAACACCCCTCCATGTAAGAAAATGTTCACTTACAAAAGGCCATGTAGGTAATGTTAGGAAATACAACACAGGATACACAGAATCATGTTCTTTAAGAACTGCAGGTCCATGATTTTGAGTTTTTTTAATCAGCCAATCAATAGTAAAAGATTATTTTGTGTCAGAGATCTGGTTGTTTGGTGTTTACTTGCCAACTAGTTCACACCCATTTCAGAAGTTGGAGTCATGCCTGCTTTGCATTAACTGCATTTGGTAATTTAGTTTTACAATGTGGGTGTTTAATACAAGTTTCATCAAAAATGTTTATCTTTTTGTGAAATCAAGATGTGTATAAAAGTTTTGCATTGGGTACCACATTGGAAATTGTATGGAAGTACCTTGCAACCTCTTAAACTTTTTGTATGAGAATATAAGTCACAACAATATACAAGTTTGTCTTTTGGAGGCTCTCAGGGGGATAAAGGTTGAAACTGTATTCCTGCATGAAAACTTTCATTGCATTCAGCAACATGAATTTTCTGTGCAGATGTGCAGCTCTTTCTGATACCATCTGTTATCACCCAGCTGCAAGCTACCTGTATGGTCGTCAAGCTCAATCTATGGTTGCGTTGATGGTTGTGAGGTACAGACTAGGGATGGGCATTTCAAGCCAAAATACTAATCGATAATTATTGGCATATATTTTGATGATTATTTGATTAATACCCACACACACACACACATGCACACAGACCTGTCAAGTTAATGGCCTGTTTGTGTGGCAGTCGCGTTAACCAGCGAGGTGCTGCTAGTAGTGTGCACTCTCAGCATCTGTCTCGACCTTTATGCCGGTGTTTCTGTGGCGTTGCGTGTATGTTTAAATTTTACAGCCATGCTCTGTCTCTGGAAGTACATGTAGAGTAGTGTGAGATTCAGAAACAGAGCTGCGACTGTTGCTAATGTGTCTTCTTCTTTTGCTATTTATTGCAGTAAGCATTCTTCTTCTTCTGTTACTTAATGCAGTTAGCAAACAGCTTTAAGATGCTCTATAGCCACCGTCTGCCGGGAATACCAAGTTACAACCAGGCTCCGGTAAAACAATGAAAAATGTTACTTTTATGAGAAAATATTCTAAGTAGCTCTTCGATTTTTACGAAGTGAAGAAATATTTGAATATCGCCCATAGTACAGACAGATCCACTGCCTGTGACCAATTAGCTGTGGCTTGTACAACCCCTGCCTGCTGGTCACTTTGTTTTCTAAAATTGAGAAGTCTTTTCAATCAAATCAACACTGGTTTATATACTTCATAGTATACCAACACTCTCTTCAAATGCAAGATTATGACCTAATGTGTGTTATAAGTGGTGCTGCAGGGCTGGTCCACGTTGCTTATGGGTAAAATATTGTAACATGATAGAAAACAAATATCTGCATTTTAGACTGGTTTATTAGTGGCACAGGTATCCAGGACTCAGCTCACTTTCTGTATGACTTACCAGATATTAGAAGTACGTCTTGTACACCAAGTTTTACGGTACATCTCCCAGTGGCTGGGGATACCTAGATGTACAAAATATACAAAAATCGGATATAAGTCAGCAACAAATGCACTATTTTCCTATCAATAGTGTTTGCCAAGCTGTTGGAGAAAAATATATTTGTTCTTGTGAGACCTTAGTTAAACTTTTACTGTATGTTTCAGTGAGAAGTAAAGGCTTGGGGCTTAATGCCACAGGCAAGGTAGGGAAGTCTAAATCTATTTAGAGACGAACACATTGTTTTTTTTTGTCTTTTGTTCTGTGAGAACAACAGCAATATACTTTAACGTTTTGCATTACCTGCACCTGCGCATACTGCAGTGGTTGGGCTGTATACGTGGGTGTGCACATGTGGAATGGATAAATAGGCATGAATATGAATATTAACCACATACTGTGAATATGTTGAACATCTTATTTACTGTGTGTAGTTACTGTGTATCTTCTGTCCTTGCGTGTGTGTGTGTGTGTTCTTCCATGTGTAAACCAAACCCGCTCCCCGTCTTTCATCTGACGCCCTGCTCTTGCTTAGGAGCAGGAAAACTCGCTCTCGTCGTCTTGCTGGCTGACAGCGCTGGCATGAGTCCTTGGGACCAACGGGGGGAAACAATCCTAACAAAGTGGCATGAATTAATGTGACTAATTAACACCACGTTAATTATTTGTAAATTGCATGTTTGGGTACACGTTACTTGAGAGGCATATGCTGCTTGTCGTGTTCGCCCAAACAAGTGCCAACTAATCTGTATCTCTGGAGTGCCCTGTGTCTGAAGATGGGCCAATCAGCACGGTGCAAGAAAAACAAAACAGGAAGAAGAAATACAACACTAGAGAGACGTAGAGAGGGAAGAAAATAACAAACACATATTTTTCATCTCATCTGGACTCCAAGAATCTTTTTTTTTTTTCTTCTGCAGTTATTTGTCTGAAGTTTGTTTGGCTTGTGCGCTGTTGGTGAGTGTGTAATCTGACTGCTTATTAAAAGATAAATGATAGTATTTTCAACATGGGGCTGCAACACGGGGCTGATGAGGCTCTTCTTTTTGGCAACATGGTAAATGACTGCATCTCTCTTGTCACTGTAGGGAGCTTCTTTTGTCCAGTTTTTATAGAACTTCCTTTTTTTGTTTTGTTTTTCTCAATTTCATTTTTGTTAAATGATGTGGTTCTGGTTTGTGTTTTAAAAAAGCACTTTGGAATTCTGGTTTTGAAAGGCTGGTTCTGAAAAGACTCAATCTTTTAAGTTATATCATCAATGTTGACTTCATTTTTGTCCCTTGTGGTCATTCTTTTAAGCTTTTTGCTGCCAGTGGTTCTGGATTGTATACTTCTTTGTCTGTTTGAGATTCGACTTTGCATGAATCAGCTGAGACTGTGTGGAAGTTAAATGAGCAGGGGCGAGTTGATAATTAAGAAAGTAAAGAAACACATATCCACCAAAAAAGTAAACAATTACAGAGACCTCAAAGCATCACATATTCATTGTTACAATGTTACAATGTCATTTAGTAGACGCTTTTATCCAAAGCAACGTACATACAAGAACAAGAACAACACAAGCAAAGATGTAGACAAGAGGAAACAAGATCAGTAAGAGTGACAAAGTGCTTCAAGTCCATTTGGATGCAGGTACTGCCAAACAGTGTAAAGGCAACGCACAAAGTAAATTAGGATTTTTTTTTTTTTTTTTTTCTGTAAAATAAGGAACATCTACAATGAAGCAACCAAACAATGTAAGACCTTCCATTATCATCATCAACACTTAACTAGTCCTCACCACAATAATTACCAAAGTACCAAGTGCTGGGTCACTCCAGAGCTGAACACAGATTCCCAGAGTAGAGCAGGACAGTTTTTGAACTGCTTGAAAACTCCCCAAAGTGCAGTGTGACGGATGTGTGCGAAAGCCAAGAGGAATAATGTTGCCACTCCCTGTCTTTTTACAGCATCAGGAAAGATATCCATTTGCTGTATTACATGCTTTTATTTATATTTTCCTCAAGAAGATGCACCAAATTAATTTAGAGAAGCTTATTCGAAGCCTTTGTTGATGCAAAATGTATTCAAGTCAAAAATGAAAGCGTTGCTGTTCTTTTGTTAAAGATTGGATCAGACTCATTGTGATTATCATTTTGATCATAATAATAACCAACCTGCATTTTTATTTTTTTAAAGTTAGTAGTTTTTATTCATCTTTACTCCTCAATAAGAAAATACAGAGGATTAAAACTTGTACCTGAGATATCAGCTGTCTGATTATTTTACAGTCAAATGTCCTTTAAAGTGCCTTCAGCAGGACAAGTACCCCAGCACCGCAGCTTAAGTGTTGTCATACAATGTAAATACTGAGCGAGTGAGCCCAGAAAATATTTGAAGAGAAACACAAGACTACTGCGCTTGAAATGGTCCAAAACTTGCTAGCATGACTACCATTACATGCTTATCTATCACTCTGTCACCCCGGCTACGCACGCTGGGTTTTATTAGGACAGTTTTGCTTGAGAAGACACAACCAAAAACTCCTGCATGGTTTGGTGAGGTGAGCAAGAAGCAGATCTGCGTATCACCTGAGCCCCCCTCCCCTCCTTCTCCCTGTCTCCCTCTCTCCCTCGCTCCTGCTGTCTCACCCTCCCTCGCTGTCTCTTTCTCTCCTATTACCCCTCTGTGAGTCTTCTCTCCCTCATTGGCAAGCCCTTATTTTTTCATCTTCCCTCCTAGTTTCTTCTCCCTCTCCCTCTCTGTCTCTCTGTTTCTCGCTCTCTTTCATCCCTCACTCATTTTTTTTTTCCAGTCCCAATCCCTCTACCCCCCCCTCACCAACCCTACCTCCCTTCCTCCCCCTCGTCTCCTCAGAGCTCCTCCGCATTAGCAGTCAGCTCCACTCCTAGACGTACTTTGTTTTTCAACCGTGGTGGAGGCTGAGCGAGGGAGGGAGCGAGATACAGAGAGAAAGAGAGAGAGAGAGAGAGAGAGAGAGAGAGAGAGTAAGAGAGAGAGAGCATCATTTACACAGTCATCCAGGCCGAGCGGACCCTGCAGCTCGCCCTCCCTCCCTCCTCTCCTCTCAGCCACTGCTCACGATGCCAAACATTTTATGTGTTATTTAGTCATGCCTGACTTTATCGAATTTGAAAAACATGCCAGTCACGGGTGCACCCCCCCCCTCCCTCTTTCTCTTACCTCCTCCATCCACATCTCCCATTCCCTCACCCATCCGCCAACATCATCCTCATCTTCCCCTCTCTCTCTCTTGATTTGAGACTCTACCATCCAGGTCTGACCTCAAGAGCCTCTCGAGACACTGTCTTTGGGGACATTTCACTTCTAAATGAAGTTTTATTCCCAGGCTTCGACTCCCCCCTTCTTCTTCTTCTTCCTCCACACACACACACACACCTCCTCCTGACCACCCACCCACCCTGGGGGAAGGGGAGAAAGAGCATAATTCTAGCCAACAGAGTGTTGACTCTAAGATGGATTATTTCTGCTTGAAATCAGGGACCATGTGCAGCTGGATAATGTGGCTGTCCCGATTTTTTTTTTCCCCAGCAGTGTTCTAATGATGGAGATTTGACGGGCAGCAAAATGTAGAGGAACAGAGAGACTTGTTCCAGTCGGCGAGGAATGAGAGGCTAAAGGAAATCCCAACATGCTCGCCCACATAATCCCAAAGTCAGGATTTATGGGGTTTTTTTGTGCTGTTATTTAACAGTCTGGCGTTGCTCAGTGTGTGGACTGGGTCACTGACACTTTGTTGGATTACAAAGTTGTTTCAAACTGGAGCCAACATTATAGAATTAAAACACATGCACATTAAAAATATATTCAAAGTTTCTTTTAACGTTTTCTCAACTTTTAAGTTTTCTCTCAGGAGCAACATAACAAACGCATCACATGGGCTAAATCAGGGGTTCACAAACCTTTCAGCCTGCGACCCCCAAAATATAGATACCAAAGACTGGTGACCCCTGCTGCCCCTCAAAGTGATTTAATGTGGCTTCATTGAGCTGGTCTTGAGAATATAAGCCTACTTAAGTTTCCTGTGCTGTTATGAATTAACCTACTACTGATGCTTATCATAATTAACTGTTAACTAACCCTAAACTTAGGAGTCATCTGGCAAAAAGAAAGGCAGACAACTCATTACATTTTCTATTTAAAGGATTTATTTCAAGTTAAGCTACTATTTTTGTCGATATTTTTTTTCTATAATGGTCAAAATGTACTAATTTTAGATAACTTAGAAAAAATAAAAAACATTCTGGAAGACATCTCACGACCCCCCATTTATGTCTCGCGACCCCCTAGGGGGCCCGACCCACACTTTGGGAACCCCTGGGCTAAATAACCTTTAATTAATTTGAACGGATTTAAGACTTAGTACATTAAAAGTGTATGAAAAGGGATAGTGGATATGGACATTAGACACATTTACAAAGCATTCTCAGTGACATCACCCACTGGTTTCTGATACAGACTTCTTAAGCCAATCGACGGCACATGCTGACTCAACTTTTGTTTTAGCAAGAAGCAAAGAGGTGGAGTTGAGCAGGTATTCCAGGTTGTCAGTCCAGTGAGCCAAGCACCTAATTATGCAAAACGTGTAACCTTTATATCTTCAAAATGAATGTGTTCTAAAAAAAAATAACATCCCGTATTGTGTTTGAATACAGAAATGAGCTATTCAGATCAAAATCCTTTTTTTGAACCAGGCTGTGAACATGTTGGGCTGTTTTGAATGGATGTGTATGTGACTTCTCAGGCTTTTGCAGCCAGCCTCATGTGGACACTGGAGGAACTGCAGTTTTTTAGCACTTCTGCATCAGCTTCATTTCTCAGGACCAGATGTTGCTGCTTGGTTTGCACTTTTTAATACAAGACATAGCGACCCTGGGATAGCCAGTGTTAAGGCTTTTTCTCTCTCTCCATTTTTTATTAATTTGCATTTGGCGTTGTACCAATTGGAAAGGGAACAACTGGGCAATTCCCTCATTTATCCATCTTTATGTGCCACTGAACTTTTTTTGCACAGATTTTTGCAACCATATCTGCAACTAAATGATTATACACCGTGACCCTTAGTAGTCTGCACCAGAATTACGTTGGTTAAACAGGTTATTAATATTTTTACTGTGTATAGACAACAGCTGGGGCTGTAGCTCTGGTTAGTGGCTGCTACCATAATGCTGCATTGCTCTGATACCCAGATGTAAACAAGCACAGATGACTGATGATAAAGTTGTATGTGAGCTGTATGTTGTTAACTTGAATGGAAACACTGTTGATGCTACCTCTGCTAACGTTAACCTCTCTCAACAAACGCATTTGACATTGTTTACCCACAGACTCTGTGATCCTGTGTTAAGCTGCTTTATATACATTTTGCTGCAGTTTGTTTTCTCAGTGTCTCCTTACCTTTAGATTTGTCGCCTGCTCAGAATTAAAATTTCCATTTAAATGATTAGGAAGTTAGTTGCGTTGGAACATCCCTAATTTGAAACAATGAAACCCTATAAATAGAAGGTTATCTTACTTTTTAAATTGTATCTCACTTCATTCTCTAACTTATCTTCTTTCCACCACTGTAACCTGCCCACCTTAAGTTCTCTTCTTCCACACAAACACCTACACCCCTGGCTTCTTATAGCACTAGCACTAGCTTGCACAATCCCTGCATATTTTTGTCTTCCTGACTTTCCTCCTTCTTGTTAACTGTCTCTATCTGTAGGATTTTTTTTATTGCGAGGGAAAAAAACAAACATATAGACATAAATATATTCACATTGTGGACTTTTTCACCCCGGGTTCTGTTTTCACAACAGCAGGCTTATTGTTAATGATGTCGTGCATCAACATGTTTTAGACCAGTGTGGTATTAAATAACATTGGCACCATTCAAGTGCACACAAAGGCTTTTATAAACAAAAGCATAAATAGGCACATATGCACCAAGATCGGAGCATTCACAGAGGGGACATTTCGCTCTGTGTGGAGCCTACCATTGTCGACCAGGGGAGTTATTGTGCAATATCTAATCAATATCAGATGGTGTCTTCTCCTTGAATGATAAAGAACATTAAGAGAGAATAAAGCTAGACTGAGTCTTCATAAACATCTCAGCAGCCATGTTTATACGGGTGTGAAATCTATGTATAGGAAGCCTTTAGTACAAAGTAGCTGCACTAGATTTCACAGCACATGGTGTCAATATATTAGAATTATTAAGGATGGAGGGACTTTGTTCATTCTTTGAGTTTGCTCATTATTGTTATTTATTTATTTATTTTTTCATTTAAAAGGACCATGCATATTAACTAACACTTCTGTAAATGTGCCAGAATTAGCCAAAAGGCTAGTTTACATCTGTAGTCCCTTGCTAGATGTTAAAAAGGCTCCCTAAAAAGATCATGATTAAACAAAAAAAATAAAATAAAGCAAAACAAAATTAAAATAAGAAGGGAGAGGAGAAAGCAAAAGACAAACAAGAAAAAGAAAAGAAGAAAAGAAAAAAAAAGGAAAAGAAAAAACAGAAAAGAATAGTACAAATGGCACCATATGAATAAAAATGACTAAAAGCTACATAAGGAGATGACATGACAGTCTTTGAGAAAGTGGCCATGGACATAAAATACACGGAGCAAGACAATTAGGAAGCAGCAATAAGGAAATGTTAAGGAAGACACAAGCAGACACAACAGAACAACATTTAACAATGCTGTACACATTTGCATTAGACAGTGACTATCAATCATTAAACTAGAGGCATACAATTCAAATTAAGCAACGTATAGACTGAGCCATAAATGCAAACAACGAATAGACAACACAAGCAAGCAACAGCAAGTTAAAAAACACAGGACAACTACCATCTATTTAAGAGAAGCCTAAACAAATCATACACATTTTTTCATCCATGTTCTTTGTAATTAGCATGCGACTCCACAATCCTTCCATTTACCCTCTGGTGCTTACTAAAGTGCTCCCAGGGGTGCGAACATCCCTGGTTGAGAATCGGACTGACGTTGGCCCTGCATGATAAACCGCAGCCCCCTTATTCATTTTAATGAAGCCATTCAGTTGATGCTGTGGGATGCCAAAATAGAAGAAACAAAGAATTCTTGCTCAATCAGGCTGAAAGTTGAGCCCGGCTCAAATTTTGCTGAATGAAATGTAGCAGAATCTGACAGGATGCTGCATTAGTATGGGATTCTGGGTATGATACAACTGTATGTAGTACTGCATTATACCAGCCTCCTGTTGCTGTTCCTTTACTGTGATTACCCAAACAGCAAGGTAGATTATCTGAAGTGTCATCCCGCTGTGCAATACACTGATTGTGATTCTGTGTGATAACTGTAGCCCATTTTTGTCTGTATGTACAGTAAAAGAGACATTGGTGCATTGCAAACATTGTGTCTTTGCTATCTCATAAGGGATTGGTCACAAGATATGACACCAATATGAAAAACTGAGATTTACTACAAAGAAAACTGAGAATGGTTCTAGATATTTAAAAAAAGGGGGACATTGAAAGTTTGCAGCCAGCACTACAAAGTTATTCTATAGGACTGAGCAGTTGCTGGTTCAGATCCCCTGTGCATCTGAGTGAATGAGTAGCACTTTATCCTTCAGTAACCACCGGTTTGCCCTTGAGCAAGAGAAGCTGCTCATGTGGAACTGCCCGGTGATGTTTGGATGAAGCCTGTGGTCGCAGTGCAGCTCTCAGGCATGTTTGTGTGCAGGAGTGTGAAGCAGGGCGGTGCTGAGGATGACTATCTGTGTTCAGCAGAAACCCTATAGCCAGGAAAATAAGGGGCTAGAAAAAAAAAAACACAATGTGCCGCTAAGACCTGATGTTGTAGCTGGTATGGGTCTCCTGAAAAGCAGAAACTGTTATATTGAGCTCTGCATTTTCATGGAGAGGCTGTGATATTTCCCCAAGAGGAAGGTGTTTGACGCAGCTGCTGTGTTAATGCTGTGCAGAATCTCCAATCTACATATGAAGTTGTGCACAGAAGACTTTCCTCCTTTGTATTTTGGGTCATCCTTAACATTAGCATTTCATTTCATTCTTAGGCTTGGCATTACCTGGAAAAAGAGCTGCACCGACGCTGCAAAAAAAATCAGTTTCAAAAAGTCATGCAATGTGGTGTTGTTTGTATTAAGACTTGCATTTATTTTTATTTTTCAAACATTTGTTGTTAAAGTTTCAACTTCAATAGATATCCTAAATATTTTTGTATTGAATGTAAGTATGGGCTAAATAAGAGATTTAGAGTCATCATGTATGACTGTGATTGGAAATTAGATATTAAGATAATCCACCATTCCTTTATTAATATAATTTATCACTAGTCATACGCATTTTTAATAAAAGTAACAAAACGATAGAAGAAAACGAAAGGGCTTGCATTTTTAATTCATAAAAAACAACTTTCAGATAATATTTAATGTTTAGTCAGTTTTATTTATATTTCCCTAGATCACAACATGAGGTATCACACTTGTTAGAAAGAGCAAATATTGTCAGTATAATCATAATAATTAATATTTAGTAGGGCTAAGGCTGATACGACCGAGAAAGTAAAATCTGTGATTATTTTCACTCCAAACTCTGAGACCACTGGAGGAGTGGTGGAGGAAGTTAAAGAGAAAATCTCAGATTTCAATTTTAAAAATCATCCTTAACAACAAATAAAACATAATCCATATAATTGATTTATCACTTAGCCCTAATATGTACTAATATTATTTACAGTAACCCAACAATTCCATTGTGGAAGTGCTTAGAAAAAAGGAAGTCTTTACATCACAAGTTGATTTTTTTTCAATTCCGTACGACTCTGATTTTAGGTGTGCTTCTGTTTTATTCAAACCTGGAGCTTCTTCACTCTCCGACTGGTGGATAAAGGATGTGTTGCAGGATTTTAGGGTCTTATTTAGGAGGTAAGGTGGGATCTCCGCTGATGTTACACAGGTAGACGCAGTATGAGACAAAAGAACCCCTGAGCTGTGAAGCTGAAGTTTAGGTGAGCTGGTGTCTCTGTGAAAGGCAGTATTGTGTTTCTGTCAGAGCAGATCTCAAAGCCCTGATGAGTGTTGAATCACTTTTTGTTTTAACCACATTAACTGTTGATTTAATGGAAGTCTATTAAAATGAAATATGGATACTTAAATAATTCTAAACTGAGGCAGAGAGACATTTCAGGACAGGATATCATAACATAAAATACAGTCAAGTATTCAGGAATATGTATCTTGCATGCCATCACTCTGCATCCATAATGTAATGGGAAATGTAAGCCTCTCCCTCTGTATCATCCATTCTTCTGCTTGAAGCCAGCTAACACAGAGGAGATAGAAACCAGACAAAGCCTGAGGGCTATAAAACACTGAAGACACTTTCTCCCTCCCTGACTCCTCCTCCAGTTTTCATCATACAGCCTGTTCATTGTCTCTTTAGGCTTCTGTAAAAGTTTGCACAGCAGAAGTTGTCCATCTTAATAATTCAGTTTAATACTAAACTTAGTTGTAGAATCACATTATTCTGAAAATATGAGAAATGACTCTGCTCTTCCCCATGCAGGCTGGCTCATATGAGGAGCATTCAGAAGTGAGTGTGTTATATAGAGTGTCATGTCTTTGGAGGACGTGATTGAGAGGTCCATATTTATGACTTTGTCTGCTGTTTCATGATGATCTTTAATTCTCAAGCGTTGGAAAGAGCTGAATATACCTGGCTGCACAGGGAGATGCATTTGACGGGGGAAACTAGACTCAATTTAAAAACAGTGGATTTGAATGTTTCTTGGAGTTTGAACAGGATTCCTGAAGGCTACCCAGTGTTTGGTACTCTGAATCAATAGGTTCAGGACAATCCAATAGTCTGCTGCATTGAAAATCCTATGAGTTGATCACAAATAGCATTAATCAATACTACAATAGTTAACTGCAAGTCCATTCAGATTTATCCTGGATACTGAATAGAGTTTCTGTGAATGACTTGTGTGTGATTTTTTATTTGATTTAAAAGGCATTTTATGTTTTAATGAGACTAAAAAAGGGAATACAAACAGTTGGATGCTCTATCTTTTAAAATAACAAACATTATAATGTTTTTAGTGTTTAGTAGATGGTCCTCCAAGATAAACTCTCAGAGTTCTGCAGAGACTCCTAAATCGGCTATGTTTCTTGCCACCAGCTGTAATGAGCACTGAGATTAGAGTCAAATCAATAGACAGCAGGCTTAACAATCTTTCCCGTGTTCCTAGAATGATTTTGTGTGATAGAAAAGGGGTCAGATAGGAACGGCAGAACATATTTACTCTCAAATGTTTAATCAATTTCATTCATTTGAACATCTGATCAGATTCTGCTTCCTCCAAGGAGCTTTAGACAGCCAATAAAATGTTTATCCTGATTAATGAATCTACAGCAGATGTCATTATCAAGCAGTTCATCTGCTATTAGGCTCCCTTAGCAAATCTCCTATTTTTTTCTTTTTTGGATTGTGTACAAATGATTTTTGATTATAAAACCTTGTTTTCATTTAATAATTTTGTTTTTGTCAGGTCTCAACAGCTGGCATTACAAACGTTCTACTTCTTTATTTATTTATCAGGATACTTTAAGTGTCTTACTCTGAAAGAAGATGGTGCCGTGAATCTTTTGAAATGATGTAGCTTTTGAACATGTGTATCTTTACTTTATTCAAGGATCAGTTCACTATTTGGTCACTATTATCATCAGGCTTGCATATTACTTGTTCTCAGTATTCGTGTTAAGCTTATCACCTGCAGGCTCCAGCTTTGTACTTCAGAGTGAAAGAAATGAGAATGTGGAAATAGTCTTGTGCAACTCTCAGAGAACTTTTGAAAATGCTGAACCCCTCTGTAAAGTCATACTTTTGTTTTGTTTTTTTGGCACTGAAGCTCAGGAATTTATTTGTTGCATGTATCTAAGAATTTCAGAATTTCGTAATATTAGAATCAGAAGTCAAACGCAGTTGTATTAGGTTTATAGGACCAGTAGTTACAGCTGATTCAGTCACAGCCTTTTATATGTACAGTAAAAACTGCAGTAGAAGTTAAATCCCTAAAACAAGCAGCATCATCAATTTATTCTATTAGTAGTGCTGTGCAGTACTGTCAGCCTGTTCTCCCTGATTAAAGCCCACTGTCTTCTATCTGTCTCTTTCTACATTAAACAACTCTGCCCTCTTCTTTGTCTCCTCGCAGCGATCGGACGGACGTTGATCCCTCGTTACTTCAGCACAGTGTTCGAGGGAGGGGTCAGCGAGCTCCACTACATCCTAAAACACTCCAAGGAGTCCTTCCACAACTCCTGCATCACCCTGGACTGTGATCAGTGCACCATGGTCACCCAGCACGGGAAGCCAATGTTTACAAAGGTAACACCTGACCCCTGAGAGCCTCCCACCATGAATAATTGATCACACACTATGGTAATAGACCAGGCGCTGCGTTTAACTGGTTAAAGATCAAATCCTTTCACGCTCTTTGCTTCATTTCTCCTCAGTTTCCCTTTGTCACTGTTATTAAGTCATACCTGCTGGCTGCTGGACTTAGTGAAGTTTATAAGAAGGTCTCTGCTTTAACTGCAGTGCTTTTAATAGCAGTAACAACAATGCCTTGTGTATAGAGCTAATTATGTTTGACACACCTATCCCTTATTTCTGTTTCAACATTTAAGTTACAGAAATGCTGATTTAACACAAAATACACTTTTTGAGTCAGTTCATTATATATTATTTACAATACTATGAATTGTTTGTCTCTTTTTAAAGTATGTGTTCATTATAAAAGAGAAAACTTAAGTCATTTTATCCTTTATAATCTAAATAGGGTAAAGTTTGATTCTTCATTTCAGTGCATTTTTTGAATTTGTGAATGGGATGTGTGATCATTCCTCAGTGATCGCTATTAATTTCAACATTTAATGCTGTTATTTTTCTGGATTTACATGAGCAGGGATTGGGGATGAAATGTGGCTGTCTAGCCATCTTTGGGATTGCCAGTGACTGTCCAGTATTGTTAAAAACAATAATAAGAATAAAGTAATATTAATAGAAAAGACAGATACCACCTGGTTGTGCTTCCAAATTAAGGGATGCAAAATCCACAGTCCTGCAGCCTCTTATATTTGAAGTGCTTATAAGGGTGGTTAGTATGAACAAGAGTCATTCTAACAAGCAAAACCTGGTTCAGTTTTTTTACAGGCACCCATCTAATGTGTAAAATACATTATACATAAAAATGGCTAAACGAAATTAGTCTGGCTTTTACTGTATGTAGCCCTCTGGTTATAATCTCTAACGCCAAAACACCTGCACTAACCAGTGTTTGGAGTTTAGAATTGATATAGGGAAATGTCACAGAGTCATATTTACCCTCTTCACTTATCAGTGTTTTGGCTGAAATCCACTGGCATTTCTCATGGCAGAGACGTCGACAGATTCATAAGCCCTTGGGTACTCCAAAGGCAATGCTTGGGGGACATGAATAAGGTCTTTGAAGAGTGTGGTGCAGTTTGCAGCACAAGTGAGGTGCAGACAGGAGAAGCAAGAAACAGCAGAGGAAACACAAATTGCACAGGTGAGATAATCCAAACCTGACACCGAGGTCTTGTGAAAGCACTAAAGCTGAGCTCATCTGCTTTTGTCTTTGGGGAGAGAATCCCCCTGTGAGCCCGAGTGAATATCTGCCTCACCACTGTCTGATCCAGATGGCTAGCTGACTCTCAGCGCTCTTCTGCTGACTGTTTAAATGAATCTGAGGCCAGATACCTTGTCAGCGTCGAGCAGACGAGCTAAAGGGATTCCATGTTCCCTGTACCATGAACCCTGAGCTACAGCAGCAGACCGGATTGTTCTGACATTAAACAGCTCTACGCCCTCTTGTTTTCAGGACTTGACAGTATGAACTCACTCTTGTGTGTGTGTAAAGTGTAAAGTGTGTTAAGTCTGAAATTAACTTTTTGGCTGACCTGCCACGGGCATTGAGAGACCGAACAGAAAAATATCACAGCAAAGGAAAGTCTCCATTTAAGGAAGTCATTCTGTTTTGTTTTTTTACCTACTATCTTATATTTTGAGAATAAATTAAAAATATTTTCGACTGCACAGATATCATTTTAAAACTACCATTTAACTTAATTCAAGGACTTCTCACCATCACTATTTTAGTATACCAGTGTTTTGGCAATGTGTCCTTGCTTTGAAAGCTTTAGATTTTAAAAAATGTTTTCAAGGTTTCTGACTTATGTTAGACTTTCAAGGCCTGTAGGAATGGGAATAAAAATATGTATGCGTACATTTAGTTAACATATGTGCATATAAGCTTAAATTTTGGCTTAATTGGCAAATTTGTGGGAGGGGATCTACAGTAAAACAACTCTTATGTAAAGCTAAACTGAACCCCTGACTTAGTTATCCCATTGAATATTGGTTAGTTGTGCAAGAGTGAGCTCACTTGGATTAGTCCTTTCAGAGGAATCTGTGTTAATGCTCAGATTTGACTTCAAAGTATGTAAACATTGTCTAATAGTTGAAAATTTCTTGATGAGAGTGTGTCTGATTCATAATATTTAACTTTGGTCCTGCAAAGAATTGACTTGTTGACAACAGTTGAATAAAAACTCATGCCTACATTTTTATTTAAACATAACCTGCATCCCTCTACCTGGTTCCTACCTCAGAAACATGTTTTAAACCTGCACGTTTTGATACATAATTTAAATGTAACCTCACATTTTAGAGTTCAAACAGGGTTTTTTTTTTCATCATTTTCACATGAAAAAGTTTTGAGCAGTGTAAAGGCAGGACCTTTCATTCAGCACAACAAAGTCAAATCCTAACACCGTTTTGGATGTGACAGGTGTTTACCTCAGTTATGGTGTCTCTCTGTTCGTGTGTGTGTGTGTGTGTTAGTGTATATTTACATGTGTGACTGCACACATGCAGGTTGGTGCCGATGGGGGTTCAGGGGGTCACACCACATATTCTGTATGTTTAGAGGGGGAGATGATTTTGTATTCATGTGGTGGTTTGTGGGTGGCGAGGGTCGGACGTGTGTTGTTGGACGGGGGGGGGGGAGGCATTGAGTGGGGGTTCTTTGTGATGTATTTTCTGTAAATGAGTATGAAACTCCCCAATAACACACACACACACGCACACGCACACACACACACACACACACACACACACACACACACACACACACACACACACACACACACACACACAAACAAGAAGTCTTTTTATGTTGCTTTTGTTTGTTTTTTGGTAAACAAGGCTTCCCAAAAGGAAGAGGAAAAAAAAGATAATATATTATGAGTGTCCGATATTAACAGTACATAACAGAAACAGAACGGCCCAGGCCCGGTCAACAAAAAGCTAAATTTGATGCTCGCAGCGCTGCTCTCTTTTCATCTTCCCCTAAATTGGATGAGAAGAATTAATTCATTAGAAAAAAAAAAAAATTCCAATAACTGAGCGTGTTCTCCCTGAGCTCCCAGCAGCAGCAGCGAGCCTGCAGCTCTGGAGGCCCGAATCTCAATCAGCTCTGCCTCGCCTCGCTTTCCTTACTCCCCCACTACTACCCCTCCCCTCAACTCCCCCACCCCCCATCCTCCTCTTCTACCTCCCCCTTCTCCTCTCTCTCATCCCCTTGCCTGACTCGCTCGCTCGCTCGCTCATTCTCCACTCGCTCTCTACTCCACCGCGCTCTCTCTCATCCCCCCCTCTCTTCTTCTCCTCAACCTCAACCCCCCTACCACCAACCCTGCACCCTCAACACACACACATACACACATACACACACAAACTTGTGCGCACACACACACACACACACATGCATGCACGCACACACACACACGCACATCCTTCATCCCTAGAGAAATCATCCCCAGCTCCCAACTCGCTCTCTTGCTCTCCCACTCTCGCTCTCTCTCTCTCTCTCTGCCTGTATCTATCTCTTTCTCTGCTCGTCTCTCCCCCTTTCTCTCCCTCTATCTCTCTCTTCGAAATTTCTAATTCAGATTTGGTTTATTATTGGCACAGCTATGTTGGATTACGCTGGTTTATTTTTTGTATTTTTCTCACTTGTAGTCGTCATTTATGTCAGAAAAAACAACCAAGTAGTCAATTAAGTTAATTGTTGAGACCTGGGACACTAAACAGATTCTCTATAAACTATCCTACTTTAGTTTATTTGACATGAGGGGAAGAAAGAGAGCTAACTAACAACAACATAAAAGTAAAGGTGAAATAATATGCTGTAAATGATCTGTAGAAGGACTGTAAATACCTTTTTTGTCATCTAAAAAGTGAGCTGCCTCCCATACACCAGTTCAGCCACTATAGATAGAAAGCAGAGAGGTATTCTGCAGTGTTAAGATATTTTACTATGAAGATGGAGCTTCAGCTTCAATGCACAAAGCATTCTGGTTACATAGTGAGGTGGACCGGTTGAGCAGTGTCATAGTTTTAATCCTTTGCTACAAACATCAACATTTCCGTAAGCTGAGCTCAACTACTGTAAAGGTATAGCTGGCAGCATGGAGATAACAGATGACATTAGAGAGGGCTACACATCTGCATGGAAACTGCATGTTGCTGAATGCAATGGAAGGTTTCATGCAAGAAGAAAGCTTCAACCATTTCCCCTCTGGGAGCCCCCCCAAACACAGACTGTCTTGTGTGCAGCTGCAATTTATATTCCAGATTTGACAGTAGTCCAAAAGTCATTTAAATCAAAATCCTTGATGTTTTTTTTTTTTTTTTAATTTTACCTTTATTTTACCAGGAACAGTCCCATTGAGATACAAAGTCTCTTTTACAAGGGAGTCCTGGCCAAGACAGCAGCATAAAAAGTTTCACAAATAGAACATGACAAAACTTATAGTGACAAGTAACTATTACATTGATTTATAAATAAGCAGTTTTAAGCTCTAAAACATGTGCGCAAACTGATCAGATGATCCTTTATCATAGTTTTTAAATCCTCCAATCAAATTAAATAATCCAGTTTCAGGTGACCCTGAAGCTCAAACCAAGAAGAGGGAGCAAAGACATTAAAAGCATGCTGAAAGCAGAGCTGTGACATATTGATAACAAACACTTGTTAAGTTTCAGTCCTAAAAGTTTGTGTAAAAAAAAGGAAAAAAGGAACTACAGTACATATTTTAACCAGGTTGCTAATCTTATACTACTGGACTCTCAATGTTAGAATGTTTGAAATTAGCACCTGCCACCTGCAAAATGACGGGGAGATGTTTGACGTGACAGGTTCATATTTCACTGAAAATTCCACCCAACATAACATCACATACCGATACCACCAAATACAGCTTTCTAAATCTTTTGACACTGGTTTGAGAAAATAACAAAGAGCTTGGGAGCTTACTGACACTTACTGTGGTGGGTCCATATTCAGTGACAGGCCACAGTGACAAGTGAGACATCTCTTCATTTTAAATCCCTGCTGCCTCACAAATGTTTTTAGCCAAAGTTTTTTGGAGAAGATTAGACGAGGAGTAATTATTAAATCATAAAGTGTGTCCCAAATTGCACCTAGCTTTACTGTCTGTAGTGTAACTGCATATTTTACTGTAGCTTAGTCCTTCCATGCACGCAACATGAAAGAAAGAATAGCAGTTAATTTTCATGTGTCTAGAAACTTTAAAAATGTACATAAAAAAATGGAAATAGTTTCCCATTTCAAGGCTTCCTCAGCTGAAGCTAAAAGCATCCACTTCAGTAGTTGCTGGTTGATCGTTTGTCTGAATAGTTGCCTTGTTTACAGTGTTAAGTGATTTCACTAAGTCACCAGATTTAAGAGGAAATACTGATGCAATCTATGAACATGAGCTCAAGTTATGATAAAGCAAACATTTCCTTAAAGGTACAGTTTTTTTTTCCAATAAATGTTGTATCCCATAAATACAGAAAAATGTTCAGCAAAGTAAATAAAATCATCATCAGATAAAAGATGGAGTGTGTCTGTTCAATGTTAGAAATACAAAGATATGTGGTTTGACAGAGCCAAGCACAGCTCATGTGATCTCTCCTGGTCTGTCACTGCTCATCTACAGACTAACGAGTGGGTGGAGTTAACACAGCGCTGAGTGCGGGTGGTGCTTCCCAGGTGCCAGTGAACAATGTGTGCAGGTTCACAGGGCAGCAAGGTGTTGACAAGGTGACACAGGGTGCCAATTTGACCAAAAGCCCCCAACCTCCCAGCTGGCCCCTTATCCCAGCACCTCCATTCACTGCCCAGCAGGCTCTGCTGTCCCTGGCCAGTGTGAGTTAGCTCCGAGGGCACGGCCCTTGTTACCGGCGCCCAGTTGGGGGGTTTCTGCATGCTGGGAGGTGAGCATGGAGCAAGAGGAGAGTTCTTGACACTGTGATCTTTGCGAGAGTGGATTTAATTCCCTGAGTGGATTTTTTTTTTGTTAAGAAATTGACTTGTTGATGTGTTTTCAGCAGTGTGCTTTTTTTTAGCTCTGCTTGGATTGTAGTCTTTTTCAGATTTCAGCTCTGTTTTAACTCTTGTTAAACCTTTCTGCAGTGTCTGTAAAATCATGGAACTGATTGCATGGTGTGTCTCTGAAAGCTGCAGACTTTTAATTCAATTATTATGTGATGTACTGCTTTCTCGACTCCTGCTGGTGAATATAAATAGGATCAAGGTTACCAATGATCAACCATAGCAACAAGCTGCCGACTTCCTTTAATGACGTGGATCAGAATTTGAGTAAACTTTTTCCAGTGCATGGTGTGACGCGATGATCTGGTTATATATGTCTCAGGTTTGTGGTTAGGTACATGACTGAGTCACTCTTTGACTCACACATTTAAGGGCATTGACTCGTTTGTGATAAATTATTATAGACAATTAAACGATGCTTTTTGTTTTGATTGTTTAAGTCCTTGTGAATGTCTCTGATTGGTTGGATACAGAAGTGCACCTCTGATCAGACAGTTTAAATATGTTTTTGAGAGTAAATCATACATATTGTTTATGCATTTGACAAATATACTTTTTGGATTGAGAGAAGAAAATAAACATTTTTGAAAAATGTGGGGAGAGTCTGCAATCCAACCAGTAACACTGTGATTACTGTGAATGTAGTTGCATGCATTTAATGGCAAGGCCACTGAAGCACTCTAATTATACTACTTAAGTGTGTTAAACATTTTGCAATACAGTCACATCATATATTAATGAGAAAAGCATATGATTGTATAAAAGCTCTTATATCAGGTCCACAGATGTCAGCTGATTGTGATGTTGCAGCCCCACTCATCTAAATTAATTCAGGGTCATCTAAGACATCACCTTATCATCATTTTTATGATTGATTAATTGATGTGTCAGTAAGTATGTGGTATTCTATGGGGTGCCGTTTGTAAAGTTGTGCACACCGAAAATAACATTTCTCTTCATTTCTCCACATTCAGCTCCAAAACGTCATAGAAATGTAGAGTGAATTTTTAAAAGTCACTTTTTTATCACATTTAGAGGAAAATTAGTGATTTCATTTTGTTGTGGAAAAATACATTAAGTTAAAATAATTGGTAATTCCAAATGCTAAATCTAGATCTAAATGTTAAATCTAAATATAAATGTTGAATGTAAATATAAATATTAAATCTAAATCTAAATGATAAATCTAATTCCAAATGTTAAATGTAAATATAAATGTTAAATATAAATATAAATGCTAAATATAAATATAAATGTTAAATATAAATATAAATGTTAAACATAAATGCTAAATATAAATGTTAAATTTAAATCTAAATGTTGAATATAAATCTAAATGCTAAATATAAATATAAATGTTAAATATAAATCTACATTTTAAATATAAATCTAAATGTTAAATGTTAAATCTAAATGTTAAATGTTGATCTGCAATCCTAAATATTTTGCTGAAATGCAGATTCACACTGCCGCTGAGCAGAAATACCAAAATAAAAGCTTCATAAATCTAAATCTAAATGTTAAATCTAAATCTAAATGTTAAATCTAAATCTAAATGTTAAATCTAAATGCTAAATATAAATCTCAATGCTAAATATAAATCTAAATGTTAAAAATGAATCTAAATGTTAAATATAAATGTAAATGTTAAATATAAATATAAATGTTAAATGTTAAATCTAAATGTAAAATGTTAAATCTAAATGTTAAATGTTGCTCCGCGATCCTAAATATTTTGCTGATATGCAGATTCACACTGCCGCTGAGCGGAAATACCAAAATAAAAGCGTCATAAATCTAAATCTAAATGTTAAATCTAAATGTTAAATCTAAATCTAAATGTTAAATCTAAATCTAAATGTTAAATGTTAAATCTAAATGTTAAATGTTAAATGTAAATGTTAAATGTTGCTCTGCGATCCTAAATATTTTGCTGATATGCAGATTCACACTGCCGCTGAGCGGAAATACCAAAATAAAAGCTTCATAAAGAGATACAGACTTAGCAATAGCAACTTAGCTTGTCCGTACCATAGACTGGGTCAGTTGTGTCTCTGAGCGTTGTGAGATCTCTTTATAGCCTCAAAAACTGCCTATTCAGCATTTTTTCAGCGGGCAGTCCGTCTTTTGTGACGTTTTGGAGCTAAATGTGGAGAATTGTTGTTATTTTCTGTGTGCACAACTTTACAAACGGCGCCCCATAGTATTCCAGTAAATTATTAAACAAAAATTAAAAACCTTAATGTACTCAGGTAGCTCTGAGTAAATAAACTAACTGCACTAACAAATATTTGTGTTAGAAGCTGTAACCAGTTAAAATCGTTGATATTAAAATGTTTTAGGCTACATTTTCTGCTCGTTAATTTCCTAATTTCTTCCTGAAACACACCAACTCTTAAGTTAAGAGTTACTGCACCTTACAGTGTGTTCTTCAACCTTTACACTGTTAAACTCTTATCCATAACTTACTGAAGGCTGTGTTCAGTAGCAGTATATTAAAGCGTGTCAGCAGCTTGTTGCTGTAATCGATCATATTTTGTCAACTTTGCTGCCATTAATATTCACCAGCAGCAGTGCTGAATGCTCATAATAATCGATTTAATGACCTTCAGCTCCTCTGTTGTTAATTGATTGTCATGTTTGGGGTACAGTATTGAATAGCGTCTCAGCAGCAAGACGCTGTTATTCTTTCTTACTCTTTGGAGCCGGAGATCCCCTGATCTCAGCCCCGTTGTGTGGAAGATTTATGACCCTGCTCTTAAATCAATGGGGACTCTCTGTGAGGGGCTGTGCCGTTTAATGGAGCACTTTTTAATTCAAGGGGGACTTTCCTCTTTCTTTTTCATAAGGGAACACTATTTAGCTAAAACTAAATTGGTTGCAGCCATTGTGAAAAATATTAGACTTTCACCAATTCTCTTTGAAAATAGAGAAATAAATTGCTCTGTGATTGAATCCACGCTGGAATGTGTGGGAACGAGTTTCCTTGGTTGTGTTTGTTGTTGAAATATGTCTGCTCCATCGTCACAAAGACACATTCGTACCTCTTGGGATTTCAAGTGAGTCTTGATCTGGTTCTGTTTTGACTGGTTTCCTGATTTCTTCATCAATTACACAGAAGCATAAAGCTTATAGAAAGAAGTAAGATCAATATCAGGGGCATTACTAAATACAAAGTGTTGTTTCACTGGAGGCTAAAGCATCAGAACATACTGACTCACTATTAAACACAACTCTAGTTATTTCAAACCTGTTGGGAAAACAAAAACCTACAGAAAGTGCACTTTTAAGGAACAATGTCAAAAATTACTTATTGCCTAAGTATTCTGTCTTTTAATAGGTTTCTGCAGCCCAGAGGGCGAGAAACTCATCCACACACATAATGACCATGATGCATTCAATTTCAAAGAAGGAAAAGAAAAACACTAAGGTTGTTTTATACTTCACCTTTCAATTGCAATTTGAGTGTAAGTGGATTAATTACAACCTTTTTCTTCTTGGAATCCAACGTGCAGAGACCCTGAGGGCTGGAGGGATGATAGTTTGGGAGTCATAACTTCAATATTATGCATGCATAGGTTTATAACACACTAACTGCTTCTTGTTTCTTGTTTCTAATCTTACATTGTTCATTTTTGAATTAATATGCATGGTTTCAGTCACAAGAAAAACAGCCCGGTGTTCAGCTTTTTTTACAGTTCCTTTTTTAAAAATGATCCAACATGTTTGAAATTGTTTCCTAGCCTTAAAAAGAAGCAGTAGAGTTGGAGTTTGTGGAAAGGTGTTTCAATTTGAGCCTGTGTGATGGACTTGGAGGTCAGCTGCAGAACAAACTGCTGTTGGAATTCAGCAAAATAAAAAATAAATACATCAACACAGTTTTCATTGTCCATTAAACACCAAGGATTATTCCAAAACATTGCTTTAGTCTAATCCACACTTATCTAGCTCAGACAAGCCCATTATCCTGCTGACAGATCCCTGATGTGTTTTCACATTAAAAAGAAAAAAAAATGTATCAGCTCTAAATTGTGTCAGTCATTAAATGGTGGTGATAAATTCTAAATGTATGTACCTAGTTAGAAAATAATTTATAGCACCAAGTTTCTCAGTTTTCAGTATTTAAGAACACTTTACCCCTAGAGAGAAAAATCCAGATGCAGCAGACCAATAGAGAGAAACATGGAGAGCTTTATGACTGAGGTGAAAAATAAAAATAATCAGAGATGAGGATTTATAAAGAACAAAATAAAAAAAACATCTGCGAAAATTATTTAGATTAACATTAAATATAAGTAATAGTCTGAATACATCTAATTGTTTTCTGATTGTAATAACAGAATGAGGGACCTGTCATTGAGAAAGAAGTCCAGGTTTTATGTTGTAAAGAAAATTAAATCTAAAACTTTGTGCTTTGCTGTTTTATGTTTTTAAAGTAAAAAAGAAATGCACAGTTATGTCTCCAAAAAGTTTTTATCCCTTCCTGTTAGTTAAAGAAAAAACATAACAGGAATAAAAAAATATATTTTGATGTTGTGATCTGAGTTGGTTGAATAATCCAAGAAACGCACCACTGCACAAAAAGTGAGATGATTTCACAGGATGAACATTTTCAGAGCGGACAGCAGAGAAGCAGCTCTGCATTCAGGTTTTTTTTATTTTGGGAGCAGTTGAGCTTCTATTTATTCTTTTTTTTCCTTTTTCTTTTTAAACTGAGTGTGTTGGAGTTGGCGGGGGAGCACGTGACCAGCAGGGGTAGATTGGTGGGTTGGAAGTGGGGAATGAGGGTGAGGGTGGGGAGGTTGTGGTGGAGGGGATGGATGGGGTAGTGTAGGGTGGGGGGGGGGGTTGCAGTATGGCCGCTAGCCTCTTTCTTGCTGATCCTCAGGAGACCATCTGCGCTGGGGGCATTGATTAGAGTGTGTCTGGTGGGATTACATCTTTGCCGTTGCCATGCCAACTAATCAGCTGATTTTTTTTTTTTCCCGTCTCTCTGTCTGTCTCTCCGTTTCTCTCTCTCCTCTCTCGCTGGTTGTCACAGCAACAAAATACGGGAGAAGCGCAAGGGCCCCGGCAAGCGCTGAATTCAGCTAAAGGGGCGAAAAAATTGTTTTTTTTTTCCCCTTACTGTTTCTCTCTCTCTTTCTCTCTCTCCGTCTCTCTCCCCCCCCCCCCCCCCCCTCTCTCTCTCTCTCTCTCTCTCTCTCCTCCTAATTGGCAACTCTCTCTGACCTGAAGTTCTTTTGTCTCTGGTGTAAACACACCCTTCTCCAGATTACATTTATTTTCACATTTCAGAAATAGCTGGATGGTTCGAGAGGCCCAAGGACAGATGCTCTGAATGAGGGAAGCGAGCATAGTAAATATTTGGAGCATAATAGCTCGATTGGTGCTTAAAAAAATCCTTGAACAAATTCCAAGTCAGAGACGAAACCCTTCCAGTGTTTTTATCAAAATCACGCCTGGCCTATAAACACTCGTTTCTGTTTTCTCTGTATCCAAATCAGCTGACGCTCTCCTGCCAGACAGTCAAAGATTACTGAAAGTGATATCAGGCTGAGGAGAAACGTAAAGTAACACCAACTCTGTGATCTTTGTCCAGGTTTGTACAGAGGGACGTTTGATACTGGAGTTCGCCTTTGATGATCTGATGAGGATCAAGACGTGGCACTTTACCATCCGGCAGTACCGAGAACTCATCCCCCGCAGCATCCTGGCCATGCACGTGAGTCTGACATCATAAACATGCGCCGAAACAACACTTCCTGTCCAGGATCTATGTTTCAGGTGTCATTCTTTGAATCCAAGAAAGGTCTCTGTACTCCTCTGAGACACTTTTTAGGAGCTGTTCATGAGCATATGAAATTTTAATGCCAACAAAGCAGTTTGGAGGGATTTTTGCAAACCAATTTATTTGCAGACATCAAAGGCCACTGAGGATAGAAAAAAAGCCCTTGTCTGAAAAAGGAGAGAGAGGGAAAAAAAAAAAAAACAAGGTCGAATGAATAATCTGCTTAATTCCACTAAGTGTAACACACATTTAGTCACTGGAGCTGTGGAGTGTAGCTGGAACAAGAGAAAGGTCTTCTTTTATCAAATGCTATTGAACTAAAACTGTACAAAGGAGAAAAACTAAGTTTGTAGAAATGGATTGAGAGATAGGGTTTGCTCTGAAACATCCCTGTCCAAAACTACAACAAATCTCACCTTTATAAAAAAAAATAACATAAAAATCTTCCAGTATAATACAAGATAATTCAACAGCTCCACAATCTACATCCTCAACATGATCATGAAGTTGATTCACCACCTAGTTTAACAAAGGCTGAACTTTACAACCCTGAAGTCAAAGGATTTAGTGCTGAACTTTGGAGAGAGACTGCAGTTATTTAAGCAACAGTTTAGAGTTACAGCTAAAAATGTAATAATCCTGCAACTGTGTGTATAATCTCTCGCTCCAGAGATGCTTTAATCTGTCCCAAGAGCACAAACGTATAAAATACTCTCTTTATCTTCTTTCAGAAATGTACTTATTTACATTATTGTGAGAGCAATTCAACATGTCGCTCTCATGTCTGAATAAGAAAAAAAAAAAAGAAGTCAGACCTGCTGATGTCTCCTCAGCACTGTAGAAGTGTGAAGCCAACTTTGACATTTTTGGAGGATTCTTCCTGTTAGATGATTTTGTAAAACTCCATAAATAGATCAGCTGTCTTCCTCTTATATTTAAGATTTTCAACTTAAAGTATATCCAAGAAAATGCCTTGCATACAGCTTGTGAGCAAATAAAATACCCATGCTTTATTTGTGAAACAGAGGGTAGATGGTCGGTTTGATAACACCACTTATTAGAAAATGCACAAGAAGACAAGATGAGCTGTGAGTCAGTCTTACTCAAGATCTTCAAAGCTCAATCATAGCTTCAACCGTAAGAGAGGTTTTAAAATCATCAGGGATCCAACGACATACATTTCTTTCTTTCTTTCTTCATCCATCAGCTGTTTTTAGAGCAGTGATGACGCATCCTTTGATGCACAAGCTGAGATATGACTTTTTCCATAAAGGTGCTGTCATAATTGAAAAAAAGTTGCAGTAAAATCTTAAACACTTCCACACATCATAAAGCCAGGATGGTTACACATTTTGCCCATGATAATAAAGTTGAAATATAAAGAAAAGAAAAAACGATAGCGTATGGTACACATGCCGAGGTTGTTCTTTTCTGCAGTGATACACATGCAGGTGCTTGATTAAAAAACACAGATCCATTCCCAGTGTTTTCTATTTACCCCCACGGACCCAAAGGTGTGTGTTAGAGGCAGCTGCACCGTTAAAGCCAGCTTCTTTTTTGGCCAAATCTTCATATGAATTTCACTCACTGGTAAATTGGCCCCTCTGGGCATTCCCGCTAATTCCTGGAGAGCGGTATATTGTGGGATATTGTGGGTCCTGGACAGATCTTATGTGAGTTCAGTCTTTTGATCGCAGCCTGGACTAATGAAAGCAGATACAGACACATGGGATTCAGAAAAGAAAAGTTGAAACTGCAGATACGAGCACAGATGTAGCTGCTGTGGAAGGGCCAGTTTTTGATGAAAGATAGAAATGGAGGTTCTCCTGTACTTCGTTATAGTCGCTCATGATGTAGGGAAAGGAAAATGCAGGGAAAAGGTTTTTCTCTTTTTCAATTAAAGAAGAAAGACACCTAAGATGTATTTCCAGTGATTTAAAGACTACCAACAAATAATTCCTACTTAATATGCACACTGGAGCGTCAAGAGCCCGGCGCACTTTTCCTTATAAAATGAAAGGGAAGCTCTTCCTGGACTCAAAACAAGTGTTATTGAGCTAAGTCTTGGTACAGTTTACAGGTAGACTAAAAAGTCACAAGAAAACATCACAATCAAACGCACTGTCTCAACTGGAAGATGAAATACGTGTATTTTTAGTCACAGTTAATTAATTTCAGTCTCCTGTGAGGACCTTTTGGTTTGTGTCGATTTTGGCGCCCCCTGTGGACAAACAGGTACCTCTCATCTCTTCACTGAGTTTGTTTCTTGTCGTCTTTTAACAGTCAAATGTACTATTCATCTAGAATTTTTGATGTGTGAAAATGTAAACAAAGACTGTTATTGCAGCAAGTAATTAATCACTTTGTCTGACAGCTGCCCTGCAGCAGCATTTTTTCAGGCATTAAAAAACAGCAAAACACAGGTCACAGTATTTAAGTCAACATCTTTCAAAACCAGCTAAAAACTCCTCACATGAGCTCAAAGATCCTGATCTTCAATGTGTCACATTATGTTAAAAAGACTAACATGAGTTTCTTGAGATTTTAACACTAAGTATCCACTTGCCTCAAATACATGCAATAACATACAAATCAGGAATAGGAAGTATAACATACACAGGGTAGATGTTTGTTTAGAATTATGAAGTGCATGTAATACTGTGTGGGATGAAATGGTTTAAGATTGCCAGTTGACTTTTACACACTATGAAATGTGCATGTGTAATTTCTCCTTCCATTGCGCCACTAGATTCAAACTTTATTGAATGCTGAAAAACTCATTTTTGTTTTTAAAGATTTGAATACAAAAGCTGCCTCGCAAGGTATCCAGGTCCCAAATCACAACTTAAGCACAGTTCTTCTTTAATCTGTTCAGCATTTATGATGGATGTACAGTCAAATGCTAAAATATAAGTGGTCAAAACTTACAGTAGAGTTGTGTGAAAATGTCCAAAACCATCCTGCCAAGTGATGAAGCCAAAAAGTTCTGCAGTTCCTCATACGCCCACTAGATGCTGACTTCAGAAACTCACCTGTTCAGAAGTCAGATCCCAAATAGCATCAATAAGACACATGGACCACACTGTTTTTTTTATTACTTCTTTAATTGTGTTGATAGATGTTTTAAATATGCTTGTTTGTCAAAAGGCCATTTGTTGGTTTGTTTGTTTGTTTGACTGACAGATGGCTAAATTTATCACCTCCTTTATTTTGCTCCTGGAGATGGCAGCCATCCGAAACCTTCATTTAGTCTCTTTAAAATAAAGTTGCTTGTTTTAAGGCCAGGTTTGATGTTTTAATTTTAAAACACAGTGATGGAGGAGTCTTGACCCTTTAAATGAGTAAAAAAGTGACAATAACAAAAACTAAAAATACTCCACTGACAAGCCAAAGATCTGCATTTTAATCAAGTCAAAGTAAGTATAAATAAGTATAGGTACAAACATAAGCCAATAAACTTAACTTACTCTTTCATGCAGAATGATCACATCCAGGTTGTTTAATAATTGGGGAGCTACCAGTAAGGATTAGTGGTATCTCTGATAAACAGTGTAATCATTAGATGCATCATATGTTCATATTATTAAGATGACACAATGTTTTTTCTGAAGCTGTAAACTAAGTTTTCTCTGGTCGTTTTAAATTTCCCTCTGCATTGTTGTTGAGTGGTACTTTAAAAGGAAGTATCTGAAAAGCCATCCTTTGTCTAAATATAGTTCTTTTTGTAAATGTACCGACTAAACAATACTGCAAAAACACGTGACTCTCCTTATACATGAGAAGTAAACAATTCTAAATGCGCACAGATAAAACTCTCATCATCTCAGGTGAAGTGTGCGATGTCTCCCCTCCCAAACATCTGCTACACCTCCTCCCTCCCACAACACAGTATTATATAATACAAATATTTACAAACAATTACAAATTATCAACAAGGTAAAGATGTAACAGCTGTTAATCACAGGAACAAAACACTAATATATTCTTCTGTCTACAAAGAGACAGAGGAATAAACAATTTGTGACGGCATCATTTAGATTCAGTTTAAAGGTATATCTGACAGACTGCAGGTTATATTATTTCTATGGTGTTAAAATACCAATGCCTGGGTGCTTCATTCACATATTTCCAATTTTTATTTAATTTAAATATGGAAAGCACAAGTGTTAAAACATCGACTTACCTTGTTTTATCTAACATGACCACTTTATAATTATTTTCAATTAAAGTTGTTTTCTTTATAGAAGCACGATCTGGTCTTCAAAAAGTCTTGTTCTAAAAATAACCCTTGAAAACATGGGGTCATCTTATAATCAGGGTCGTCTTATATTCAGGTCAGTGTAGTTCCTCAAAGAGTTTATATTGTAACTTTGTAATTAAGCTTCAGAAATGTGTGAAGATTAAACTAAACGCATGTAGGAGAGAAACAGTTCATTATTAATGCAGAACATGTTCTACATGAAACGTAATGAAATGACAATGGCAAATATGATTACGGTCATAATAGTTCTTTATTGTGAGGTCAGTTCTATTTCTGATCTTTACAGCTTGAGATCCTCAGGTTAGGCCTTTCTAGTCGTTCAGCAGTCCAGGCTTTAGACAGAAGGTGACCGTGCCCTGTCTGCGAGAGCACCTGTGCTGTGAAACAGCCTGCCAGAGGGAATAAAGTCAGCCCTTTCAGATTAATCTTTTAAATCTTCTGAAGATGCAATTTTATAAACAGAATTAAAAAAACATCAACAATGTTTAGTATATTTTATCCTCAGATTACGGGTTATTCTACCTGACACCTGTTCTCAGCCCTGACAGTTGGTGTGATTTTAGTTGTACCTATCAATCTCATATGTAATCCATGACTTCCTTTGTCTTATTTTCTATTTCATTTTAATAATTGTATATTAATAAGCCATACAAAGGAAGTTATTATCATTATCATTATTATTATTATTATTATTATTATTATTAGTAGTAGTAGTAATATTTTTATTATTGTATCTATATTATTTTAATAATGATAATAATAATCTTTTTTTTTCTTTTTTTTTTTTTTATAAAAAGTCTGAAATCTTAAATTGAATCACAAAAAATCCACTTTGTAACATCAAAGAAAGGACCGAAATTAGGAGCAAGATAATGACATTTAAAAATTCAAAATCGCATTACAATCAAAGAAGACAGTACTCAAAGCTTTTAAGGTTCTTTAAATGCAGGACCAAGCTCTATTTTTCCATTTCAACTCAACTATGTTCATATATCACCTTTAAACCATAAAATCATGCAGCCTCAAGTGCTCTTAAAGGGAACAACAGATGGAAACTAAGAAGAGAAAGTGAAAGCAACTCTAAAAATGTTGGATGTTTTTTTGCAGGATAACTTAATTTGACAGGTAACAGAGAGAATGCAAAATAAGACGTGGATATATGATAACATAAAAACAGTCACTGTGCTGTATGGATGATTAAAGCAAGTGTAGGAGGGGAAATCATTTTGAAAAAATAACTGAATTGAGGCAAGGAATGTTTGTGATTATGTTTGCTTTATCAGTCTGACGTGATCTGGACATGTTTGAGTGGGGAGCAAAGGTGCGGCATGTGCAGGATGTTGATGAGCCTAGAGACTAAGAAAAAAATGATGATAGTATATTACATGAACAATGAAGAAAAATATACTGAGAGTAGTTCATGGAGGATGGTTAAGTTGTGATTAAATTCTATTTTAGTCTAATTTCTGTCTTATGGTTACAGTTATTATTCAGTGTTCAGAACTTAGGTTAAATCATACCTTTTTCCTGGACACTCACTCCACAGTTTGCATGAAAATAGTTTTGCAAGAGGAAGAGTAATACAGCACGCAAACACTTGAACACAGAGAGCACAAAGCAAACAGAGCATACAGAGACGCAGCATGCAGCCAGGTATTGCAACAGAAATATATGAGGTAAAATGAGGTAGTCAGGCTCTGGTGCAAGTAAAAGCAATATAAAACCAAGAATAAAAGCAGAATAAAACTTCACTGAAATGATGAATAAATATGCAACTTTTAGATCTGAAGATAAACAAGATGACTCCAGTGTCCTGTGGATGTCATTGTCGTCAATGTCTCTTAAGTTGTGAACGTGTTTTAATGGAGTCCCTTCTCCATTGTTTGTCTGTTTTTGGCCTCTTGAACTGAGTGTGTTTGTCGTCCCTGCACCATATGTTCCACTATTTATTCGTGCTGCTCCACAAATTGTTGATACACCGCTGCACCGGGCCTGCCAAAACAAATTCCTGTACAGTACGTTTAGCCTAATTCTACCTGATGAGTAAAGTACTTTGGATTCTGACGGCCTGCCAATAATAAGCACACTAATTCAATTCTCCCGTCACTCACGTCGGTCTGCTGACGGTACAGAAGAGCTCCCTCGCTCCCCTCCTCACTTTCTCCACACAGAGATGCGACTGGAGATAGAATTATGCATTTTTCATGAGGCAGTGAATGCAAGTGTGCTCACTGCTCCTCCACAGTCTGAGCTATGTTTTTGCTCTGTCAATACCTACAGCTTTTTTTATGATTTGACTGCTTATACCTGCAGCAAAAAACAAGCTTAAAGATAATCATGACTTTTTCTTTCAATCAGATACATCCTGTAATTGCCATGTCTCTTTGTGTCTTGATTCTTATTTGAAATGCATTTTTTTACTCCTACACATTCTGTACAATACATTTACAATCAATGTATGCAGTGCTGATTCAAACCTCATTTAAATATACTAGACTGGTTAGTTCTTTATCTTTTGTGTTAGCCAGCTAGTACACATCACACTGTAACCATATAATAATAATAATAATAATACATTTATATAGCGCTTTGTAGGAGACTCAAAGACACTTTACAGATCATAAATCAGACATTAAAAATCACAGTAAACAAAAACAGTGGATATAGAAACATTAACAGTTAAAGCAGTTCTGTAAAGGTGAGTTTTGAGCCAGGATTTGAAGATGGGTCGGTTAGTACTGTCACAGATTTGCTTGGGGAGGGAGTTCCAGAGGGAGGGGGCAGCAATGGAGGGCGCTCTGTCGCCCCAGGTTATAACAGACAGAGTAGTGAGATACATAAAAAATAAGACCATGGTGCAATAAGTGCTGCGTAAAATATCATGGTATGTAAAATCAACATAATTAAGCATTATTTATAATGTTAAAATCAACCTTTGGAGATGGTGTTGCAGTGGAATTTAAAAAACAACTTTATATTGTTACATTCCCCCGAGATGGTTTGGGTACCACGGAGGTAACAATACTTTTTCTTCTTTAAAAGGAACAAGGGAACAAATATAAGCAAGGTTAAATGATTTATTTTCAAACTACAGTAAAATTAACAACTCAAAAACAAGCTCCTTATTAAACCGACCCCCCTTTACTCTCCAGAGCCTATATGCATACACAAAGCAACATCATCAAATCCAGTTCAGATATGAAATTGAAAATATGTGGAAACTGAAATGGAATGACAAAGTAATATCAATTAATTAGCCCACAGTTTGACATTAGTGTGAAATGACGTGCCCGAAACACTTCACTCAGCTTCATGGCACAACTGCAATAACAATGTTAAGTGTTGCCGTTATGACTGGAGGGTGTGAACATGTTGATTGTGCACATCTGATGAATGCAAATTAGCCTAATTGTCTGTAGATAATTAGTTTATTTGTCATCAGTTAAATGCAAACATAACAGAATAAAGATGTACAATCATAAATGTTTTAAAGCTTATGTGTGCATTTTTATTCCTCTGCTGCTGACTGCAGGCACAAGACCCTCAGGTGCTGGAACAACTGTCCAAAAACATCACTCGCATGGGTTTGACCAACTTCACCCTCAACTACCTCAGGGTAAGGACTCTCTCTCTCTCTCTCTATGTGTGTGTGTGTGTGTGTGTGACAATGTCTGTGTCTGTCATTCTGCTTTTTGTTCCCTCACACTTTCCTGCACACAGAGGAACAATTCTACCTTATTTGTATTTGTTATTCATATTATTCATATTTTTGAGCAACCTCTCTTAAACTGATGTGTGGAGACAGCAGAAATATGTTTGTACCATGTTGAATATTAACGGTCTGCCTTATTTAATATGATTTTGGAATGTGAATCATATAATCACATGGCCTTCGAAACAACTTTTACACGTATATTCAGCGTTTGAATGTTGAAGTTTCTTCCCTCGCTTCCTCTTTCTACATTCTTACACTTATTCTTTTGTAAAGTCGAGGTCGTATCGTGACTGTAAATGTACATATTTTCTCTCTCCCCATTGAACTGAAAGCTTATGCTGGTATTTATGTGCCGAACACGCTTTATGACACTTGGGCGTTTGAAACCTGAGTGTGTAATTTCATGGCATCAAAACAAAAAAAATAGCACTTATTCCTTCTTTACTCCCCGCGTGTACGTGCTTTTCTTCCTGACCGCAGCAATATAATTTACAGATATAAGAAGTATAAGCCTGTGGAATACATTAGTGATTATTTCACAGGGTTTTGTTTGTGTTTCCCGACGCCACAGTTGACTGACAGCTACGATTTCCAAATGGGAGAACAAGAGCGAGCGGGAGAGGGAAGAATTAATTGGATACAGAAAATTAGCATAACATTAATGAACGCTCCCTGTTGAGACTCATAATTGTGAAATGGCGCACAAATCAGGGAACGGCACCTCCGCTGCTTATAATAACTGAGTGAAGAAAGACACAGAAAGAGAGAAGGAGAGAGAGAGAGGGGAGGGAGTGAGGGAGCAGGGTGCATGTTTTTATTTTTCCTTGACTGATTTTCTACGCAGAAAGAAACTGTAAAGATATAGAAAGTATCTGTAATTAAAGATTTTTAGCCTCTTCTTGTGCCTGTGTTTCAGTGAGTCTGATGGTCAGTGCTTTGCTAACAAACAATGAAAAAGGGATCCTGCTGTTTGTTTTCTGTGTGCTGACAGCATCAGTTAGAGAAGAGGTTAAGTTGTTTGTGGTCTAATGTTCCCAGCTTCACTTTTGGAGAAAGGTTGAAATGACTGAAATCCTTGTGCGTCTGCTGAATTAGGTATTGGCCGACTTTCCCTGAGCACTGTGTGGTTTTATTTTAAATGCTACAGAAAATGTTGATCTTACCAAAGGATTGAAACTCAATCTGAGGTTTTCTTTCAGTTCCAACATAATGAAAACATCGTAACTATGTCACTGGTTCAAGAGTAGGGATGTACAGTGTATTAAGTTTGCATTTGAAGCATAAGAGTTCAATCAGATTGCTTGTTTTAAAGAGCACCAAGAGGACAGGAGGGAAAATGAAAGGCTTAGAAGATGCAGATGATCTGGTGTTTCATTGAGAATTTTGGTTCTGTAGAGGGGTGACCTTTTCTTTTTTGCTTGTGACTCTTGATGTAACGCTAAAATGTTTTTTCTTTGAAGACATCTTAGTGTTTTAAAAATATTTGACGATACAGTATTTCACACTGAAAAGCAAAGATAGCAAAGAAAGTCTGGGAAACACATTTTTTATTGCAGATGTTAAGTTTTCAATCTTTCTGTATTTAAAAGAAATGATCTTACAGCCCCCTCTGGGAGTCCCAGTCCTAAGACTGGAGACCCCTGCAATGCTGTAAATGTTATTCATCATGTCACACACTTTGCAAGTGATATTTTCCTTCACTGTTGTCCAAGGATGTCCATGTTAAATACACCCTTTCCTCACATTAAACTGGCAATAATGTGTCCGTGGAAAAGAGCTTTCCCAGCGTTTATCAGTCCTTCCAAAAGAGAGTGACGTTTCCTGGCCAAGAGGTCACAACCGGCCTTTCTCTAACTCTCACAAACACACGCACACACTCTTTTTTTTTTCATTTGGAGTATTTAAGCCTTTCCATGTATTGGAGCTGCTGGCTTCCTACTATTCAGCCTGAAAATAGCCCTTGTTTTCAGGCTGAGAGCCAGGGCTTGTTGGCTGAGCTGTGGAGGGATATTACTGTGTCAGGAGGGAACTATCAGAGGAGAACAAGGGATTAGTCTGCTACAGGGATGTTCACTTTACCTCGAGCTGCATGGCATGGAAACACAGGGAATAGCAGCAGACATTACTGTGTTTATGTAGGGTAATTTGGCGTAAGCAGCAGAGTCTATACGGTTGTTAGAAAGACTAGTTTGAAGCCCAGGACTCGTGAATATGCCTGGTTTGAATATCCATCACGCTAAATTATCTCTGCAAGGATTCCCTGTGTTGTCAGGTGATTTGTGTAAGAGCCTCCAAACATTTTTAACATGTAGTTATTAGCATGATCTGTCCTGCACATGATGCAGAGTCTCCTTCAAAGTTTTTTTTAAGTCCAAGTTCTCTGTACAGTGCGGTCAGAGATGGGATGATCAAGCTGATTGGAATTGACACTAGAAATTTAAAGCTGGTAGGAAGATGAAGATCAGATGAGATTATTTGAGCATGAAGTGATTAAAAGTCTCCTTTCTGTCAGCAATGACCGCCAAACTGCCCTTGAGCAAGTTAGTGAACCAACGCCTACTTTTACTCCAGTCACTTTTGACTTTCCATTGCTCTCTAAAAAATGTTTCATCTTCTTGTCCAGTCAACCAAATAGTCCATCGTGTCAGATTGATGACCTGAACTAAATGATGCAAGAAAGAATCAGAATAAAGAACACGTTTTGTATATATTATTAGATTAGATGTAATGTATTGTCATTGAGCATGTCACAGGTACAAGCAATGCAAATTAGTTCTTTATTCTGATCATTATTGTCTTGTTTAATGTTACTTTTGTTTTGTAGTATGGTATCAAACTGGATGTGATCATCTTGCTGCAAAAGAAATATACCTACGGGTACAAATACAGTAACCTGAACCTGAATTTGAACATGAACCTGACGCGGGATTATCACTTCACCCTTCGATGGTGTGTAAAGTTTGGGCATCCTTAACCAAGATAGTCTACTGAAGGAATATTTCAAGGCCTCCAAAATGATAAACATGTTCTTTAAAGTGACGAAGGTCTCTGGAAACTGGAGGAACTACCTGTATCATCTGTCTGGATAAAGTGGTTTTATGCCGGAGCTACAATATATATTTCCCACCAAGGACGCTCTGAGTCTGGTGGCTACCTTTACCTACCCCTCGTGTTAAATCAGCGTTACCAAATAACTAAGTTAAGTCATTTTTGTGTTAAACACTACCTAAACCCTACCAATGGCAGGTCCCTCCTCTTGTCTCGCCAATAGAGGTGTCAGATTTGTCTTGCGAGACAAATTCAACTTCCTTTTTTTTTAAATTAAATTTGGTGAACTCGTTACTGTCGAGCTGTAGGATCGAGCTGATCTGGACTTGTTCTGCTCGTTATATTATCAAGTTCAGAATGTGCTAAAAGACATAAAAAAACATGTATCACATCAGCCTGACAGGTACTGGATTCTTTGGATGGTCAGTAATGATTTAGTTAGATATAGATGCAAACTCAATTTGTCATTTTACTAGTGAAAAATCAACTTGTCCTTCTTTTCAACTGCTGAAGCACAAATACTCTTATATCTTCATGAAGCTATATGAGCCTGGTTGATTTATCAGAGTAAATGTAACTGTGTAACTCACGGAAGAGATAGTGTATAGTGATGAGAACTTCAATCAGGTCTTTTCTCACCCTTCAGTTGACACACCTTTAAAAATAGAAGAGGGAAAGTCGCAACTTTTACACTGTTGCTATCACTACCCCTCATGGTTTAAGTTGCCTTGTAGTGATTAGCTACAGAGAGAGAGGGAGAGATCAACTCACACACTCTGCTGCAGTTACCTGGATATTAAGAAAGCTGGGTGATAAGCTTTTATAGGAATCTAATAAGCACAGTGTGGAGTCTCCAACAATCAACCAGCTAATGAAAATACCATACAATTTGAGTGTTACTGTTAATTTTAAAATGCATTACAGTTGATTTCAGGTCAAAACCTTCCTGCGACAAGGAACCACGACACAAAAATAATACAGTTTGGGGATTTTCAAAACAGGACATGCCTGAAACCATCGAAGGATCATGTTTCAAAAACAGATATTAAGGTTTAAAGCCAAGTAGAGGGGAAAGTGGGTTGGGCTGTCTGTAGTATGATCCTAATGTTATCCTGTGATTGGTCCGGTAAAAAGCCAGGAAGCAACTTTAAGTTTCTACTGCTCAGGATTACTTAGGAAACAAGAGCTGTTGTTGGTGTCAGGGCCTAAAAGAGGAAGGGTTAATGTGACAGTCTCACTAAAGTACATGTCATGATATTCAAGTGTCAGACAAACAAAGACCGTCTGTTGTGAGTCTTCATTGTCTTTTAGTTTGTTGGAAAACTTCAACTATTTTGATGCGAGGGAGGACATTCCTGAAAAAACATTTCATGTCAATGTTTCAAAGACAAACAAGTTCAGGTAGAAACTCGAGTGGGGGAAAGAAATGGGCATGTTGCCTGGAGTTTGATCCCAGTGTTATCCTGTGATTGGTCCAGCCAGAGACAGCCTTGTAACTGTCCAATCACTGTCCTCTGACTATACCAACAGGCATTTGGATGGTTGCTGTTATTAAAGAAGGAAGGCCTGACCAGCTTGTAATGTTATCCAGATGTTATCTGGGTAAGCTAAGCCTAATGTATTTAAGATGACAGGCTGACCTCTGGTTCCTCTCACTGCAGCTCACCAGAGATTTACAGTTTTCTTCAGACTGAATATTGTACTTTCAGTCTTTTAACTGCAGAGTGTAGTTTGAGTGCGCAGTGTGGGAATGACGGACCACTCTGTGGGGAACCGTCAGATAAATGCGTGTGTCCAGCGATGTGTGTATTCACATGTGAATGTGTCGCACACTTTGTTGTGAGTTGTAAACATCTCAACAAAAGCATCTCCTATTGAAACATACCCTCCTGCCTGTCGTCCCCTCTCTGTCTGTGTCTGTGTGATCCTCTCAACAGCTCTTCACAATAAACCTGTTTTTAACAGGTACTTTATTTATAGCGTCTATAAAAAGAAGATTTACTGCACAATTAATCACTCAAAGTCTGTCTGTGGTGATTAATGTCGCAACAAACTGAGTTTTTATAGACGTTGTTTTGCTTTACCTTGATTTGAGGTTGCAGCAGTGGACACTGTGAAACCTCTTCTCTCATCACATGTAACATAAATCTGCTCTAACTGAAAGTGTTGTTTGTCCCTGTTGTGTCTGCAGTTGTGTGTCATCCTGGAGCCCATGCAGGAGCTCATGTCAAGGCACAAGACCTACAACCTCAGCCCCCGGGACTGTCTCAAGACATGCCTTTTCCAGAAATGGCAGAGAATGGTAGCCCCACCAGGTAAATACCTAATGTGTACCACAAAAAAAAAACATGTTTGATTTATCCTCTATCAGCTTGTTCAAATGAGCATAAAGATTTTTAAGCATAACCCTGACCCAGAATCTGCAAATTTGTCTGGTACCTATTTCCAGAGCTAACTGCTATTATAGAGGTCAGCTGCTAGGGTAGGTAGTCAACTTTAAAGGTCCATAATATATGACATTACATGATGTTAAGTTATTTTTATACTGACTCATTAGCTCATTTAGACTTTTCAGAGGCAGCCACACAAATGCTTCAACAGTGCTTAAACTCCCGCCAGGTCAAGACACATTTTCCAGAGCATGAGCCACCCCTGGTTCAAAAATCTGGGTAACACAAAACATGCTTTTGTGGTTTTCTATTAGGAGTAATCGTCAGGTAACTCCAGATAAACCTGCTTCTTTGAACACCGGTAAAAATGTTGTAAGAAATGCTTGGCTTCAAATCCCGCCTGAATACGTGACAACAGAATATTATTTACATTTTTGTGGATCTAGTGTGTTAATCGTTTCTCCCACCAAAGCTTAAGTGACTTCCTTTCCTTTTGAAAACAGATTTTAATTCTTCTCTGTCACTCACTTTGTGGGGAGATGGATTTTTTTTGTACCCCAGAATGTTTTTATTGCATCATTTATGTTTCCAAATTTGCCATTATATGTGTTAATCCCTTAAATATGTTTTGCCTGTCAGGTATGTGAAATTAATCAGAATTCAGCGCTGCCTCTTGAATCTCAACCTCGCCAATCTTAACGGGCCTCTCAGCTTTCTATGATTGATGTTTTAAGGGCGGTTTCAGAAAAGTAGCAGGCTTAAATTGGCTGTTGGGTCTTAAGCTGGAGAGAGAAAGAGTAAGCCAATGAGTTTTTTTTTCTTTTTTGGACACATCGCAGTGGCTGCAAATTACAGCAATGCTAAGCGAGGCGTGACGAGATGTCTTTAAAAACCAACACCAGTCAAAAAGCCTTTGACTCAGACCTGTGTAACTTTAATTAAGAGTGCCGGGTGTAATCAGACTAGTAGATCCAGCTCCCCGGCCAGCGGCTCCCCAGTGTCGACGACGCTCTTCAAAGAAAAGAAAAAAACATGGAAAGCATTTTATGAATATAAAGTCTGAGGAGAGAAGAAAGCTCTTGTGTTGATGATTAATTGTGCACATGGATGGAGAACAGAGCTTTGTACAATATCCTATATGGGTTGATAAAGTTTTTACAGCACATATATGTATGATTTATGGAAAACTGCTTTCCATGTGGCACATTTGATATGAAATGCAGCTGTAGCCTTTCTTTTATTTGACGTTTTGCAGGTTTTGGATCCGTAGTAACTTCTAAAATGATTCCCTCTCTTTCAATCTAATGCCTTTCCCCTCTGCATGTTTACAACTCAAATACAGTGTTTTTCTTTCATGTCGTACTTACACATATTGACTTGAAGTTTGCCGGAACCTAGCAGTTTTACTGGAATTGTGGTTTTCCTTATTGCTGTCGTGTTATTCCCCCTTTCCTGCAATTCTTCTTCCAACTTGGCAACTGGTTGGGATTCAGCCAGGAAGGAAGCCACAGGCACATTTATGCTCTGATAAGTCTTTTTGGTGGAAATGGAAGTGATTTTAGTGCGTCAGCGGCTCAGCATCGAAGGAAACCAGTCGGATAACAGAAATGATTGTTTCTGACAAAAGGCCTGTTTTTTTTCTGCACACACGTCTGTCAAAGTCAGGAATCAAACAGAAAAGATACCGATAAAAAACTCCCCTCATTGTTTCGCTTCTGATTTACAGTTTGGGTTGTGTTTGTATCATGAGTTGCTGCTTTGTTGTAACAGAATATGAAAGCATCTCCCTTGGTGTGATTAGTAAGAACCTCAAAAAATGTATTTCATTTTCAGGCATCTGTTTGAAGATCACAGCTGTGTTTTCTTGTCTCTCTTGAGATTAAAGGGAACAGTGTTTCCTAACAAATGTTAGCTGAAGTTACAGAATCATGTATTCATAAATTATGCATTACATAAATAATTTTGTAAACACTGGAAACACCTAGATCTCTGTTTAACCTGCTTCAGTACTTAATATCTTTTAATAATGATGTATTCACTTGTGATTTAATTGCACCTTCAGGAATTATGTATAACTCATAATTGGAAAACATCTTTTATCCAAGTTTCCCGGTGGTGTTGAGTAGCTTCTGTTTGGCACTGAATGTTCAGTTATTTGTTCTTACTCTCTCTGTTGTCGTCTCTGTTCTCATTCTGTCTTACATTGTTTATAAGAGCATTTAACCGTTTGAATTAAATGTAAGTTTTGGCTTTCAGCTGGACACCCACAGAACTTCAAAACGGAAATATTTCCCACAAATCACAAAAAAGGTATCTTCCCTCTTTCAGTTTTAATGTGTCTGAAGTCCAGCATGTTGTAGCCGTCACTTGAATACCATGAAATACATATTTTGTGCAACTTCACCATGGATGCACAGCTGCATGTACTTAAGTAGAACTAACACAGAGATGTTTTAAATACAGATTACATATCCCGGATTAATGCATGAAACTGAAATCTCAACATTAACACTGATTCTCAAAAAAATCTGTATCAATGCAGCAGATGTGCAAGAATGGACATTTTGTCCGGTTGAACACACACACCAATGCTTTCTGCCTCAGCAGAGCGTTTTTAATCTGGCTCATAGTATTGAGGAATTGGTGCAGTGCTGAAATCATTGACAGATTTACATTACTTTGAGCATCAAGGTACATTGTTGAGCATTTGTGCAAATGAAACATGGGTTCTGTCTTTACTGGTGCATGTCTTGGGCGATGTTAACACTCTTGTGGTTTCACCCATAAAGAACACACACTTGTCTCTGTCTTTATATGCTGTCTCTGCATGCATGCATATTTACAGGCATTTTTACTGCATGCTTGCAGCTCCATATATGATGTTGCCCATCTTTTCTATAGTATGACCTGCCACACACCCACACAGCACATTCCCCTACACCTTGTCTCCATCTGTATGCGTTATGTTCTTGGCATTGCCTCTTTTTCTCTTTGCAGGCCGCGCCAAAGCTGAGCCTGCCCGACAGACAACCACGAAGAGGAGGAAACGGAAGAACTCAGCCAGCAGTGCCAACAGCAGCGTGGGAACCACTGCGGGAAAGAAACGCAGCCCAGCCACCAACTTCAGCCTCTCCAGTCAGGTACCTGTAAGCATCAGCTCCATTTGCCTCCTCTTTTCTTTTTTTTCCTTATACTCCACATGAATGTTGAAGGGCTACAAAAGATATTCCTAATGGTATTGCAGCTATTAGGTTTAATTTGTTTTAACAAAGGGGGAAAAAAAAAACACACACCAGAAGGAGAAGGTACAAAAGAAACTCAAGAAGTGAGACAAAGAAACCTCCAGGGATTTGTGTGAAAACATCTCGCCCAAAAAGACAAAGAGAAAATACATCAAGTATGATAAAAAGTGACACAAACGACATTAAAAATCATCAAAGCAAAAAATAGTAAAAGAACAGCCAAAGTTATAAACAACAAGTAAAGGTGAATAACAGTGTGCCTTTGCTGCAGGTTTCATCATGTGTAGCTTCTTCTCTAGTTTTCTTGCAGTTTCTCTGAGTACACTTCATGCACTTCAGAATATGTAAGTTTGAAAAGACCCAGCTGACCCGGTTGCTCAACTGAGAGTCCGTAGCCTAGAGGGTTGGAGAAAAAAAGGTTTGAATCTTAGGACCAAATGGGAAAATGTGGGTGGGGAAAGTGACTCTGGGCCCTCTCTCAGACGCCACTGTTGAAAATGCCCTTGACCAAGTCGCTGAACTCACAGCTGCCCACAGGACTGGAAGAACAGTTTGCTTGTACTGAGAAGCTGTGCTTGTCTACAGCTGTCTGAATGTAAAGCTGTGGTGGATGAGAGAAAAAAGAAACAACACAAAAGAGAAGGTCATGTGCAGTTCAGCTAAAGTAGTTCCAGTAAAATTCGGCCATTCTGGCAGCAGTTTGCAGCTTCTGATGAATCTGTGGGGATTAAAGTGAGATCTCAGTCATCTCTGCTGCTCCTAAACTACTTTAAGTGGCCTTTAGTAGATATTTGTTTGATTTCATGTCAAAAGAACAAGAGCCTGACCACTGTGATATGAGTCTGATGCATTAATATTGGCTGCAATTTAAGGTATACCATTAATCCACAATGGATTGTTGCTTCTTCACAGTATTGACTTTTGCCATATTTGTATTGTTTCAGAAGTCATTGAAACCTATGTTAGTAGTTTAAGATTATTGTAATGACAGTGAAACCAAAAGTGAAGCCGAATCATTTAGAGCGCCCCCTTCTGACTGGCTGTTGTACACAGTGTAAAGCCTTCCTCCTCCATATTGACTGATGTGACAAAGGCTGAACTTCTAAATAAAAAAACACATCAAATACATTTTTCTCAAAAAAATGTTTTGCCATTATAATTAGTTCTCCTCATGCTGAATTTTTTAAATATTAACTTTACTAACAATTTTAGTTTTTAGTAGTTATTCAATGCCGAAATGTGGTATACTGTCATGATTGAGAGCTCTGATGACACATGCAGCTCCTGTGGTGCTGTGAACCAGATTAAGGCTATTCCGGTTAGGATCTTGTGCACTGGAAGGAGGTGCAGGCTCATCGTCCATCTTCATGTACAGTCAACAATACAATATATCTAAAAGTAAAATACAGCCTTCATTTCCAGCAGGGGGAGACTTGACTGGCTGCTGAAAAGAAATCAGATTGAATGTAGGAGCCATGAAGGATTCAAGTGTTTATTGTATCTTATTTTTGAGGTTGAGGGTAGTTTATTGTTTGTATATTTTTGTTGTTTGTTTACAATATGGTTTATTGTGGGGTCAGTTGATTTGGTTATTTACAGGCTATGTGTTAGGGGCGGGGATATTCAGTTCATTTAGGCCACCTGTTTCCTATTGTTTGAAGGTAGAGAGAGTGGGGTGAGCTGGGTCTGTACTTTTTGTTGAGCGCTTATTATCACTTATTTTTGATATTTTCTTTTGTGCACTTTATCAGTTGAGTTGATTATCCTATTTTGTTAATAAAAGGTTAAACTTACTTTTTTGTGCATTAGTGATTTTTGCTTTAAGTGGGTCCGACACTTAACTAGGCCCAACCTCAGCCTCTCAGCGGCTTTTGGCTCTTCGTAGTCGCTACATTGAATATTGGAACATATGTGCATAACCTTTGTAAGCGCTTTTCTAAGATCATCTTATATTTAGGGTGTTTTTATGTATTTAGAGTGTAATGTACAATACATTTCTGGGGTGATAACCAGGGATGAAGTGATATGTTTCCAACCTCTCTTCCAAATAGTCTCCCTTTTGGCTCCAAAAAGCAAAGATGGCGAAAGCAAAAACTTAGACTTCGAAACAGAAGTCTACAAACTGCTGTAGAGTGACTGTGAAATGCACAGCTGCCTTTAGAATAGAACATTTTCCACAAAGGTCTTCAGTGATTAACTGGCTTACTATCAAGGCTGTTAGGGACTGTTACCAGTCGATACCCAAGAAGCAAAACTTCTAGTAGCAAGAGATCTGTTTAAGTCCAACATTTAGAGAAAGTAACCTGGATACAGGTTTAAAAAACACCCAGCTGTATGACTCATGTGCATGCTATGTTTCAGAGTATGAATGTCTGATTTGGCTACATGTTTCAGTAATAGACCACTTGACACTGTAAGAGGTTAAATAGCCTCTCACACTATTACACCGCATGCTGCACACTCCCCTCCAGGATATAATGCAGTTCTGAGTGTTTTATTTGCTCTGCAGAGACTTTAGTTTTCTACCTGCTCATTACAAACTCTGTATTATATTTACACCACTGCATCCTCTTTACTATTCTGTAGCCATGCTGCTGCTTTTTAAACACAGGTCGCTCCAGTGCAGCTAAAAGTGAGCTGATACTGAACAGAAATGGAAGCTGCCGGCATTAGAGGGTAGCAGGTTGGTATTAATGTGTTTTATTTATACACAGATCTGATTCTGCACTATGGGGTATTAAAAGATACTGATGCTGTATGTGCAGGGTAGCCGCCCAACCCCCTAATATTATGTTATAATACAATTAATTTGCTTTTATGTTCAAACATTGTGAAATAAGTCCTGCTCTTTTATGCCCACATGTTGTATCAGCGTTTAAGGAAGGGTATAAAGTCTGGGACATTAACACCAGGAACCCTGCAAAAGCAACACAGAGCTTCAAGTTTAAGAGGAAGATTAATGTTTTTAGTGGGATCTTGAAATAGAAAGCATGTTTTATTTTTCAGCAGTAAACCAAAAAATCTATATTTTCCAAGAGCTTTGAGCCACTAAATGTTACCACTAATGCCATGTTTCAAGATTTATTGCAAAATAAGGTATATGTCAGGAAATAAAATATCAGAGGACATGTTTTAAGACTTCGCTAACTTTATGTTGAGTTATAGTTTCTTTCTTTCTCTCAGAATGTTGAAGTAGAAACATAGAAAATATTGTTTTAGTGCGCAAGGTTGAATACAGGGTTATTTTTAAACTTGTAGGAGCTCCCATGTCCTATCTGGGTGAGTCATTTTAATACAGTTTGGACTAGTTTCTCTAACCAGGTCTGTGCTTTTCATCTGCTTGGCACTCAACATCAGAAAACTTATTTTTCCTGGCTTCCTGTCCAGATACGGCCGAGATTCAGTATTTCTAAATATACAGACCAACACACTAATAATGTACACTATTTAAGTTTCCTGTTCCCCAGTCATTTGCCTCATCCTCTTTCCTGATCTGCTGTTCCCTCATTCTCCTCTCCTCCGTCTTTTACCTCCTTCTCTCCATCTCACACATATATAATGTACTTTACGCACACACACACACACACAGCAGGACGCAATTGTTTTCACTCTAGAAGGCAGTTTGGCTCTGTGCCAGCTCTCATTATCACCGATATCTGTATACACTGTCCACCCCCAGCTCCTTCCTCTGTCACATGCACGCACTACACCATCACCGGCCCCCCCTTTCCTCCCCACCACCTTTCCTCCCACACATGCACGCATACACAGCACCCGCACCACTCATGTCTTGCATTGACGCGCCTCTTAAAGACTGGCAGCGTGGCTGGTAACATGCTGGTTACATATGTTGCGTGCCTGCTGTCTTTGTCTGAGAAGTTGTTCGTTTGCGGCTGAGCACAAGCCTACGTGAGCCCAATGACAATAAGGAGTGGACCCTCCGTGAGGGGGGGGGGGGGGTTACCAGCGGCTAGAGGAGAGGGGGTGCAGGGAGAGGAAGGTGGGGGGGGGGGGTATGGGGGCGGGGGGGGCTCCCATTGAATGTACAACACTGACCTCCAGTGGCCAGGATGTAGAGTTCAATGTGTTGTTTCTTTAACCAGCCGGCTTCCAGCTGCAGGTGTCACACAGATATGTCTTATTTTCATTACACAGATCTATCAGACACATTATGGACTCAACCTGTAATTAACTCTTCATCAAATTAAACTGGCAGATCAAAGATGGAAGATCATGTAATGATGATGATGATGCATCACATTTTGAAAGGGGAGGTTCATTGCTTGAACAATGACAGTGTGGGAGCATCCTTAAACTGATGCTTCTAATAGTGGAAATATTTCCTCTCAAGTCACACACACACACACATACACATACACACACACACACACACACACACACACACACACACTGATGTAGCATTTACAGCCTGAACAAGATGGGAATGCAGTTTTTAGCAAACATCAGAATCTGAATAAGAAATTCTTTATCCGGGAAGGGAAATTCAGTCATTACAGAGCTCTTATAAACAGTATGTTAGAAGTCAAAATATTTATAGAAGAAGGAATAAAATAAGATATGAATGCGGATAAAGTAAAATAAAATTAAGAAAAAATAAAATAAAATAATGAAGTATTTGCAGAAGCGCAGAATAGTTAGCTATGTACGGAAGCACTGGGAATGAAGGAGATATATACACAAGGATGTATATATTATTACTATTATTTGAACATATTCAGATGCTGACAAAATGTCATTAGAAGTTTTGTTTGCACACCTGGGCTCAGTAGTTTTCTATAATTCGTATAATAAATAATTCCTGTTAAAACTTGAGCTGCAACCAAAGGTTATTTTCTTTGTGGATTAACTTTTGGATCAGTGTTTCCCAAATCCTGAGATGATGACTTGAGCTGTCTTGTTAAGTCAAGCAAAAATTCTGTTTCATGACAAAGAGGAAAAAAGGAATGGAAAAAGTTCACATTCAAGAAGCTGGAATCGAATAATTGATTATCAGAAAAACTGGTGAGAAGTTAAAAACGTGTACAGTATAATTGCAGCTCAATCAAAACAGAGTACCATTGCTGTGTTTTAGATCATCACATCATACACAATCCTGCTCTCATAAAAAACGCACAGTGTGTCAATTCACTGCCGAAAATAGTTCCCAACACAGTCACTGTTTGTTCTTCTGTAAGAAAGTAAAGTATTTATCTGTTTTAGGAAATTACTGAACGTTTATAGAAAATATATCTAAGTCTTTTGAGTAATTAGAGACAAACTTTCTCTCGATTGAAATAAAAGTATGTCATCAGTATACATTTTGAAGTTGTGTTTTAAGTGGTAGCAATAAGTTAACCAAGAAAAGTTACCCTGTAGTTCTACTAGGGTTGCAAAATTCCGGGAATTTTCAAAGTTGGAAACTTTCTACGTGAATTAAGAGGAATTTATGGGAATAAATGAGAATAAACCAGGAATTTACTAAATTGAAGGTTGGCTCTTAATAGGGAACTTAAATATAGTAGAGGGAAATATATTTTAGCATAATCCTGACTAAAACAACCAGATTTCATGCAAGTACAGTTGAATATCTACGTTATTCCTCAATAACATGCACATAGCACACTGCTTACTGCAGGGCTATTGAGACCACACCCCCTAAGTGGACTGTGCATTCGTCCATCACATGCAAAGATTATTTCTATTTTGGATGGATGTCTGCTTATAACAAAACAAATATTCATGCTTGGATATGATACCTTTCCATTGAATAACCCTCAATTCCCAGTTAATTTCCATAAATTCCTATAATTCCCATGGAAAGTTTCCAATTTGGAATATTTCCAAAATTCCTCAGCTTAACTTCCTATGGAAATATAGCGGAAACTTTCTGGAAATTTACCAGAAATGTTCCCCCCCTTAACAACCCCAAGTTCCACCTCGTCCTGAGTTTGAATAAAAAAAGGGTCTGTGATATTATGCTTTTATTTATTTAAACTAATTCCTGTTTTCCTTTCTGCATGAAGTGACATTTTTATGACGTATTGTTCTTCCACATCTTCTTTGAATCCCCACCTGTTGTCTTGGAGGCCTGTGGCGCCAACATGTCCTCCTGAGCTTGTAGCTGCTAATCTCTGTCAGAATATGCTAATGACACCGCCCGGTGAATGAAGGGAGAGGCGTTCAGCGCTGCGTCACCTCATTCAAAGCCTTGCTGCCTAGCTAGCACGAAAGCTAACTCTTAACAAGATGAGTAGAAGAGTAGACAGTATTAATTAGCTCACAATTAGCGCTCCCCAGTCTCAGACTCGCCACCAGCTGTTAGCGTCTAAGGGATTTTTTTTGGGAGGGGGGGGGGGGCTAAAATTGGCCAGAGGTAGGTTGACAGGCCTCCTCACAGGAACAGATGGTGAATGCAAGGCTTGTTGGCAATCAGCACGTTTTTAGCTAATGACTTAATTAGCTATGCAAATTGACAAATCAGTGTGGATATTGTCATTTAGTTGAAAAGCTCACCTAAATTAATTAGCCTGATTAAGGCATAGTGGGGTGTAGAAGTGGTCGCTAGGGGGGTTTTGGGGATAAATAAACTGCCTCCCTCTCTTCTCACGCTCTTCATCTAAGTGTGTGTTTTAAGTTTGTTTGTTTGTTGACATGAATGCGTGTTGGATGTGATCATGCAAGTTTGCTTTGTGCATGTTTGTTTATCTGTGTGGGACTTTAGAGAGAGCGTGTGTGTGTGTGTGTGTGTGTGTGTGTGTGTGTGTGTGTGTGTGCGAGTGCTGATGCATTTTGTTAATCCTGGTTTGCATGGAAGTGCTTTTGTCTGTGTTTGTGTGTAGGTGTGATTGTACAGTAAGCTAATCTGGGTTTGTGTGCCAGTGCATGCGCTTGTTTGTCTCTGCTTAGTGAGTGTGGCTGTGTGTGGCTGTGTGTGGTTGTGTGTGTGTGTGTGTGTGTGTGTGTGTGTGTGGCTGAGAAGAGCGAGATCTCCCAAGCCGGGCAGCGTTGACACACATGGCCAGTGAAGCGTGCGCTCCATTTAACTGTACAGCTTCTTCCCAGGTTACTGTGGGTGGTGCTGGAGCAGAGAAATGTTTAGCCAGTCAGAGGAGGACTCGACAAACACACACACACACACAAAGAGATACAACTGAGATTCAGAGCTTATTGATCAGTGTTTGAATACACAAATTACACTCCAGTGATTATTTGTCAACAGATTCACTGTGTTCAGAGGAATTTGCCTCTAAACATGAACACTTATGATTGAACCCCTTCCATAAGAGTCATACAGATTCCTTCACATCATGAGAGTCATTGATAGCTCAGGATAATGGATAAATCTCTCTTCTTCCCTCCCCTGACCCGCTGTGAAAGGACCATCTTTGTGAAATATGTCTTACATGATGAGTATTGATTAGGGCGGGAACAGAGCGCAGGGGGAATCCGCTTTCAGTACGGGGAGGTTTCATTTGCAGAGAGAGCTCAGAGAGGGTCTCACTGAGCTGAACACACACACAAACACTCTGAACACTCTGAACACACACACAAACTCCTACTTTTGTTCCATCACATGCAGGGGGTCGGCATTAGAGAAGGGAAACACACACTGAACATTGTAGGGGGCGTTCATGCGCTCCTTGCTCACTTAGAAAACAGAAAACATGTGTTGAGCATGCACAAATAGATCCAAAAGGACATCAGCTGCTGAGAGGAGTCTTGTAAATATTTGTCTTTATGACCTTGTCCTTTTTTTAACCTCCATCTCAACGATGGTTGATTAAACTTGATTTTTTTTCTAGAATTATGTAAAACAGAACATGCATATTCATGCACTTGAAGTAAATGTTATCAGGTCTTTTCGGGTGGATATGCACTCGCTTGGTATTCAGATGGTGCTTTGGTCTCAGCTTTAGATGAAACAGATATGCATTAATTTCTTCTTTGGTAATTTCTTACTCAGTTTAGCATGTTAATTTTGGAATCACCCTGAGGCTAAATACAGACCGTCCGGCACAAAACATAAAACACTTCACAGAGGCCTGTGTGAGAACTGATTATGTTTGTGTACCATCTTAAAGGAGGGTGTCCCAGAGCCTGTAAGTCTGGTCAGATTTCAAACGATGAGTTACCAGTAAACTTGCAAATTTAACAAGGAGTACATAAATATTCTGCAGACCAACAAGATGATTTGTTTTAGATACGATTGAAAATATGATTTATAGTTAGGATATTTTGACTGATGATAAAAGGGATAAATGTCTATTTGGTTCACCATTTCTTTTAAACACACTAAGATAATAATGTTTGGATATTCTGCACATTTTTGTGTGTGAACAATCTTTTCAAAAGTCCATCTAAAAATACGAAATCAATGGTCAGAAAAACTTCAAATTTGAAGTAAATAAAAAGGACAAATAAATAACTTTTTTAAAAGTGTTGGCACACTAAACAAGAACATGTCTCAGTCCCTGCCTTTTTTCAGTCTTTGAGATTTACCCTCTCCTCCTCTGCCTCTCTCTCCAGGACGTGATGGTGGTGGGCGAGCCAACCCTGATGGGCGGCGAGTTTGGGGACGAGGACGAGCGTCTGATCACCCGGCTGGAGAACACACAGTACGACGCCACCAATGGCCTGGACGACGAGGACGATTTCAACAGCTCCCCAGCACTGGGCAACAACACCCCCTGGAGCAGCAAACCCCCCGCCGCTCAGGACAGCAAGCCTGAGAGCACGGCGCCCCAGCCCTCACAGTAAAACTACAGAAGAAGAAAAACATGAGATACTGGGCTCCATGTGGACTGAACTTTTTAGCCTCTCCCCTCTCCCCCCCCTGAGGGCCTCATAACATTGTACTGAATCAGAAACCCCCGTCTGAAAACCCACCACCGGCATGTCCAGCCAAAATATGTCCTCTTTGGATATTTTCTTCTTCTCTGAATCACTGTAACATCTCAGAGAACATTGAGGACTGGCACAGCAATATCCACATGTCAGAGACTGCAAATGCGTACAAGCTGTATGCAACTGTAATGTAAAAAACAAAATAGAGGCATCTGCATTTTTTTGAAGGAATGCAGGGGAAAATTGCAGATCAGATTCTCCTCCTCGGACACTCAGATACAAACAACTCGTCTGGTGGAATACAGCAGCTGTGATTGGTTGACCTGCGGGTCCCGAGTCATCATGCTGACGGTGGACAGTGGAGGGAAGAATAAAAACAACAAAAACATAATGTCTCAAAAAAAAAGCTCAACTCGGAGAAGACAAGGTGTTTTTTAGCAGCCACTGGAAGCATCTCACCACATTTGAGATAAATGAGACATTGTTTAAAGGCGACTGCATTTTTATTGGAAATTCAGTTTGCTGTTGGTTTGTTTCTGTCATTGCTGTTTATCTCCATTTCCAATTAAGAGAAAATAAAAGTTCTCTACCGCAATGGACTGCGTTCAAACAAGGAAAAAATCATGTTCTGGGATTGTTTTTCCACATTAACCGCAGTCGTCACAGATTGTGATTTCATGCAAACCAGTTTGTGTTTGTAGTCAATTGGTATTTTGCTGCTCTCAGAACCCCGTTTTGCAATCACGTAATTTTGCCGATGAGTATGTGAACTTAACAAACACACATTGATGCATTGATGTTGATTTCTTTCTTATCCCTTCTTAAAAATTGGACTTCTTTCCCTTTAACGACCTACTCCCAAACTGATACTAAAGCCTTTTCCTGCATGATTTTATAGGATTTTATTTTGTTTGATATATGTACTTTTTAAAAACCATCTTGTTTGTTTTGGGTTCATCAGTTTGGGAACACTGTTACAAGGTTTGTAGCTCTGTAAATAGAGGTGGAATCTATTTTGTCCACTGTAAATCAGCCACTGAAGCAGTTTGAATATGGCAGCTGTTTTGTTTTGTACAGGGGGTTCAGATTTCTGTCGGGTGGTTTGGATGGACGCTGGTTTGCCCTCTTATGTTTCCTCTTTAGCTAGTGCAGAACCAAAGCCACAAAGTTAAGTCACATGATCACATTTCTTGTACATTTTGTGACATATGAGGAAAACAAACATTTTTAAAAAATAACATGCAGATTAAGTCCTTCCACCCCGCAGAAATGGTTTGAGATCCCTGAGTTTGTGTTCACGATTGTTCTTTAATCTTTAATTGAATTGATATTATATCCCTGATCCTCTTTTGTTGGACTTTTGTTTGAAAAATGGGAAAGAAGACAGCGACAGACGTCTTTATACAATTGGATCTTATGGGTATTTATTTGTGCATTTGTAAGGAAGCTAACACATTTCTAAATATGTTTGAGCCTAGTATTATTAGACACCATTTGTACATTATATAGCAGAGGTGTTCAGTGTCATATCTGATGTCTGGTATGTATGCTTTACCATTATGTGTGCCAATAAACCGTGCTTACAAAGGAGAAGAGATTTGGTTTGGTTACGTGCATCATGTGTGCATGTAGCCACTATTTTTTTGGGATGTCTCCACCCTCCTGTTATCTAATACGATTAAGAAGCTTTGGGAACGATCCTCACTTTTACAACAGCAGATGACAGAAGAATCTTAACATTGCAATTTCTTCTCATCCAGCAGGCGCCAAATAATCTGAAATGATTTCAACAAAGTGGAAGTTTTAACATACACAACACAATATAGACTCATTATTGCCTTTTCTGTTGAGGTTGGAAGTGTAATCACAGTCAGAACCTTTAAACAGCTGCTATGATGGCATGTTGCCACGACACAGTAAGGTCAGCTGGTTTTACTGACAAAGTGGATTTTACTGATCATCTTTGGGACAGGGAACACGCTACAGTTTAATTCTCACTTGTGTCTAAAAAGGCATAACCTCAAAGTCTTGTTATAACTTTGTGTTGCACTATTCTTGTTCCAGTTACAGGTGACATCAGATGCCAGAAGATGATTGGAAAGCACATCCAAGTTTATCTGTGATAAAGTCTGAATGCAGAAAATCAACATCAGGTTATCTCGTCTGTCCCTGCAGATTAAAGAGCTAAAGCTTCTGCCAACATGTAATAATCATATTGCTGCAGAATCAATGATGAAATGGGAGCATTATAGACCAGCATGCAATGCAGCAGCTGTACAGGTTTGTTCACATGCATATGCCTTGGGGTTCAAACTCTAAGTCACTTAGTGGTCACTAAATGAAAAGTTTGTTTTGAATTATGTCTCTTTTCTTCACAATTGCATTTTGTTTTCTACAAATGTTCAACTGAAATGCTGGTGAATTATTGTGTTTTTTAATTTCATTTCGCAGAACATCTGACAGTTTAAGTCTCTAGGGAAAAAATGAATTTAACTACCCAAAAGTATTTACTACTGAAATGCTGGGTCAGTTCATCACAAGTCCAGTAAGTAAGAATGAATAGAAAGTTATTTTGATAAATTGTTGATATACATTTTTTAATTTTACAGAGCTCCACTCTCAAGTGATGATTTAATGACTTCACTTTTTAATGGTTTGAGTTTGTTTGTTGTTGTGTTGTTTTAGACTGTTGGTTCTAATTGTAAAATTGTCTCTTGGGACTCAGGATTAACGTGAGAAATGGAAATTGTGTTCAGTGACAATCCTGAACAAAATAGGTCAATATGGGCCTCACCTCAACCAGCGACATCAACTCCTGCTTTCACTTTAATGTGTTACCTAGAATATTTGATAATACTTGAAGTCACAGAAAGCTGCTTTTTCTTCTTTGAGTACTTTCAGTTATTTTCTTTGGATACATTTTATAATGCAGTGTTTTCTTTTTTTATGGAGTATTTTAACCTTAGTGGTATGTCACACTACTTTGTATACCACTGCACGTAATAAGCTCTGAGGGATCTCACCTGTATTTGATCCTCTCTATATTCAACACTGTGTTGATTCTTTATTCAAATCTTGATATGTAGAAGCCTCATTCAAGCAGCATGTTACCTGAGTTACCTGAATATATATTCAAATGAAACCTTTAACATGAATACATTTATAGGTCCAGTTTTTTCTTCAGTAAAGTTCTGCAGATAACCTTGAAGACCTCAATCCTGTTGTTGGGTAAACTTGAAAACCAGGACGATTTGATGGAGCTTTGGCGACACCAAGTGGAGCAGAGTGAGTACTGCAATAACACTTTTTTAAAATCGTGATTCATTATATATTGTTTTATATCAATAACTAAGTTCAAAATATAAACTCGGACAGTTGAAGACATTTTTTTAACGATTTGAAAGATATTTTATAGATTTATGATCATTAAAGTCAAATTCAAATAAGCTCATTTATTCACATTGCTTGCAAACTGAGCTTCAATATCTATTGGCAAACAATTATTTTAATTTTTTTTAAATCATAAATATTCTTTGAACATTAAGTGTAACATTAAAAGGTCGTCATTATTTTTTAAATGCTTTTATTTCTATTTACTTATTATTTTTAGATTTTATCCAACTATTTAATTGTTTTTAATTTAATCTAATTTGATTATTTTATTTGATCATTTATTGCTTGATAATTTTCCTTCTTCATTTATTATTTTAATGTTCCTAATTTATCCTTTTCATGTTTTCTCTGACGTGATGTCGTCCTCTTATTCTGAAAACTTCATTTATTGTCCTTTAATGCATTGATTTATTTTTACTTACTTAATTTTGAAAAACCTCTTAAACAATGATTTATTGGTCTATTGTCACAATACTTCATTCTGTTTAATTTGCGTTTATTATTTCCAACCCTTTGTGTTGTATTTTGTTTTGCATTTTTAAAAGTCTTACCCTCCTCTCTGTCTGTCAAAAGGTTTACTTTGTTAATGAAACAAACTTGGCTTGTCAAAGCACTTTGTAAACATTTGTTTTTAAAGGTGTTATATAAATAAAGTTCTTATTATAATAATCTATGAATGATCTTAAGGGGACCGTTGAATCTACCAGATTCTGTTTTATTTTTACTTTTATTTTATGTAAAGCGACTTTGAGTATTAAGAAAAGCGCTTTATAAATCCTATGAATTATTATTATCGTTATAAAGTACATGTCAATGACGCATGTCTATGACGTCGCTTGTTTTTACCTACATGACGATGACGCTGCACAGGGCGACGCGGCGCCCACAGTAAAGATGGCGGACTTGTCGAGCGCCGAGCAGCTGTCAGACGAGAAAGAAAGAGATATTCAGCTCAAGAAAAGACAAAAAAGACCGTGGGAAGATTTGCACAAGTCGGGTAAAATCGGTATAACGCCAGAGCTGCCGGAAACTTTGGGATTTTATGATATTAGTGCTGTCAGGAGGGAGCAACGGGAGCAGCCAGCAGGTAAGAGTCCACCTCCTCCTGACGTTTCAACTCTCACAGCTAGTAAACCTCAGACCCCTTAATTAGGATCATTTAACTGTTTGCACCTTTACAGAATTAACACACTGAGTCTAAAATGTATTATTATAACAATATATTTATATTCTAAATACATTATAAAGCTTTAAGGATTGTAGTCGAGTTGAATAAGTTTTGTAAAGAGCTGTCAACGTCCCTTATATTTGACGTTACAGTCACAAATTAACTAGCTAGCTAGCTAACTTGCTACTAACAACTTAACTTGACTCATACTTTAAACCACTTATGTGTATCTTCAACACAGTGTGGCTTCTGTTGTAGTATCTAAAGTTAGTGAACATGGGTACATACAGTAATCCGCCCCTTGAGCTGCTGGTGGTCCAGTGAGTAGTAAACATTGCTCCCATAATCCAAATATTAGTTTGTAATGTTATGTAATGCCACATGTTTGTCACTTAAGAACATTGTATCACTCAGAGCATTCAAATACCACATTCTACTGCTGATCTAGTAGATTAAAGAGGTGGTATATGCTACATATTTTAGAACAAGGGACAAGAGATTTGCTAGCATCCCCAACCTGCAACACACACCTGCTCTTAATTGCAATTAAGAGTAAGGTATATTAATTAAATAGTTTTTTTTGCCCTTTCCAAACTTTCAAGGTCACATTCAGGGTCCAAAGTGTGTGTTCACATTTCTTTATTTCTCATTTTAATAGAGAAACATCTGAAAAATCTGAACAACAACTTTGTAGCGTGGTAGCAGTGGAGGAGGCTTTTAGAGAGCTGGGTTCCTGAGTGCTAGGGGGGCCTTAGACATTATGATAATACCGACGCCATAAGTGTAAACTGACTGTGAAGCCAAAAGGTTAAAAGCCCCCCATGATGAGTGGCTGCTGGAGCATTGGTTAAACTATACAATTAAAATACACATCAAACACATTTTTCTCAAATATGATATGTCATTGCAGTTAGTTGTGTGTTGATTTTTCTGAGAAGTTTAGTTTTACTCAATTATTTGACTTCAAAGATACAACTGTTGTACTTCACAAGTCAGGGCATTGAGTCACGTCATCAAGGATTTGACATGCTGACAAGTTAAAGTGACCATGAAGTCATAGTGACCAGTTTAGGTACCAAGAGGTCTATCAGTGTTCATCATCATTAGATTAGTAACCCAAAGTTTAGGACTAGAATGGTTGGCTTAAATCTAAAGGTTTAAAGTGCTTCTTTGCCAAATTCACAAAATATCTAAACACTTTGGATTGTAGATCTGATTAAATATTACACATTACACTCTAGGATATATCATGAAAGATATATTTGACAACTTGTGTGTCTATCTTAATGATAACTGACCATATTTGATGGCAGATACAAGAGTGAAAGTTTCCCATTAAAGTCACAGATGTTTGGTTGAACACTTGTTGGCATAGTTTAGCCCACAGTCACTCTCCTGAATCCTCTTTTGACCCTGCAGGCGGAGATTTATTTAATCAAGAATAAGTAAAGACGGCATCAGAGGTTATGTAAGCACTACTAAATAAACATCACGCAGTCTAAAGTGCAAGTGCCAAAAACACAGAGAAGCGCATCTGCAGCAGAGGGAAACTGTACAATGTTGGGGATACTGTCTTTGTTAGAATGCTTGTTGGTGCTAAAGTCACCTGAACCTTTGTGATATCTTTGCTTTGACCCCATCAAACACCAACATAAGATTTGTTAGAAAAAATAAGAGGAATCTAAAGATGCCATGGGCTGTAAGTTTTGCACTCTGTCCTGATATGTCATGTACCAAATGATAAAAAAACAAGTCCCTTAGTTGCAGGCATGTAGAGCCATATTATCAGGCCTGAAACTGGTATCATAATTCAATAACTAACTTGAATTGAAGAGTGTCGTGTTAGTCATGATAAAAGCTTCTGGGTTCCACTCGGTGCTTAATGTTGAACCCTCAGTCCTTTACCTCCCAGTGAAGTTTCTCCCTCTTTCGACCGAGCCGTCATTGTGTTGATAGCCGTGGTTGTAATTGTTGCAGACAAAGGCCGTGTGCTAACACTGGTGCTCTAATGTTGTTCCAGATCCGTCGTTGACTCGCTTCATTTCAGCGGAGCTCACCAGAGGCTACTTCCTCGAACACAATGAGGCAAAGTACACCGAGCGCAGGGAGAGAGTTTACACATGCATGCGGATTCCAAAGGAGCTGGAGAAGGTAAATGTCATGAGCACGGATACCCTTATCTCTGCATCTGTGTCCATCTGTCTGCTGTCACTCTCAGAAACACACATGACTCATGATGTCAGGTTACAGATTACAGTGAGCTTGAAACTGTTTCAGTCCAAGTGTGTCTTAAACATGATCACCCCCCTCATGTTCTGCACTGATGAGGAACTGATTGATGGGTAGTATATAATAAATATGAGTATATTTGTATTACTCTACAAAAACAGCACTAAAGAGTCTGATATTGTCATTATTTTTAACATGATGTAGACAAATTGATATGTTTTCTCTCATATAAACATAAGAAATGTTTTGCCATGTGCCTCACTGTCAGCTGAATGTTGTTGTTGTTCTCCTCATAACCACCAGGGGGCAGTATTTGAATATATAATGTGGATTCATACAATGTGGGTTCTAAATGTGCACTGCTTCTTTCTAGGAATACATCACATACTAAACCACTATAGCTGGTTATACACATAACATGATATGACAAACACACGTCAACATGCAGCCGATGAAAAATAGTGACATTCAAATCTAACAATAAGAGCATTATAGGTATCCTGTATGGTTACATGCCATGTAAAGGTCTCTGTTTATGTTTTTGGGGGAGCTTGAGAAGATCCTCTCTTTACTAAATCACATCGGGTCAAGTAAGCTCAGACTAACGTAGTTTTCACTCTCTTGGTTTTTCCTCTGGGAAGAGAGAGGAATGTGTGCAAACATGAAAGACCTCATTGAGTTCTCTATGTTAAGCACACTAACCAACTTCACCCGTGCCTGACAAGGCCCCAAGAAAAGTCCCCCAGTGAGAGATGGAGCCTCCTTAAGCTTTGACCAAACTGTACCTCAGTGCCTTCATGTTGTTGGAAGTAAGAGAAGATATCTGCATGCTGTAAATTTACATCTCTTACAACCTTTTTTGTTTTTCAAATGGCATGGCAGTGTTCATTTCTATGTGGACAGCTACAAAGGTAAGTGTCTGTCTATCATTTGGTTTAGGCATAGTCTTTGTGCAAAGTGTAGCATGTGGTGCTATTAAGCTGTTATATTGCTTTCCTACATTGGAAAGAGGAGAAGCTGTGAGCACATGCTGATCATCTCTGTTTCAATGCCTCACTGTTCACTCTTAACACTCATTGTTTGACTTGGAGGTGTTGCTGTGTGTGTTTTCCAGCTGATGACCTTTGGCCTCTTCCTGTGTGTGGATGCCTTCCTGTACGTGTTCACGCTGCTGCCCCTTAGGGTGCTGCTGGCCATGCTCCGCCTCCTCACTCTGCCGTGCTGCGGCTTCAGGTCAGAGTCAAACACTACTGTACTCTATTAATTTACGAGAAAGAACCATGGGGTTGTACTAGTTTAATACAAAGGTGCAGATATATTGGAACAGTAACACATTGGCCTTACACACACATTTAGATGCAAGTTCTGCACAATTTTCAGCTGAACCAGATTTAACCTTTATAATGCTAAATATCAGGATTACAATGCTGCATTATTATGTTCTTGACATTTCACTTTCTTTGGAACATATTTCTGAAGTGAAATAATCATTTTTAACTTGTTTTACTTCTGAATTGTAATGTGTGATGAGTTCCCAATGACATCGGATCAATTTCAGAGAAGGGATTGATTCATTGTTTCAGTTTCTTGATACCTTTGTCCGTCTATCTGTATTTTCAAATGCAACGTTGAACAAAAGAAAAATCCTCAACATTTTGAAGTCCTCTTTTTCGTTAGCTTGGATGTTTGTTTTTTGCCGTTGTGTGTTCTTTCTGAGTGAACTTAATATGTAGGAAACTTTCAAATGACAGATAGCATGCAAGCATATATTATTGCAGGTGAAGTGTTAATATCTTTGGGAGTGATGAATACATTGTGTTGCCCTACTATTAAGTGAAACATTGAACAATAACACACACACATTATGAAGGAAGAGAGACATGTTTTTTAAAGTCACACACACAAATACATCCACTCACACAGCTGATGATAATATACAGAAGGATAGTGGTTATGAATATCAAGTACACTACCAGTCAAAAGTTTGGAAACACCTTCTCATTCAAGGGTTTGTATTTATTTTAATTATTTGAAACACTGTAGATTAATACTGAAGGCATCAAAACTATGAAAGAACATATATGGAATTATTTAATTCACAAAAAAAGTGTTAAACAAAGCAGAATATGTTTTATATTTAAGATTCTGTAAAGTAGCCCCCTTTTTTCCTTCATGACAGCTTTGCACACTCTTGGTATTCTCTCAGTCTGCTTCATGAAGTGGTCTCCTGGAATGGTTTCTAATTAACATGAGCCTTGTCAAGAGTTCATTTGTAGAATGACTTGCCTTCTTAATGTGTTTGAGACCATCAGTTGTGTTGAGGTAGGGTCACTACACCATGGGTAACCCTATTTGACTACTGTTGTAATCCATATTATGGCAAAACCTGATTATTTCATAGTGTTGATGTCTTCAGTATTAATCTGAAGTGTTTCAAATAAATAAAATAAATAGAAACCATTGAATGAGAAGGTGTGTCTAAACTTTTGACTGGTAGTGTATGTGCAGGGCAAACAGAAAAGCAGCAAGACAAGAATAAAGAGCACACTATGCCACCAAACAGCCAACTATCACATGCAGGCATTTAGTCAAAGCTTTGTGATTATTACACTTGTTATGGCATTGACTCAGTCTCTCTTCTGTCCCGTCCTGTTTGGTATGTCAGCATGTTTCTTCTTGGAGTAATGAAACACTCACTCTTCAGTTTTTCTCTTATTTTGAAGACATAACTGAAGACATGAGTAAAAGATGGGCAAAGTGGCCATGCAACTTTTTTATTCATTTTATTCATTACTTTTCTTATCAGACTTTGTCATGTGTAGTCACTTCTTCTTAACAGGGCATATCCACTGTCTGAGCTGTGGTTAATACATCAGATTAGTATGATAAAATGCTAACTGTACATACACTTTATATAAACTATTGCATTTGTTTGTGTATTTTTCGTAGATAAAGGTAGTAGTAAAACAGCTATTTCAGAAAAACAGCTGTTTTCCTCGTTGATATGGATTAAAAAGTCGGGCAAGATTCTGTTTAAGTTTAAAATCCATCACTTATCAAACTTTAGCTGTATAAATGGTTTACCTTTAAGCGTTCCTATGTTGACATTTCTCTGTATACATGAAAAGGCAGACCTGTGCAGGTCTGGAAAACAATCAAATTTGTTTCAATGCCACAGTAAGTAACCTTCAGCCCCTCAGAAGGACACTCCCTGCCTCTCCCGCCCTCTGTCTGACTCTTTCCTTGCCTCCCTCCTCTCCTGCAGGGCACGCACATGCCCCTACTGCAGAAGAAGCAGGTATGCTCCTGAAAGCCTATAAAGGCCTCATGAATGTTTTCACTGTCCTGAGCTGGCCTCCACATTCCTTCACCAGTTTCTCTTCATCTCCATTGTGTCCATCGAAACACAGCTCCACCCGTCATGTTGTGTTCTCCGAGCCACAGCGACCACGTTGGTTATCCATACGTCTGGTGCTTTTACCTTTTCATCCAGGGAAGGTTTATGAGAGTGCATGCTCATTCTCATCATCGTGCTGCTTGTCAATGATACAGCTGCACATGCTTTAACTGGAGCGCTTCTTACAGCTCATCTGGAACAGTCCAGGGCTCATTTGTCTTATTTAAGGGCATCTATAAGCAGCTGTTGAGGAAGATGGAAACTAGTCCTGTGTGTACAGAAACCCCTTGTTGCTCTGCAGAAGCTAAACAGCTTCTATTGTGACAACCCTTTGCTTCTCTAACAAGCTTTTGTAACCAAAATCAGGCCTTCTCCTCTCTGAGTGCAGAGTCTGTGCCTGCTCTCAGGCTCATATGTATGAATGGCACATAGTTCTGGCTACTTGGGATGCAGCACACAGCTTTCTGATCTCAAACATATGTAATATTCACGTGTGTGTGTTATGGAGATAATGCTTGTAGAAAAGAGATTGTGAAGACTGCTTTGTACAGGCTCTGCTACCAGCCGGCTGCAGCAGCTTTGTGCCTTCAGGGAGCCGTGTGTGTATCGCACATGTTGTGGATAAGATGCTTTAATACCTGAAGCAGCTGAATAGCAAAGCTGTTGTTTGCCAACACTTTTTTTTTCAAAGGGAAGTTTAATACTGTAAAGTGAAGACATCAGATCGGTCAGGGAGAACTTAATGATGTTTACAAATCAATGGATTATTGATTAGGAAAATAATAACAGTCCTAGTGTTGGTGCCCTAGTAATAATAATAATAATAATAATAATAATAATAATAATAATAATAATAATAATAATAACAATAATAATAATAATAATAGTAATAATACCTTTATTTATATAGCAATTAAAAACCATGGTTTACAAAGCGCTTCACAAAGGGCACATAAAAACAAATACAAAGATTACTCTACAGCAGGGGCTCCCAAAGTGTGGGTCGGGACCCCCTGGGGGTCACGAGACACAAATGGGGTGTCGTTAGATGTCTTCCAGAATGTTTTATTTTTTTAAGTGATCTAAAAATAGTACATTTTACCCTTTATTGTAAAAAGATATCAACAAAAATAGTAGCTAAACTTGAAATAAAACCTTGAAAATAGAAAATGTAATGAGTTTTCTGCCTTTCTTTTTGCCAGATGACTCCTAAGTTAAGGGTTTGTGAACAGTTAATTATCAAAAGCATCAGTAGCAGTAGGTTAATTCATAAAGGTACAAGAAACAGCCACATGCTCGTATAGGTAGGCTGATTTTCTGCAGACCAGCAAAAGGAAGCCACATTAAATCCCTTTGAGGGACAGTGGGGGTCATGAATCTTTGGCACCTATATTTTGGGGGTTGCAGGCTGAAAAGTTTGGGAACCCCTGCTCTACAGCAGACAGACTTTAAACAAAATTAAAATCACACATTAGGAAAACAAACACAAAAGACCCAAACATCGATTCAACACAGGAAACACAAGAACCCAATGCTAAGAATTGAGACAAAGGGACCAAGAAAATAAGACAATTTAAAATATGAAATGAAAAAAATAATAAAAAGGGGATGCAAGCAGTAAAAAGGAATAAAGCATTAAAAGAGGGGTAAAAGCAATAAGGTGAAATAAAAGCAAAACAGGGATAAAATCATCAGTATAGGTAAAGCATTTAAGGATATGCAGATACAAGCAGTAAAATAAAGAAAGAAATCAATATGAATAAAATCAATAAAGGCAGTAAATGAGATATTAAGAGAGTAAAACAATTAAAGAAAAATAAGATGGGATAGAAAGTAAAATGATAATAAAAGCAGTAAGAAGACAACATCACATAAAAGCAAGTCTGTAAAAGTAAGTTTTAAGAAGATAATTAAAAGATGTTACAGATTCTGCCAGCCTGATCTCCTCGGGCAGACTGTTCCAAAGTCTAGGGGCCCTGATTGAAAATGCTCGTCCCCCTTTAGATTTAAGTCTAGACTTTGGAACAGCCAAAGGTTCCCACCTGAGGATCTAAGGCTGCGGGTCGGCTCATATGGTGTTAAAAGTTCTGAAATCTAGCTTGGAGTCAGATCTGTAAGTGTTTTAAAAGTGAGCAGTAAATTCTTAAAATCAATTCTTAAACTAACAGGGAGCCAGAGGAGGGAGGCTGAGACTGGGGTGATGTGATGTCATCTGTTAAAACCGGTAAGAGGCCGAGCTGCTGCGTTCTGGACAATTTGGAAGTGGGAGAGTGTTTTTTTGTTAATTCCACTTAAAAGTGAGTTACAGTATTCAAGTCTCGAGGAGATGAGTGCATGGATAACTTTCTGAAGGTTGGAATTCGAGAGTGTCTCTGTTTCAACCTATTTATTTCTCTACATTATTATAGTGGTACAGAGTTTATCAAATCTAATTTCTTTCAAAGATGAGTTTCCAGCCAATCTAACGATCACTGATTGAGAAGCACTGAGTCTGTTAAGATTTACTGATTCCGTGTTTCCGCCAGCTGTCACACAGGTTGTTCTTCCTTGTATAACTTTCACATGCAGCATCTCAGGGAATGAGGCAATAGCCAATTTGTTTCCTCTCTGTCTTGGCTCTACTCTGCAGAGCACAGTTTGTTAGAGCAGGGGCGTAACCCTGCTCACAAAAAAAACACAAAGTACCAAAGAAAGCAAATCACAGGATGAGTCAGTTTACTTGTTATTTACCTAATTTATGTGCACTCATTCAGCTCAGCTAAGTTTGAAAGTCTCTCGGGGTTTCCTGTCATCTACAGTGCATGGTGTTTCACCCCCCAGGCTACCGTAACAGCTGCTCAGAGAAGAAACAGGCGACGCTGCAATACAAGTGCAACATATGCTAAAGCCAATAAAAGCAGACTAATTTATTACCCGAATAAAGATGTGCAGATGACAAAATAAACACCCAGAGGAATACAGTTCATTTAGGCTACTGTGATAAAAGGCTGCATCATGAAAAGAAGCAACACTGCAGGATTCTTTTCAAAGGACAGAAAAATCCCCAGAGACTGCAAGAGGCCAAAAAGATAGAGAGAGAGGTTGTTTATTATTATACTTTGATATTAGATTAGAAAAAAGAGAAGAACTGCTTTAAGAAACAACTTGGATGGAGGCAGTTCTTTTTATTCAGCATTGCAGATCTACTCCATTGTCATGCATGTTCTTTTGGTTGATTTTTAAAGGAGTATTCAATTGAACTGAGCACTGCACTGCAAAAAAGGGTAGCTTAAATATAGGATGAAAAATCTTAACTCAAGGTGAAAAATTCTTAAAACTAGTGAAATTATATGTCCACGCAGCAAGTTCATTGTACTTGAGAAGAAATCTTAAAAATGAGATTGTTAAATCTAGAAATAAGCAGGCTCTGAAAAGTATTAAAAAGGGTTGAAATAAGTAGAATATGTTGATTTTTAGCTTAAACTACTTGAAAACAAACTTCCTACAGCACAGTTATAAGTGAAATATACTGAATATAAGAAAAGAAAATCTAAGTTATTTTTTTTGTATACTCAATTTGAGCAAATTAAGGCCTGGGGACAAGAAAAACACCAATTTAAGTAAAAAATGACTCTATTAGAAAAAAATGATTAGGCTGTTTCTTTAAATAAATGGCTAATGTTAACATTAACCCTAATCCATCTTAAAACTAAAACTACAATCTTTAAAGCAGTTCTTATCCTTAGAATATACCTCTAAAATGTTTTTACAGAAACCACAACAGCAAGCTCGATTACTGGCAACATTTAATGAATGTCAGGATTAATAACATAAATATAACATCAAGAACACTATAAGTAGTGGCTCAGGGTTGATGCATACTTCAAGACATTTAAAATAGACAAAAAAGACATGTTCATAATCAATTCAAGATACATACAAAGATTAAAAACAAGCAAGTAACTATAAAAACAAGGTAATTCATCCAACATGTCTCAATTTAATAATTAAAGTCTTGGGAAGTGACAACTTATTTGCAGTGTGCACAGCTGGTTGAGGACTGATGTTGGGGGTTAATAAGTGCCTCAGAAGTCGATGTGTACAAAAACCCTCAAGTTTCTGGCTATTTTCTTTGCGCATAATCCTTAGGAGCCCTGAAGCTTTTGTTTACTTTGAAGCCATGATCTGATTTGAACACTGGATGGAGCTGCAGCATCAGAAAAGCAAACACGACGCTGTCACTATAAGGATTGTAATTTGTATCATTAGGAAAGAACACAGCTAAGGTTGACAGCTTGAATGTAAGCTCACGTCATCATTGTGTTCCTGTAACTCTCAAACATGTTGTACTTTAGCTCTTTCAATCTAAACTCTCACTGTTCTTTAGCCTTTAATGCTTTGGAAATAAAGACCCCAGATGTTCCTCTCATCTCCTTCTCTTTACAGCCCAGCTGCACACAGAGTCAGAGGACACTGAGACACAGTTGATTAAGCTAATCTACACAACTCAGCTTTGCATTTTTATGTATTGGTTTGGCTACACCTTCTACCCCCCTCACTGAAACACATTCTTCCCCCTTTTTAAAAAAAGAGAGAGAGACGAAGATGCTCCCTGTTGTTGTAATGCACAATTTACCACCTGCAGCTCCAGCTGATGAAGGTAATGATGGGTGTTAGAGTAGTTCATCGTCCTGCCATGTGTAGCACACTAGTGAGTGAGTTTAGTATTGGTCCCTGTGTTCTTTGTGATTGAGTGATTTAGTATTATTATCTTAGAGGAAGACGATCATAAAAGAGTTTCTCCTTTCCTTTTTTGAGATTTTACTGTTTTAACGTTCCTCTCAGCGGGTAAGTATCCATCCCCAGAAGGCATTTGTCCTTGGCGTCAGGATACACGGTCAGTCTGAGGCTCATACGGGACCTGAGAGCACATTTTTCCTGCTGCAGTTGGTGGTGGGTGCAGGAAATAAAGAATTGTCACAAAGCTGACATGTAGAATGTGCAGGACGTCTCAAGAGTTAAGCTCCCTCTGGCTCTCCTCGGTTATCCCTGTCATAGTAAATAACCGCTCCTATGGATTTGTCAGCCCTTCTTTTAACACGCCTCCAAAGCTAACTATCGCTTTAATTATAAAAGCGGCACATGTTTGAAACATGTCACTGACCATTTAACATGCTTGGCTGTTCTAGGGGTTTGCAAATGGTACGACCATTTATTCTTCCAAAAAGTAGTACACCTAAATACAACCGATTCAAAAAGACAGATGCCCTTAAACTGTTCATTCAACTTTTTTGTTTTTGTAGTTTGTTTGGTAGATAAGACCCACTAAGATCTAATCATGCTAGAGCAGAAGCAGAGAACAAAACAGAGGCATATTAAAAGTAGATATACTTTAATGATAAGATACTACCTTTAATTTTTGATATTGGGCTTTTATCTTATCACTACTTTGTGCATTTTTTCCCTGAATGTGTTATCCATGCAGAAAATACTTTCTTCAGAGCCTCTTCAAGTAGCTGTAGTCAGTGGTTTGTTGTCCTTGTCTTTGCTTCCATGTACATAGGTCTGAGTATCAATGATGCCAGATGTTGAAAAATGGTGTTCAGCTATCATGGTCATCATTTACCTGGTATATATGTTATCTCTGAAAACAAACACATGTAATTGTTCTCTAGGGCAGCGTAATGTCCGGCTGCATGTGAAGCATAAACACTACTTCTCCATGTCCTGCATTATCCCAGCATGCAAGTGTGTGATCAGTTTTCAAGATCCTGTTAAATGTGTGGCCTTTTCTATACACATAGAAAGATGAACTCACAGTATCTGTGTCTGTGTTTTGTGTGTGTGTGTGTGGTCAGCGGGTCTCGGCTGCTGCAGCCAGCACAGGTGTGTGATGTGCTAAAGGGCCTGATCCTGGTGCTGTGCTTCTCCATGATGCATTATGTGGACTACTCCATGATGTATCACCTGATCAGAGGACAGTCTGTGATCAAACTCTACATCATCTACAATATGTTAGAGGTAACTCTCATTTATACTCTCACATCAGACATCTGTGAAATAAGGGCATTCAAATACTCAGAGGTTTTTGAAAATTCTATGATACATGTCATATATCCAAGTTTAAACATTCAATGTACCATGGACTTAAGTATAGAGTCGATATAGAGTCGACAGATTGAAATGCAAGTTTTCCTTTGACCTTGTTAATGTTACAATAGTTACAATAGTTACAATAGTTACAATGTCATTTAGCAGGCGCTTTTATCCAAAGCGACGTACATACGAGAACAAGACCAACACAAGCAAAGATCTAGACAAGAGGAAACAAGATCAGTAAGAGTAACAAAGTGCTTCAAGTCAATTTGGGTGCAGGTACTGTCTACTGTCTCTCACCCTCAAACTTTGTCCCAGGACACAAGAGCATTCAGAAAAGTGTTTGCCTTCACACAGTGTAAGAACACCTGTAGCATCTTTCTGCAGATGATGAATCCTCTGACATTGAGCCAGTTATGTTTAGTGCTCCAGAGTTATTTCAGATGACAGGAGTATTACATTGATGACAAAGTTCAGGAAAAAAATAATAAAATAATAAAATAATGATAAAAACCAATATCTTGAACTTCATGCTTAACGCAATCTGGAAAAACACCCCAGTCAACTTTCAAGAAAAGCTGGTGTACATAGGTTCGTGCCACAAGCACACTACGCATCAAGTGAGTTCGGAGCACCTGGCCTTACCAAGCCCAAGGACAAATTCCTTGATGCAAACTATTTTATAAAGAGGTTTTGCTGGCTGAACTATGCTTCCCAATGCTAACAGAAAACTCAAGGACAAAATGTATTTTTAAAAAGTCATCAAAAGATTTGTTTTAAGCTCAAGGTAGATTCAATTATCATCTGTTGTGATCTTCTGACTGTTTATGTATTCTTTTGTATAATTTTCTATTTCTCTTTTAGATTTTTTCATGTTCAGCAATATTTTATTAGATCTTTTAAGATGTTTTAAATTGTGATTTTAAATAACTGTTTTTTATTGTTGTTATGTGTGGACCCCAGGAAGACTAGCGATCACGTTGTGGCAGCTATTTGGCATCCGAACAAAGAATAAAATAACAACGAATAGAAGTTCTTGATGTTTTAAAAGGTTGCAAAACTGTCTTTGATGGAGTTGGCATCCACTCTCTTTTGACTTCATGAATAGTAAAGTAATGAAGGCTGATTTAAGTTGACAGCTTGCATAAAATGCAAATGATGGGGGAACAGGCTTATCTAAGAAGAGAACAAAACAACAGAAGAAATGCTGAAAAGTAACTGCATGTGTTGATGTAGGTTGGAAAGAGTGTGATCTTTTCTGTTTCTGTCCCTGAAAGGTGGCTGACCGCCTCTTCTCCTCGTTCGGTCAAGACATCCTGGATGCTCTCTACTGGACAGCCACCGAGCCCAAAGAACGGAAAAGAGACAACATAGGAGTCCTCCCTCACTTCATCATGGCTGTCTTTTATGTCTGTATCCTTCTTGTTCAAAACTACAACAGAGTGATGGTGTGTGTATTTAGCTTTAGTTAAGTTTCACACAGTAAGATGTATGAATCAGTTGATTTCCTTAGTGGCTGTCGGTCAGTCCTCCATTCCATCCTCATCATGGTCCAAGCCTCAACCCTAAACGTCGCCTTCAACTCACACAACAAGTCTCTGCTCACCATTATGATGTCCAACAATGTCAGTACACACACACACACACACACACACAAACACACACTAGATAATCACTTGCAACCAAAGACTTTCTTAAATCAGTGTGATTGTGATTATTCAACCAGCTTCGGTCCTCTCTACAAACTAAACATATTCACACAGGCTCACAAATACATTTTCATATATAATTTGTATGCAGATGTATCCCAGTAAGATTACACTTGGCACATTGGTGGTGAAATGTCACTGATGCAGCTGCAACAAGATAGTTTGTTTTATATTTTCTGGACCATAAAAGCTGCTGATTGCATTTCTCTCTTTGTCCTTCTGTTCCCTCACACACAGTTTGTCGAGATCAAAGGGAGCGTGTTCAAGAAATTCGGGAAGAACAACTTATTCCAAATGTCTAACAGTGGTAAGATATTCTGTGATAAATTCATAGATTGACTTATTATGATTAATAGTGTTGGATAAAACGAGAATGAAAAACATTTCACAGAACTTTTCTGAAGTGATCGCATATTGTTTCCCTTCTGGATTAAGGTTGTCAGGCTGCACAGAATTGAAAAGCTTGTATGAATATTCATGGGCAGTAAAGGTCTCACAGTTTCCAGGATCTGTGATTATCATTTGCTGCATTAACTTAGTACTACTGCACCGTTACAACCAAGCGGCAGCCTGCGGTCTCAAACTAGGAAGGCCATATGGAAGTGTTAGAAACTGCAGTTCAGTGAGCGTCCACTTGAGGCTGGCTGCAGAAACACCGGAAACCGCATACACACCCATTCAAAGAAGAGGATCTTTACAGCAGAAAAAAACACGTTTACAGCCTGGTTCAAAAAACGAGTGTTGTCTGGATAGCTCATTTCTCTCTCGGCACACACTGTACGATGGTTCAGAAGACATTAAGATTATGAGTTTTGCCCATTTAAGGACATGACTGACTTTACTGACAGGCGGGAACACATAGCTGTTGGCGAGGAGGCTCAAACCCCGCCTCTTTACCTCACACTAAGTTTGGTTTAGTTCAGCATTATCAATATGGCTCCCGCCGACGATCTGCTTCAAAACAGCGCTCAGGAACAGATGGGTGACGTCACGGATACTACATCCATTATTTATACAGTCTATGGTTAGAACACTATTGGGTGAAATAATGATGGAGCTTTTCTTGGATCAACAATCGTTCAATGAAAGATCAAAACTTTCCAGCAAGACTAAACTGTTTCTCTAAATGCTTTGAAATCAAATACCTAAATCAAGTATTTGTTGCTAACAACAGAAAGAAAGTTGTCAAACCCTCAAACAGATCATGTCTGAACCAGTTTTTTTAACCTGACCTCACATTATTTTCAGTATTGAGCACCCAACTACAGAAGAGCATTCGGCACAAGTGACAATTTTGGCACCAAGAGTTTCTCCTATTCACATCCCGTAAAAGCCCTTTATGAGTCTATCTGTTTGGCTCTTTGAATACAGAGATATTAAATGTATTGTTCGTGTTCCCTTTGATTCCCAGAGGCAGTGGGCTTTATCTGTGTCACACTTATTGTATTCTAATGACAGCAGAAGAGAATAAGCCTTAATCAGCTGCCGTTTCCCTCCCACTGCTCACTCACATCTTGGAAGATTTCCTGTTTATGAAGCTGAGCAATGGTACTAACTAGTGTGGTATTATCAGCACAGATGAGTTTACAGCTATGTCTTTAGATCATAGTAAATAGATGTTTATCGCAAGCAGTAGTATGGTATGAATAAAAGCCAGTTTAATTATGCTGCCAATCAAAACTGACGTACAAATGTTAAACCTTCTATCACTACCTGATTAATCAAACAGCTTCTGTGCAGGGAAAACAAATGTCAGACATGACTCAAATGTTGATGCTCGTCATTCCACTTCTCCTGCAGCTGAGAGATTGTAATCACAAATTGTTGCTTTAACCGTGCAGATATCAAGGAAAGGTTCACCAGCTATGTTCTGCTGCTGATCGTCTGTCTCAGGAATATGGAGCAGTTTGCATGGAACCCAGGTAATTATCTGTTTGTCCTCACGGTACGGATGTTTGTAGTTAAGTAAATGCTGGCTGACAGCATGCCATTAAAGGTTTGTTCATCATCGTTTGACTTATTAAAAATCACTAGTGCATGTCATGTTAGAAATTCAGTCAGTTTATGCTGAGCAGCTTCTCTCTTGCTGTTTGGATTTGAGTTGACCCAGTGCTCTACCTTGGGAATCCTCCTGTCACAATCCTCAGTAAAATGCAACAGAGCAGTGTGAAGGATAAAGCGGGGCGTTTCTGTCTGACAGCCCTTTGCAAACAGTCATCTCCTCCTGCCAGTCTCAAAACCACACACAAAGTGGATGACAGACGTGGCCTGTCAGCTGAAATCACAACACTGTGTGCTAATACTAGCAGAATAACTGCCTTCTGCTGCTAAAGAGGTAGACTTCTCACAAGTCCCCAGTAATTTACTTATTTTCCATGCTGCATTAGCTGTGACTGCAGCTCTGTATTTACATAGCTCAGAAGCAAAACCCCTGCTGAACAAATAATGTTCACTACATCCAGACACTAGTCACATAGACAAACCTTTCTGCATGCATCAAGATAGACTGTAAGTTGGGATTTCTTGGCTGTGTTTTGCCACTTTGATACGATGACTTCCTGCTCCGAACAGCAGATTGAGGCTGTTTTCAAAACCACCTACTATACTAGCAGTACGTACTGATTTGGCCAAAATTCAGTATGTAGAATGTGAACAAGAGCAAAATCTGCAGTATGCCAAAACTACCCAGATGTCTTACTGATTCAGGAAAATTTCTCAGTATGCAGCGGACCAGTCTCCCTCGCATAGTTTCCCACAATGCACAGCGCTAATGTTCTTCTTCTTTTTTCTGTTTATGACTGGGCACTCAGTTTTTAGGTTCTGGAAAAATTATTAAATTCCATATGAACCACTTCTTAACTTTTAAATCATAACCCTAACCCTAACCCTCAAACCAAACTCTGCACTATGGGATCGGGCCTTTAACTCTGCTGCCCTGCGCCTGTGGAATGCCCTCCCCGACCACCTGAGAGCACCTCAAACCACAGACTCCTTCAAAAAAGAACTCAAAACCTTTCTCTTTTGGAGGGTATTTCCCTAGTTTGTATCTGCCCCCCCCCCCCCCCCCCCCCCCCCCCCCACTGTTTTTTGCACTGTTTTTAACAAGTGTCTGCAATTTAATGTCTGTTTTTAACCCTGTTTTTACTTTTGCTTGTAGCACTGTGGGATTTGTTTCTGAATGTAGTGCGTAACAAATACAATGTATTATGATTATTATTATTAAGTGATGCTGAAGAAGCAGTTTTGCTGTCAGCTTGGCCGTTGTTTACTTCTGCTTTCCGGAACCAGATATCCAGCAATGCCTGACCCAGCATCCTGCAGAACAGATCCAACAGAACAGCCATACTACATACTAAATTCAAACACAGTGTGCAGCATGCAATACGTACTGCATACTACATTTCTAGGTAGTATGTAGAAGTCCGTTTCGAAAACAGCTATTGTTGCCATCAGCGAGATCAAGACACATTGTAATCCTGATTTCATATCTGGTACCAAAACTTGAGCACTTGTCTTTACCAAGAACTTTTTAGATACCAAAATTATTACCAAGAACCAATTTATTGTCAAATAAAAATACTGAAAGCTACAATTTTGATTGTTTGACTGATATTAGAATTACTGCTAACATCACACTGTTGTTGTTTCTTATTGTCACCTGTAGATAATCTACCTGTAAAGCGTTCCTTGAGAAAGTAACATTCTTTGAGTTGTCATTTTTCCCTCAGACCACCTGTGGGTGATGTTCCCGGATGTCTTCATGGTCGTTTCCTCTGAGATTATTGTTGACATCATAAAACACGCTTTCATCACCAAATTCAACGACATCACTGCGGATGTAAGAACAGATCTTGATGTTCATGAATTCTTAAGTAGTCTCTTCACTAACGATGGATCTGTTGCTCATTGTCTGCTCCTCTGAGCAATGATTTCGCTTGTGTCTTTTGCTTTGGCTCCAGGTGTACAGTGAATACAGAGCCAGTCTGGCCTTCGACCTCGTCAGCAGTCGACAGAAGAATGTAAGCTGCCTTGTACTCACAATAACTCTATTATGCTTGCAGAAACAGCGTTTAGCCTACGCAGCTAATCAATGCGGTTTTGTTGAGTGCTGTAATCTGTGATTCTCCATCGTTGCGTAGGCTTGCACAGACTACAGTGACTCAGTGGCTCGAAGGATGGGCTTCATCCCTCTCCCCTTGGCTGCTCTGGTAATACACATTCAGTCATGAAATACCAGCAGAGTTTAAAAGTTCACCGAAAGTAAACATTGGACAGAACTTTAGAAAAAATGTACACAACGCTTTAATCTTTTTGACGTGTATTCTTCTTTTAAACGTTTAACAGCTTATCCGAGTTGTGATGAGTTCGGTGAAGGTGCATGGAGCGCTTTCATACACATGTGTGTTCCTCTTCTATCTCGGGTAAGTGCAGCACAGTTAAACTCCTGTCTTTGATGTTATTATTACTGAGACTGGAGATAGCTCTTAAGTCTTCTGTAGCTGTATTTGTACTGAGCATGATATAAGCTTCATATCAGTATTTTTACAAGAGAAATTGGAGCTCAAGAAGAAGAGATTTGCGGCTGTGTCTGGTTTTGGTCTCATATTTTTTGCACATTTACCCGCTGATAGGACATGTCGTCATTCTTATCCTCTTTAAACAAACAAACACTGAATCTGAGGTCACTGTCAGTTTATTTTTTAAGCTTTATATAAGTGTGCAGTTATGTATTAGTGAATTAATATTGTTAGTGTGAAACATGCAAAGGGACTCTCAGTTTGTAATGTTCTGTACACAAACATGCTCTCAGGATCTACTGACTGCACACTTACACATGCAAGGGCTGTCATAAGCACACACGCAGATTCAGAGACACACACAGTTACATAAGCATTAACACTGTGCCCTCACATTCTCCCTGTGCTGAGCTGCTGATAGCCTCGCTCCTTCTCATTTGCCAGATCCCATTGGTCTTGTACCGTTGAAGAGTTTCCCTCGGGGTGAAGAATACAATGTTGTCATCTCTAGTGCCATCTCTGGCCTTCCCCACCCCCTGGTTTAAAAATAGCTCCGGCTCGCACAGACCGCCGTGCATTGGCAAAGATTCAGCCGTGCTGAGTCTCTCAGTCCGATATGCCCTGTCACAGCAAGTGGTGGTCCACAGACCCAAATGTGTCCATCTCTCTCTCGTCACAGTGACAGAGGCCGGCCTTAAAGCAAAGCCCAGAAATACAGAGGGATGGTGCACATCAACATCCCGGTGTAAAGGGTGGGATGTGAACAGGGGCGATTGAAACCAGATGGTAGAAGAGATTCATTATAGTTGTGGCCCAGCTCACGACAGCACTGTTCACTCTTCTGAATCTTAGCACTGATGGATCCTCTCTCATGATTATCTTATAATCCTCTTTGTTTTCTGTAAACAATCTTCATAACGTTACTAATTAACACTACATTTTGTTGTTGAGTCCCTCAAGATATAAAACCCTTCTTTTAATGCTCTACTAAAGCAACAGCTGACGAGTTAATTTGAAATGTGTGTATACAACACTTCCTTCAGTCAGAATCTCTCTAAACAGCAGCCTTCCCCTCTCTGTAGGCTGGTCTCACTGAAAGTGTTGAACAGTATCGTGCTGCTGGGGAAGTCGTGCATTTACGTCAAGAGAGCCAACATGGAGGACAAACTGTTTGAGAGACCCTCCGCAACTACATCCTCTGAGAAAAACCCTGACCAGGCTGAAGACAGGTGTCCCACTCCTTCAGGTAAAAGAACAAACATCTACTTTCTCTTCTTAAAAAAGAAACAAAGTTACTGTGTGCTCAGGGAGGTAATGGGGTGAACTCCAGGTAGAAGCCAAGTGCTCTTAAAGAATAAGGCGAAAAAAAGGGGGAAACTACGGGGGAACTAAGAACTACTGATTTGGTTCCTGTCCTTTTTACTAACGCTCATTATTTTTGACAAATATAAGGTCCATAAATTATTGTTGGTCATCTGTGCATTCGGTCTTGCCAACAGACAAAATGAATCAGAAGAAATGGCTGCAAACAGACATTTCTTGCACCTTACCTTGTTGTTTAACCACTTTATTCTAATCGTGTTTTAATTTGTGATCACATTTTATTATAAAATAAAAAATATATTGATAAAACTTCAGAATTTAAATCATAAGGTGTAACTACACATACAGAGGAAATATTCTGGCTTTAACTAGAGAACTTTTCAAGGAATTTCAAATTCACAGAGAGATCCCCCGAGTCAGAATAAAATCAGTTTTATTCTAAAGTTGGGGTGCACTCCAAGTTATAGTTATTATATTTGTTGTTGTTGTTGTTGTTGTTATTATATTTTATTATACCAAAGTTAATGTTGGTTTTCTGCTTAAAAGTTAGTCCTACAATTAGTGACCAAGCAAGCTCATCAGTCTTGTGTGGGAGATGTATCAAAAATTAGTTCAATTAAAGTCTTTTTAAAGTTATTCAAAGTCCTCTAGTGTATGGAAGGCATTAGTTGATGAATCAACAGAGAATTATCAGATGAATCTGCTGCTCCTCTTGTTTTATGAAGCTTTAAACTAAGTTTCAAGTCAGCACCTATCAGCAAACACATGCAATTTGAGTGAAGACTAATGAACCAGCTTTTAGTTGTAAGGGAAATCTTGCTGCTGCTTTTGTTATTTGACTAAAGAGGCACATCAGTCACGATCAGTCTTAGGGTTCCTCTTCTGTTCGTCAGTAATCTAATGATGATCTTGACGCACTTTTTAAAAGATGATTTATCAAGTAACAAGTTGAGCATTTGAGTCTTATGACATGAATAGGTCTTAACACACGACTCCTTTCCAGCTAATTTTAATTTTTTCATCATATCCCAAAATAAGACAGCTATATTAGACACTGAAATGTTATTGTGCAGCTTCCAGCATGAAAAATTCAGAGCTTGCAGGAACCCTCAGCTGGAGGTCATTATGTAGCCTGAACACAGCAGTTTGATTTCAGATCTAAATACTGAAGATAAAATAGTAATGTAAATTTCTGCGGCTGCTGTGCGAGAAGCAACAGAAAATACAGCTCACTAGTTTATTTGGAATTCCACAAAAGCTTCTAATCAGAGAACACGGACCTGGAACATTCTACACGTGTAACATTTTGAAAAGTGTCGAGACCTGAGAGAGGATTCTTGTAGTTCTCTGAAGAAAAAAATCCTGTAAATGAGACGTCCTGGGATTTAATCTGTCTTATGAATAATGCTGCATGTTGCTCTCTGCCTCCTACTCACTCACTGATCTCTGCTGTCTCTCAGCACTTTGATTTACTGTATATAATAAAACACAAGTGTCTCACACCCGTCATTACAAACACACAGAGGAAACAAGACTCTGCTTTACTACGTCTGATTAAAGATAGACCCTTAATAACTCATAGACATTGTGTCTTTGCTAATGTTTCACAATCCTCTGTTGGTCCGATGCACGCTGCACATTTTCTAAGCTTCACACAGCTTTTGAACGACTCCTACCTTGTGGAAGAATCGGGTTTATATTGACATCTTTAGGCATTGAGCTGACACTTTCATTTACATTTCTATGTATTTAGCTGGGACTTGTATCCAGACAGATGTGTCAGCAGGAGGGGGGGATCAGTGTTCATCTTCAGGCAGCTAATAGACACATTCAGTCTCTGCAGTCGTGTGGTGATGCATTGATTTAAAAATCTGACGGGAACAGTTCAGTTGAACTCTTCAGGAGAACCTGGGAAGGTGGAGTATTTACTGAAACAGGACGGACAAAGTTGAACGAAAGAAAACAATGTGATAGAAACTTTATATGAACTATAAATATTGTGTTAGGTTATTAGATTTTGTTAGATTTTACCCAGAGTGATTGACAGAAGTTAGGGCATTTTTTATTAATGATAGTTTTGGGTGTAACGTGTCGTGTTTGTCATATTAGCTTATAAATGATGTAGCTCAGTGATACAAATACAGCCCTGCTTAGCGCTAATTGCTCATTGACACTGACATTAATTTGGAAATGTTCTTTTTACTTGTGTCATGACCGAGCAGCAACCTCCGGTCTCAAAATATGAAGCCCATGCAGAAGTGTTGTAAACTGCAGTTCATCGAGCGAAACCACATACACACCATAGACTGTATAATAATGGAAGTAGTATCTGTGACGTCATCCATCTGTTCCTGAGCGCTGTATTGAAGCCAATCATCTGCAGGAGCCATATTGGAAATGCTGAACTCAACCAAGCTTAGTGTGAAGTAAAGAGGTGGGGTTTGAGTCTCCCAGCAAACAGCTATGTGTTCCTGCATGTCAGTCATGTCAGTCATGTCCTTAAATGGGCAAAACTTGTAATCTTAGCATCTTCTGAACCATCGCGTTAGAAAAAATCCCCCCCCCCCCCCCAACCCATACAGTGTGTGCCGATAGAGAAATTAGCTACGTAGACCGAAGCTGTTTTTTGAACCAGGCTGTAAACTTGTTTATTAATGCTGCAAAGATCGTCCTTTTTGAATTGGTGTTTATGTGGTTTCTGGTCCTTCTGCAGCCAGCCTCTAGTGGACACTCGGTGAATTGCAGTTTATAACACTTCCGCATGGGCTTCATATTTTGAGACCGGAGGTTGCTGCTTGATACACACCCATTCAAAAAAGACGATCTTTGCAGCAATAATAAACATGTTTACAGCCTAGTTTGCGTCTACGTAGCTAACTTCTCTATCGGCACACACTGTACGGGGGTGAATTTTTTTCTAATGCAACAGTTCAAAAGATATTAAAATCACAAGTTTTGCCCAAATAAGGACATGACTGACTTGATTGACAGGCGGGAACACTGTAGCTGTTGGCAAGGAGGCTCAAACCCTGCCTCTTTACCTCACACTAAGCTTGGTTGAGTTCAGCATTTCTAATATGGCACCTGCTGATGATAGCCTTCAAAACAGCACTTCAGAAACAGATGGCTGACGTCACGGATACTATCATTATTTATACAGTCTATGTTCCTGACTTAAAGCTCCATCAGTAATGGAAACAATTTCAAACATCAGCTCCATTAGACTATATATGAGGTTCTGTCTCTGGAACCATCATTATGACAGGGATCAAAATAAATAAACATTAATTTCATACCATGTGTATGTATAAAAACATCTATTACCATTCATGTAAATTTCTTAACAAAGTGTTAAAAGAGGCTCTCTATCAGAGGCACACAGACAATGAAACACAGATTTGGAGGTGGCAGAATCTCCCCGTCATCCACAGCCAAATCCCCGCAGATCTTTTCTGCTGTGTGCCTCAGACCTGCCTGCTGCGCTGAGCCAGGAGCTTTAAAATGACAAAGATCCTGATGGTGCATCATGTCACATCAAACATCAAAGCTCCTGCCAGCGCGTGTCTCAAACAAATCTGGTTTCTCAGAAAGCGGCAGATACAAGGCTTACGGCGCCATGCTCCTGCATATAGAGTATAATTCTGTGAGGGGAATTAATGCGAGTCTCCTTCTGCTTTCCACTCATTCAGCAGCTGGGATTTCAACCAGCAACTGCACATCACACACTCGCCTTTCAAACATAAGAGCGCCCTGATCTATGCCCCCAGCTTCACCTGCTGCTCCTGTGGATTCACTGCACAATGAAGCTCATCAGCACTTCTTTGTCTTTACAATGATCTGTATTCACATTGCACAGGCTATGCCATCTGCCTTTACGCCATGCTTTTGTCCAGAGGGCAGAGATGTGCAATGAAGGCTTCTGTATCAGCCGTTTGAAGCCCTACATGGTGGCCAACTTCTCCTCAAGCTCACTTATCTACAGAGAAACACTCTGAGTTTATTCTGGGTGTGAATAACATTTCCTTCAAATGTTTTGTGAGTCCTTCCTCAGAGGATTACATTTATTTCATTACCCAGGTTAATGACCCCAACAGTAAGGAGTGTAATTAAAAGAAAAAACAAACATCAGTGATGTTGATCGCTCTTCATCGTAGTGAGTCCCTGGGACACACGGGGAGTGATCTGAGTGGGTCCCTGGGAAATCTAATGAGTCCCTGATAAAATGTTTGTTTCTTGAGAAATTGTAGCGTTAAGAGACTATTTTAAAGTCATTATATGATATGAATTTAGATAAAGACTCCCAGAGAATATGTTCTTCAATATGAAGAAATCATCTTTTAGAGCCAACACTATTCGGCATCAGATTGTTCTCCAACTATTTCTACATGTTGAAGGTGAATAGCTTTCACTCCTGTCTTCATCATCTACATATTTTTGGGGTGGAGCAGGAACACCAGCACCTTGTGGAACAGAACAGGCAGAGGTGTTTCAGTTGTAGCTTCCGAGCCAGCTAAACATACACCAAACAGACGTACTCACACACATGCATTAACTGATTGACTTTTACAAAATGACAGGGGCAAAATCAATCAATCAATCTTTATTTGTATAGCACCAAATCACATTAAACGTTATCTCAAGACTCTTTCCAAACAGAGCATGTCTAGACCGTGCTCTATGTTAAATTATTAACAAAGACCCAACATTCAGACAGGATAAGATCCAGTCCCATCTTACAGACAGGACTCAGTCTGATCTCATCTTAATCCACCATGAGCAGAGCACTTTGCAGCATTTAGCAAGTTACAGCGACAAGTACAAACTTCCTTTAACAGGCAGAAACCTTCAGCAGGACCAGACTCATGTAAGACAGCCATCTGCCTCGAACGAGTTGGGGTTGGAAAGAGGGATAGAGGAGAATAAGAGAGAGTAAAACAAGCTTACTACACATTTAGCATGTCAATAAACACATCCAGCGATAGTAAGTAGCCTTTTTTTTTTGGCCTCGTAATTTTAGCAAGTGATAAGAAACAGAAAGAAAGTTAAACTCAAAATATTTATTGTATGAGTCTGGTCCTGTCTGAGGTTTCTGCCTGTGAAAAGGAAGTTTTTCCCCGCCGCTGTAACTTGCTAAATACTGCACGGTGCAATGCTTATGGTGGATTATGGTGGGGTAAATCTGAGTCTTATCCTGTCTTGGTGTTGGGTCTTTGTTAATAATTTAACATAGAGTACGGTGTAGTCCTCGTATGTTTGTAAAAGCGTCTTGAGATAACGTTTGTTGTGATTTGACGCTATACAAATAAAGATTGATTGATTGATTATCCATCTCTTTTAGAAAACATTGACTCTGCCTTGAGCTTCAACAAAGTCCTTGCATTAATATCTAACTCATCCAAAAAAGGGAACGAGATACTGAAACGTGCTCATCTAATGATCAAAGTTCAACAAGATGATGAAAACATTACGGTGGCCCTGAAGTTCAAAACACAAAGACAAATACGAAAACACAACAATTACAATCACTTGCAGTGTTTTCACTTTAGGGCCACCTTAAGAAATAGAGCAGGACGTGACAAATGTTTGCACTTCAGACAGAACCGGAGGTGAAATAACATCTTAAAGGGATATTTCAGTTTTTTTGACACCTCGTTTGCGTAGTTTTGCTAAAGTTGAGAAAATATGGTCCAGGCACTCATCATGGTGCAATTGCATGCTCTACTAGAAAAAATTAAAGCTCCTGACTTTGCCCACGTATCCATGCTCATGCAGCAGAAGAACACAGGTCTGCGAGGTGCGTCTGAAAATAGTGCCAAAACAAAGGGGGTTTCTGACGGCAAAGTCAAGAGCTGCAATTTTTTACTAGTAGAGCATGTAATTGCACCGTGATGAGTGCCTGGACCATATTTTCTCAACTTTAGCGAAATTACACAAAAGATTTGTCCCTGTCTGCAGAGAATTGTAGCCTAGCTTGCCTACCAGTCATCTGGGAGTTTTCTCATTAAAGGGGAAGAGCTCACCGGCACTCATTGTGCAATGTAACTCATACAACCCCACTTCAAAAAAACTGAAATATCCCTTTAACCTGACGTCTTCTAATACTCAGCTGACCTAAAACGTCTTTGTTCATGGCCTGTATCATGTTTGTAATTCTCTTTAAGGTCTTATTAAAACACTCCATCTATGTGCTGAGTGGGTTGCAGTGGTTCTGTACAGTAAAGTGTTGGTTCAGCTCTGTCTACAGTAAGAATTAAAAGTTTGTTAAAGCCAGATAGCCCCGGGCTGTGCTCGTCTCTATGGGCGGCCATGTTAATATTCTCTCTAATATGATGAATTATTCTGTTTGGTAGATTTTTTTTTTTTTTTTATCTAATGCACACTGTCCTCAGAGAGGCTCTGCAGTGTTTTCTCTTCACACAACGTAGTGAAGTCGTGGTAGGAACCAGCTGTGCTTCCTCGTGTTCTGTGTCAGCTTTCTTCTCCGGCCACGTTTTGTTATTCTGCCTCTGTGCTGCTTTCAAGCCGAGCAGTCAGGTGGGTGTACGTTGGCTGACTTGAGGACCAGGCTGGTTGAATCACTCCGTGTCAATCAAGCAGGAACACCTTCACCTTTTCTGCAGGCTGAGAATCGATGCTTGCAGACTCTCTCCTCCATGCTGTATCTTATCTCACATCTTTCTCCTGATAAATCATGGTGTAAGCTTTTTCTGCTGAAGTCTCTTTTAGTCTGAAATGATGAATGCTTTTAAATATAGCATCAATATCACCAGAGTTTTTTAAGCCACAATGATGATAAGAAACTAAACTTCACTCATCCATACATTCTCTCACTGTCATCAATATTTTCACCATTATTCTTCACAGGAGAATCCAAAGCTCAGGAGATCCCTGCCCCACCCTACAGCCCACCACACTCCTCCTCCGTGACTTCACAGCCCGCTCCCAGGACTGACTTGTTTCCTCCTCCACCCACCGATTCCTCTTCCGCAGCTCCAGCTTGCCGTCCTCCCACTCCACCACCCGAACCTGAAAAAACTGTAGTATCCCTCTCCAAAGAGGAGGAGGGCGAGACACAAGCGAACCCAGAGCTGAAGCACAGGACTCCTACAGAAGAAGACCTGCTCGAGATCGACCGCTTCACAATCTGTGGTAACCGCATCGACTGAGCAGCAGCGGCAGCACCCAATGTAGCGATTAACCACTCAGGAAAGACGGAGAGCAAAGGGCCATGCGGGCCGACTCTCCCGGCCAACAGCAGCAGAAAGCTGAGTATTTATTAAAGCCAGTGGTGACACAGTAAGTTATTTTGAGCACGGACATTCAGTGCCCGACAGTCCTGCTGTTGCTAAAGCCTGAAGTCGAGGAGTTTGACAAAGAAAACTTCAGCTTGCTGATAAACAGTGGGAGACAGAGAGTGTGACGGTGGCGGCACAGTCGTCAGGAGGAACTGTCAGTGTGAGTGTGTGACTGTGTGTGACTGTGTGTGACTGTGTGTGTGTTTGGAAGTGTTGGGATGTTTCAAAGTGAGCAGGTGTGAATGCGTGTGTGTGTGTGTGTGTGAACAGTGTCTGTGTGAGTGTGAGAGCACATAAGCACTTCCTGTCAGAGCAGCACTGGGACCAGGAGGAGAGGAACCTCAGTTGGCTCACTCGCCAGAAAACACAAACTTCCAAACTCCTTGATTAAGGAAACACCTGAACAAGCGTTCACGGCTTCAGGTGTTTCATTCACCTCACAAAAAACCTGATTTCATAAGTATGAGGTTCGTTTTATTTGTGTGTCATCCAACATATTAGCTTGCTTGAAAGAGCACCCCGGTCCAGCCCAGGCTTTATGATCAGAACTTTGTGGTACCTAAACAACACATCAGATGTAGTATTGACTCAAATATAAAGGTTTCTAAAATGTTCCTTTTATACGAGACCTCCAGCTGGTGGCTCCCAACCTGAGAGTCATCCAGTCTGTGGTCATGAAAACTCTTAGTAGGTCATTTGATTTACTGAAACAATGATTATTCAGACAGCAGCTTGTTTCAGAGCAGTCCCACACTGGTAATATATCAGAGCCAATGCATCAGCTGCTCAGCTCAGCAATCCACAGCTCTTTGAGACTTGCAGTTTTGAAGTGGAGCATCTTTATACTTCTCACTATCTTTGATGGAGACATGAATGTGACTTTTGATCAGAGCTTTGTTGTTTACAGGGGAAAGGAGAATCTTATTTGCAGGCTGCAGTTCCCCCCTTTGCAAATTAAAGAGCTTTTGAAGTATCTATTTGTGGACATGAACAGAAGCTTCCAATCAAATGCACTAAACCTGCTGCTTCTCCTAGCCGCTTGTTTTTCAGAGGTGCAGGTGAAAAACCACAATACAACACACTAAGACTGCAATGCTCGTGTCTTCTAGGGAGCACTTTTAATCGCTTCTTTACAGTAAACAAGGCAATCAATTCATAACCTGAGACTTGATCAGTTCATGTGTTTATCACTCATAATTATTACATAAGTAACAGTCGTTAAATCAGAACATTAGTTTTTAAATTCTCATCGAGTTTTGAAGAACGTTTGCACTGATGGACCATATTGTCTTAAATGTGACGAGTCATGTTTCTCATTTGACTCAAGAGTGATGTTGTAATGTTTACATTGTAGAAAATAGAAGCAATATTTCCTCAACAATATGCCTTTTTGCATGTGTGTTTACAATCTGTTGATTTTGATTTTTTCACACAAATATATATAAATAGAATTTATGATCAGTTATATCATCTAGCTGCCATCTGTCAGCTATGTATGTAATTGAGTGTAAGCAATATATAATATAATATTCTAAAAATAATAATAATAAGAGAGTTGTACTATATGCAGCAGCCATGCCATAAAGTTTAGCAGCCATGCCAAATATTGAATTCACGTCCGATGACTTCTGTTGTGTGATCCAGTAAGTTAAGATGAATAAATATTGAATATGTAGCGTGTTAGTGCTTCCTGTATATTCTCATGGTACTCTACAGGAACATGTTTGTGCTGCAACTAACTCAAGAAATTATACGCACAAAAATATTTTAAATATATTTTAAGATCATCGTTTTTGTTTTGTTTTAACTCTTCTTCTTTTTGCTGCATTCTTAATTTATTTTTGAATTAAAAATGTTAATTTCCTGTCATGTTAGTGAAACAGTCAAACGATGACAGGGTAATATATTTGAAGTTCTTTGGTAGAAACTGTCAAATTATAAAAAAGAGCTTCATGTTTTTCTTTGAGCAGAAAAATGTATATATACTGAAAACACATCAACATTTTATTTGATTCTGATTGTTCAAAAGATTCATTACCGTTGTAATAAGGAAGTTAGTTCTATTTTTGGAGCTGCCGAATGTGATGTGATCATATTATGCATATGAAATCTGACTCTCCCCAGTCCTTCATGTGTTTTTTGTAAAATGTCTCCTGATGTCGTCAGGAGCTCGGTCTTGTTGTGGTCTGTCTGGTCCGGAGTCAGAGATCTAAAAGAACCAAACAGAACCACAACTGGATCCAGCTGGGCTCCTCTCTGAGCTCATGGAGACGAAGCAGAAGTCTTCTTCTGAAAGCTGTGATGGTCCAGAACCCTGCCTGCTTTGCTCATTCAGTTTGGTTGCTTATTTAATTCCTACCTCGATTAATGTATGAGTATTCCCTTTTTGGATCAATAAAAGTTTGTTTCTTAAGTGTGCTGTTTTTATTGAAGCGTTGCAGAAATGCAGTGTGTGCCTGTTTTCTTTCTTGCAGTCTCCTCTCAGTTTAGCAACAGGATTTAATCATTGGACTGCGTGCCGACCCGAGCAGCTTCCTGATTTGGAGTCATGATTGGAAGAACTTTCCACAGATCTGAAACTTCGACTAAAGGTCCACTCAGCTACAGTAAGTATAACGTACTTCCTTTAATGTCACTCACTTATTGGACTTGTCTGGATCATCCACACGCATTCATTTCCCGTTTAGGAAGCAGACTAGATTACAGCTCACAACACTGTTGACAGGAAGTTGCTCTTGACACTAACCCAATGTTTACATCACCTTTGACCTCACCTGACTGTGCGCTGAGCTGCAGTGTATTTGTGGAGGAGGTGAAATCAGGAGGAGTAAATCTGCAGCAGACATTCTTAGAAAGCTAATCCCCTGCCAGACCCGGGGACTCAGATGAGCCTCAGCTCAGTTACAGAAACCAGGAAGTTGTCTCATGACATTACAACTGTAGTAGACAGTAGTAGTAGTAATTGGAACGAATTCAGGCCATCAAATGGACTGTGGGGACGGATGATATGATGGTTTTATGTCATAGTTATGTCATAGGGAAGGAGTTAATGCAGATTTTTTTAATGCAGATTTTTATTTTGAAACTAACATTTTTGAAACACTATATTGAAGAGGGTTTTTTAATTTAACAAAGTATTTTTAATATAGTTTTATAACTTTCAGCTCAAATAATAATGTGAAAACTCCAAACACAGGTCAAACAGTAGGTTCACTGAAAGCAGAGGAGAGTATAAGTCTACATCCCGATGCAGAATTTTTCAAGATTTGAAAAGGGAGGACTTTTACTATTATGTAGTATTTTGAAATAAACATTGAGTCCTTTTTATTCCAAATACTTCTTTTAAAATGTCATCTTTGGTTTAACTGACAGAGGAGATCCACAACCAGTCAACCAACATCTGAAACTGTGTGTCCCATCTGCCTCTCTGCAGGTCTAATGAGTGAGTGACCAGAGCAGAAAGGTGCACACAGTCACTGATCAAAGACTTCCTGACAGGAGGCCCCCTTGTCTCCAGGAGCTGGGGGCCCCTGTGTGCGACAGAGAGAGGACAAGGACATTATTGTGCAAGGACACAGAAGCAGAACCCACCTGACCGCTGCTCCACCAATCACAACGGCTCCTCGAGGCTGCACCTCAGGTATCCTGTGTTCTCTGGGTACAGTAGGAGGTCAAAGGTCAGGGAAGACAGAGAGCACCTGTTGGCTGAACAGATGGAGAGTAAGCAGTGGGACATTGTTACAGAAGAACAGGTGAATTATTTCTTAGTTTTAAAAATCTGCTGCTTAAACTATGTGTCAATAAGTCTTATTGTTAAATAGTTTTTTGCATCTTCCACAGTTGTATAAACACTTTACAATAGTGTAGACTATGAATGCAATCTTTCGTTTCTTTGTATTCTCAGTTACTTTTATAGTTTACTGTCCCAAGACTGAAAGATGACATCAGTAGCTGCCTCTAAGGTTTTGATAATGCCACCAAGAGTGAATCATCAAATCCTCACTTTAAAGAAGTTTAAAGAAGTGATTGTTTGACTTCAGTTTTAAAATTAACTCAGCTGATAAATTCACTGATGAGGAAGTGATCAATCAGCTTATCTTTGCAGCTCTTATGTAGCCCAACAAGAGAAGTCCGTGCACCATAGGTTGAGAAGTCAGAGGATTCCTTACCTGAGTTAAAGCTGAGAACTATCTTGAACTCATAAAGTACGATTTTAAAAAGACTGTATCCAAAAGAGGTTGAAAAATTGAAATTTAAGTAACTTATTAGATTCAGATTCAGATTCAGAATACTTTATTAGTCCCAGAAGGGCAATTCGGTTTTACAGTCAACCTGTCCATAGTACAAAATATACAGTAAAGGAAATAAATAACACATCGTGACATCAGCAATTATTAAGTGGGTTCCTACTTGCATGATATAGAAAACATGACTGATGCATTGATTGTTGAACACCAAGTTGTAGCTGCAAAAGATGGAAAGTGTTTCCACTAATTCACTATGACACAGATACATTCATGACAAAAGTTATTTTAAGAGACAGTGAAGTAGGATTATTCCAATAAAGCAGGAATAAAAGTAAATTCACTGAAAGGTTAAGTTTTTTGTAATCATGTTTGGTACTTTCAGGACAAAGTAGTGTTTTCAGTGAATCTTTGCTGTGGATCATGCAAACTAAGGCTGTTTCTGCAGCTTGGGGTTAATACCGTCATCTGACGCTTCCCTGTTAGCTGTGGTGACTTTAAAAATGAATACATCAATCTTCTCCCTGGTGGTCACACACAGGCAGCAGCATATACAGTAGTTCAGTCTCTTTAATAATCAGATATAAAAACCTCACAGGCAGAGCCGTGGGAAGTGGCTTTAAGTTGGGGGTGCTGTAGTAAGAGGTGCAATTTTTTTTTTCTTTTTCATTTAGGTTACTTATGCAACTGATAGGCTATAGTGCACATACATTTTATTTTTATTTATCTGCTTTGAATGCAAGCTTTCAAGAGAACTTTTCATTATAAATTCACAAATTGCAACTTCCATACCCCGTTGTACAGCAAAGAGCATACAAGACAAACCTGGTAAAACAGGCCCAAAAGTCAGTAAAGCGCATTGAACAGAACTTATCCAAATACGTTCAGTTTCTAAGCAGGCACACATACAGGGCCCATGCATCGGTTTATTTTAAAATGAATAATTATTTAAAATTGCTATAATTATTTCTCAAATCTTCCTCAGGCATTACATTTTCAGAAAATAATACAAGGAAAAAAAACTGATTTATTGTGTTAATTAATGTATTTGTTTCAACTTATTTATGCATCCAGAAAAAATTGTGTGATGCCTTTTCCAACAGTGGGTGCTGCAGCACCCTCAGCACCCCTACTTCCCACGGCCATGCTCACAGGAGCTTTGATTCAACTTCATTTGTTGGACAGTCGTATTTGTTTGGTCTAGGCTTTAAATCAAATAGAGCGTTGAAAACACAATTATCTCAATTCAGTTAGCTAGAAGTAAGCTCCATTAACTCAAGTCCACTTTGAATACAACATTAAAACCATTATAATGCTTGTCATCTGAATTCTGCTCAGACTTTAAGTTTTTCTACTTCTACCGATTTGAATGGAGGACTGTTTGTTGTGCACATTTTAAACTGTAAAAAAACGAACCAAGAACATAATAGGAACATTTCTTTCCACCAAAACCTCAAAACTGTAGCCAAATTAAGCCTCCAGTATTTACTGTTCTTAGTTATATCCCCCCATTTCTCCCTAAAGGATCTGTGTCAGCCTGAATGCGGTTCCACTGACTACAAAAGACTGTTTAGACCCAAGAGACACAACAGAGACACTGAAATACAAGATGTTCCTCTTCTCTAAACTCCTCCCTCCTCTCCCCGGCAGGAGGAGCGCTTACCCCCTGGGCCAGTCCTCCCTCTGTAGATGACGGAGACGCGCATACCCGCCCGCTCCCGTGACGCAGCGCCTCCCCGTGCGCACAGATGCTGGAGTGGAAGCGACAGGCGCGCTCATCTCTGTGGGACTGAACGCGTCGAGGAGCGGAGACAGAGGGGAGAGGATCACCCGGTTTGCGTCCGCCAGGAGCCTCACAGCGCGGGGAAAGATGGTCCAAACGAGGCTGTCCGCGGGCAGCAGGACTTAAAAAGCTGCAGTCCATCCATTTGGACACTTTAAATCTGCTCTCTCCCCTTTTCCTCTCTGATACGGAAGATAAGAATCCAGGCGGTCATCTCCCAGCTATCTCTGGGTCGGGAATTTAACCCCAGTCTGAAGGCCAGTCGGTGTTTCAATCAATTAAGACACGATGTGGAAGTCCGGGATCCTCCTGCTGCTGTGGGTGCTTCAGGCATCCAGTGAACTCCAGCTAGAGACGGAGCCGCGGAGACTTCCACCGCCGGGAAAGTTGGATTTCGGTTATGTGCCTGCGGGAGTTTACGAGACACTGGCCCATTACGAACCAGGACCGATAGGGATCCTGTTCCACCTGGTGCACGGCTTTCTCTACGTGGTGCAGCCCAACGCTTTCCCAGAAGGTAAGCATCCTCATCCCCATAGTCTGTGCTGCACTGAAATTAGACCTCTGGGGGGACTGGAGGCAAAAACAGAGTGCCATTTTAGGGGGGTGCCTTAGGGAGTATTCACTTTTTAGTCTCTGGTCTGAGTGTGATAAGTTGTTTTCATGTGAGTCAGAAATATCTGGAATCCAAGATCAACTCTCTTCCTCTTCAAATCTGTGATTTATAGCTGGGTCCTATTCCTCAGTTGGCATGCGCTAAAACTCCGCATGCAAACACAGATTAGTTCTCATGAATGAACGTGAATCAGCAGCGGCCGTTTGAACTGATGTTCTCCAGCCTCTCTTTCTGTCTCACTGCGTGAAAATGTGTCCACTCACAGATTTGGTTGTCCATTCGTGCGTCAGTGCCGCGCGCGCGTTTAGATTTGCGCGCAGAGCTGACAGCGCACATGAAGGTGATGTTTTCTGCCTGCAGCGCACTTTTTGTCCACATAATGACAACTAATGAACCTCTTGCTGACAGCACAACATGCCGAGTGGATGCTCTACACTTTGGCTGAGTAAATGAATGTTTATTTGGGCGTCCTGGAAGTCTGAGCGCGCGCGTGGGTCTACATGTAATACAATTAGAGCTGACTGCTTAACAGACACAAACAAGGGTGTATGGGTTTAAGTGGGTCGTAGATGGTCAAAAAGATGCAACACCCCTCCATGCGTCACAGTCTGGGTTCATACTCCGTTGGAACATTTTGCAGATTAGCAGCTCTCTGAGTCACCTTGTTAATTGGGTAATCCCATAAGCCCGTGCACCATATGTTGTTGGCCTTTTAGATTCCAGTTTGTCACCAGCACTGGAGGGCTCATGTCCTAATCCTATGGAGCAGCAGACCACTGCTCAGTGAAGTTGTTAGTTCACCCATGGGTGCACCCACCAAATGATGCAGGACAGAGAGTGGAAATCATGTGGAAATTGTTGGTTCGTACATAATAGTTCAGCTGCAGACAGCTTGCACACACAGCTTTGACATTCCTTTGATTAGAGAGCCGCAGGGAATTCATTATTATTTTTGGGTTCACCAGAATTTCGATGGCGTAAGCAAAGGCCATGTGTGTATTAATAGCAGTAGTGTGTGTGTGTGGATGTTTAACAGGATGAATCCAGTGATCTGTCAGGTCTGTTTGGATGAAAACAGGCTGGTTTGCAGCAAACCTTTGGGACTTGCAGAGCTTGTCATTTCTGTAACAACATGTTACAGGAATATCCTTTGCACTGCTGCTGAGCTGCTTGTTGGGAAACATAACTTGTAGTTGCATTAAAATGTGTAAGACAAGTGAAGAAAAGGATCTGAGAGCTGTTTCCACTCCAGTGGTTTGTGACTGGAGGTGGTGCAGATGTCAGAGTGGAGCTCTGTTCAGGCTGGGTGGATGTGGCTCTGTCTTCACTTCAGCCTACAGTAGACCAAAGACTTCTTCAAGCAGACATGAGAGGATTAAACAGTGGATCTGGGTCTTTCCAGTTTTGTTCTCTTAAATGTAAGATTGAAAATGATGTAACAAAGACGAATTAATACAAAAACCTAGAGGAAGAATATCACTAAGACAGTTTGAGGGTGTGTGTGTAACCATCTTCACTCCAGTAAAATAAACACACAGTAGAGAGCTGATCATCATCATGTATTATAACAACATTCACCAAGCAGTCCAAACTCTGAACCCTCCTGTTATGTTACGGGTCAAATTGACCCATTTTATAGTAAAGAAAATCTAAAAAGAAATTGTTAATAAAATGAAAAAAATTCTAAATGTAAAATAAAAAAATAAACAATCTGAGTAATATAAAAATACTGTATTTATATGTAGATTTTTCCAATGTACATTAAAAAAAAGTTAAAATTAATTTTCATAAAAAACAAGTTATCCTCATTGAACCATTATTTGAGAATTAAAGAACACCATTGCACTAAATGTTGATTTAAATGATTAGTAATGGAGTTAAAAATGAGATTGAAATAATGTTTATTGGTATTTTTTGGGGTTCTGACACTTTTAGATAATTGAATATGCCCGGGGTCAAGTTGACCCAGGAACATTATTGCTGTTCCTGAGAAAAGAACATAACAGGAAGGGTTAAAGGAATTCAGACGATTATAAACAAAATGTATATAATAACAGAGAATATTCTAAATGCAGCATTATGAATCTGTGATTAATTTATTGATTAAGCTATTTTAATTTGTCATTCCTCTGAACTCAGTGTTACAGAGGATTTATCTCTCTGCCCAAGACCTACCACCACACATGAAAACTGCCATAAGGTGTTTTTGATAGCAGAGATGGAGCCCTGCACTACAGCACCAACAAGATAAATCATAGTGACTGAGTGTTGTTGAAAGAAGCCTTTAAAAACCATATTTATAAACATCTTGTGCAAACAATAACTCATATTTTTGTTTTCAGACTAGCCTCTAAACCATAATCCATAGAGCTCATCATTGAGTATGCTCCCTGCAATATCAAGCAGCCCCACATAAAGCTAACTGGATTCAGAGAGGGAGAATAAAGTTAAACAGACTGAATTCAATCAGCGGCCATTATTAAAACGAGACACATCTCTGATAAAAGATGACAGTGTTGTTTCTGTGTCATTATCAACACTCCATCATCACGTCTTGTCCAATCAGCGCGTGACATTTAGCATCAGAAATGTCTTCATCATCTCCTGGATGTTTGATGCATTGGACTGACACGCTCGTTCTCTGTATCTAACATGCTGTGAGCTCGTAGGAGGTGTTATTAGCAAAGAAGCAACAAACGTCTATCACCGACACCTACACACAACACGCAGTGACATATTCTCTCTAACATTTTTATAACAGCTTTGTGCTGCAGTGTGAAAGCCTCACCTCCCTTCCTCACACCTACACACACACAACTGCAACATGCCAACTTACAGGAGCATAAGCTTCCCGAGCACATGAAATACGTAGCTGGGCTTCATTATTGCTTCAAACATAACAGGGAATTTACAGGAACAGCGTCAATACTCGAGGGATTGTTGGCACCTTGGTGTCACAGCCTCAAATCACGACTTCAACAAGAGGTGAAAAGTTTTAATGATGGAAAGAAAGACGTGTGTTTTCATTTCTCTCTCAAGCTGAGTCACTGGTGGATTTAAAAAGTAACGGAATACAAATACAACTAAAGTAAAAAACAATGAGCACAAACAACACAGTCAGCAAATAACTAAATCAGAGCGGCCCCTCTAATATTCAGATTAATTAATCAATCCAAACTCATTTAGCTTCATTATGCTTCAAGAAGTTATAAAAAAGAAAAAGACAAATCCACCAAAACTTGAGTTTGTTTTTTGAAAAGTTACTTATCTTTTCAAGAGTGAAGGAAAAAATTAGGGATGGGTATTGGCATTAATTCCACCATTATTCAAATAATCACCCCCCCCGTATTACAATCAGGCACCGGTAAAAACGATCGCATGTCACTCTAGCAATCAGTGTCAGTCAGAACACCTTGCCATAGGTATGCATCACGTGGATTTTGTGCAGTTTGGTGTATGAATCCATCCAGTAATCATTGTCAAAGGATCGTGAAAAAGCCCGGGTGGTTAGGGCAGGATTGTGGATAAGGTGTTCCAATCCACACATGTTCAGAGACAAAGTGTCAGGAATAAGGTCCACTGACAAGAAAAATGTTCCTTTTAAAAAGAGAAAATATTCAAAGTAACTCTTCTATTTTTACAAAGTGAATGAATATTCGAATGTTCCAAAATCACTGCCCATCCCTAGAAAAAATCACTCCTTTCAGCCACTGTGAAGGTCCACTAACTCTTTGTTTCTTCCACGTACAGGCAGTGCATCTTTTGGCCTCCAGAAAACAGATATTGAGCAAAGACATCTCTACAACATGACTGCACAGATCCAACACTTTTCACTGAAGCCTTAGTTTTCATCAATCATGCCTTTGTAATCATCCACACATACTTGCTTTTCCTCAGAGTAAATCTTTAAGCTGCGACTCTGTTTGAATTCATATTTGTGCTTTATGCATATTCATACTTTGCAGCTGGGAAGACCAAAAGCTATAAATCATAAGGTGTTAGGGCGCTGGTGGCCTAGCGGTCTAAGCACCCCACATACAGAAGCTATAGTCCTTGTTGCAGAGGTTGTCGGTTCAACTCCCGGCTGCAACCATTTGCTGCATGTCTTCCCCTTCTCTCCACTCCCCACATTTCCTGTCTCTCTTCAGCTGTTCTTTCCATAAAGGCAAAAATGCCCAAAATATATAACTTTAAAAATCATAAGGAGGGAGACAGCTGGTCAGATCCCACTATAGCTGTTGATTGCATTGTATGTTTCTAGAAAGTCACAAAGGGGAAGGAAGTTTCTTTTACTGATAATAAAACAGGAACTGATAATTTTCTTCATGAAGGAAGTTTCGCAGAAAATGAGCCTCTAAATTTAGTCAGAGACCGAGCTCATGATAAAATGTCAGTCCTGCTAGAATCAATAATGTTTGTCTTTGTTGTTTGCTTCTAAGTCCCTCTTTATGGGATGCTTCTACATCTTAATTGTGGAGATTAAATAAAGTGTTGATGGCATGTTGGATGCTAATTCAGGAGAATCATTGAGTTACATGAGGACAAACCTGCAGGAAAGGGGAAATCAAGAACAACATACATATGGCAAAGTACATCAATCTATCCCTCAACAAGCTCAATAGTTTTTATGTGTTTGCTTATTTGCTTTAACTGCCTGAAAAGAAGGAGTTCAATTATCCTGGGGTGTTTTTAAGAGTGAGGGGAAAAGAAATAGTGAGATTTGGAGACATTTTGCTGATGCTCTTTACTTACAAAGAACACCAGTAGAAAAACACAACTGTAGGTAGACACACTAACTCTCCCCGAACCAGCTATGACAGATCTTAAATGTTTGAATGTGCAGGTCTCATATTCCTTTTAATTAATCTTGGTGTAAGTCAGCCATCACTAGAGAACAGAGGTGCATTAAGCTCCTTCTGCAGTTTTATCATTATCATTTCACGCCTGTGGGTGAGCTCCACTGGGGAGATGATGATGCCAGCAGCCGTCCTGCAGCAGATCCCAGTTGGAAAGTGTTTTCTCATTAACGTCTGGATTCCCTCTCCTTAAGACACCACGCCTAGGTGCATTTCAGATAAGAGAGGCCTGCTGAAAACCTGGCATTTATTCAGGAGAGGTTACAGTTGCCAGGGAAACCCCTGTTGCAGCTATCATTGCTGGTGTGTTTCAGTTCACCTAACAGACACCGGTGTGATGTGAGGTGAGGTCAGATACTGTCGTCAAATATGCACAGAAGATTCACTCACAGAGGTTATGTCCATTATGCACTCATCAAAAGAGAGTCCAGGGTGTTTTTTTGTACAGCACAGAGGCGTAAAGGGACTCAGTGAAGGACACGCAGACATGAAAGATTCTGAACGGGAATACTTCAAAAGATTTTTACCAAGGACAAAGCAGAGATGGGAGAGTTCGTGATGTGCATCAGAGATTTACTGGATTTCTGAAATAGCAGAGATTTTTGGTCAAATGTCACGAGTTCTGAGAAGGAAAGCACAAAAAAAGAAGAGATGCTTCTGTATAACGCTAAAAATCTTAATGTTTACGATGAACAAGGGTCAGATTTTAAAACATCTAGTTTTTATTTAGTCTATGAACTTTGACTTTAACTGTTTTTGCTTCTTAATTTTCTCTTTCCCTGGATAATTGTAAGGCAGTGCAAGGTTTGCTGAAATTGAACACCTAGCCAACCTGAAATTACAAACACGACACAGAACATCATAAAAAATATCTCAATCAGAAATATAGACTATTAACTATTAGAGGGTTATTCCAAGCTTGAGTTGTGCAAGTCCTGTTTAAGGGTGTGAAAGAGACATTAAAACAAAGGTTAAAACTAAACTTTACCAGACTTTCATTGATTCTTTAAAGGTAAGACACAATAGTTTTAATTAACCAATTTTTATTTATATAGCGCCATATCCCAACAAATTTTATCTCAAGACGCTTCTCCAAACAGAGCAGGTCTCTAGACCCAACATCAAGACAGGATAAGATCCAGTCCCATCTTACAGACAGGACTCAGTCTGATCTCATCTTAATCCACCATGAGCAGAGCACTTTGCAGCATTCAGCAAGTTACAGTGTCAAGGACAAACTTCCTTTTACAGGCAGAAACCTCCAATAGGACCAGACTCATGTTAGACACACATCTGCTGAGACTGAATTGGGGTTAGAAAGAGGGATAGAGGAGATAAAGAGAGAGGGATGATAATGGTGAGATGGATTTTTTGTGCAGTGAAGAAAGTGAAAAAGCACTTTTTGTAGCTTTGGTTGAATTTTCTCGGTGATGTGTGAACAAAGTGTCCCTGACATTTACAGCTTGGCTCTCCGGCAAAGGGTAAAACAGAACTTTAAAAAAAGGTCTTAATTTTCTGTATTGGATCACACACCCTCTTTGTCAATGACGTTATAACATTTCACTTACAATATTGTTTGTAACAATCACAATGCGAGGACTGGATAGTTATAGTGAGTGATACAGTCAGAGTATAGAACAGTAACGAAACATACCAGTACACCTATCAATAGTGATTTCGGTTAACAACCAACTTCCTCTTTCTCAGACACACAGATGAGTAGTACAGACATATTTCCTGGTATTTTGGTGGCATCACGCCAAGCTGAACTAACAACTCTGTTATCAATGGTGTGCAGAAGTTAACCACAGCAGACTGTATGAGTTGTAGCCATAGCTGGAGTGGGCTATAACATGTTGCATTAGATTGTAGACAGCTTAATTTAGTTACAAACAAGATCCAATGTAAATATTCAAGAACCATTTCAATGATACTGATAACACTACTGTCCTCACCCCTTTAAAGACACAAAGTACCATTACCCTGTCACAATTAACAACACAGTCTGTAGTCCGGCAGCGTGATTAAGTGCTGAATATGGTGATAAAACATGCTGAGCTTTAAAGTTTAGCACCAGTCTTTCTATTGGCCGATCCAAACACATCCATTCAGCCTCGGATGAACAAAGGTGAACTCTGACCTGCGAGTCTGCTGGAGCCGGCAGCACAAAACACACGGCTGAATTCATCCGTAGTTTTGACTTCAGCAGAAGTGAATGGGGAGAGAAAGAAAATGTTTGTGGGGCGGGAGAAAAATGGGACCAGACTTTTAAACCACCCATATTATATAGTGCTATATTATGAATCTGTAAAGGCAGCTTTGTCTTATTCAATCTGAAAACTACTTCAACTTGAATCTATGTTTTCAGTGAGTGGTTTCCACTTGATGAGTAAAGTGAAGTTAATGTGACTTTAGATCATGACTAATACGACTGAAAACTAGAGTGTATTAAACAACAGTCACACTGATACATCATCAAGGCTGACATAGTCACTCTTTACATTAGGACATGAGATTTTAACTTCACTTACAATCTACTCACAAAGAGCCTTTTAGCATTTTACAACTGAGGCAGAGATGTCAGGAGCTGGTGTGATCAGTGTTGCCAACTTAGTGACGTTGTTGCTATATTTAGCAAGTTTTCAGACCCCACTAGCAGCTGTTTTTCAAAAAAGCGACTAGCTACAAATCTAGAGACTTTTTCTGGTGTTATTGGAGACTTTTGGAGACTACCATGAAAGCCCGTATCGTTCTTATTGTTCTCAATGAGCAGTGAATGCTGCTGTGAGTCCCTCCTAGCTGTATTCAGAGCAGGAGGTGTTCATCCCCAACATCCAGACTGCAAATGTATCACACGTGTACGAAGGCACTGTTGGCTGATCCCACCTACTGTCTCTTGTTGGTCCATTTAGATTGTTAATGTAGATTGTATACATTAAACACCTTGAAAATGTGATGGTTGGAAAATGTAATGTTTTACATTCATTTGTTATAGGCTCTTAAGTGTAGTTATAAACATATTTAGGGTGATTTTTACTCTCTTTTTTTTGTCTCTCCCTCACCGTTACATGTCTCACCTACAGCGTCCATTACAATTCAAATAATTTCAATTAAGTGATGGCATCATTTAACGACTTCTAGCGACTTTTAGGACAGCCAATAGCTACTTTCCCCACTGGGGAGATGGCAACACTGGGTGGTTTCTGCATCCTAAGATGAGTGTTATAAGCTTTGATTTCTTTTCTGTGCAGAAGACTTGACTGATGAATGAATTTAATACCATGTCATATGAAATTTATCAAACTTTTTTTTTCACAGAATGTCATTCTGGGGGAATATACATTTTGGAGAACAAATAGGGACTCTTATATAAAGTTTGTTTTTTGTGTTTTCAGCTAAAGCCAACAAACACCCAGGGCTCCACTCAACCGAACTAAAGTTGAAATCTGAGTCCAGATACAGAATAAGAGCGGGCCAACAGGTCACTCAGAGTGTGTGTGGATAACTGGTTGTTGCTGCAGGCTTTGTGTTTCTGCAGTTTGAATTTAAAGTGATTAAAGAGGGTGTCCTTCAACTGGAAGGTCGAGACTGGAGCCTCATGACAGAAAACATATGCTCTGCTGAAGTGTCCTTGAGCAACAAAACTGAGTGCCAGTCTGTCGCTGACCCTGCACTTTCACATCTCTGTGGAGCAGGGGCGACTGCACGACAAATCTTTTAGTCTGGGTTGTTGATGCAGTGTCAGAAGAAATAGTGTATCTGAGTCATGAGTCGTTCTTTTTTTAGCACTTTCAAACATTTTTCCTAATTAGAGATTTTCTGAGCAGCGGGCACATCTGTGGAGATTATCGTTAGATGCTGTGATCATCTCCCAAAAGGGTTTAAATTTGCAATCGTAATGTTTGGCAGATCTGAGTCATTCCTCCTGTCCTGGTATAAAAACAAGAAGACACATCATTGACGTACAGAAGCATGTGTGCTGGGATGATGAGCTGGAGTCTGTTTTGGCTATTTTTGTAGAAGGCCTTATGCTTCAGTAGAGGAAATATTACATCACGGTTAAAATCACCGTATGGAAGTCGCATCCTGGAAATTTGAGCAGAATGTTGAAATACAAAAACCAGCAGGCTCAAAGTGGCAGCTTTAATGTTTCAACAACTCACACTATATCACCAGCCTGTTTCAATATGACATTTTGCAGAGTATGAGTTTTTTTGTTGTGTGTGAGGATGTGTGAGGGTTAAAGGTCATGCAGACTGAACCATGCATACAAATCCAGAGAGATCAAAAATGTGGACAGCTTGTCTTGGATGGCTCTGACAGTTTCAGTGAACTCTAACAACAGATTCAAACCTGCACAACGTGTGGAGAGAAAAATAACAAAGAGAGAAAGCTACAAGGGTTTGCACGAAGGTTGTCACAATGTTTGATACTGAGATGTTTTTCAATACCACATGAAAAACAAAACAATCTACATTACATGATATCGCATCAAAGTTTCAAATTCTAGTATTATGACAACCATTTTGCTCATTTTTGATAAACACTACCAGTCAAAAGTTTGGAAACAGCTTCTCATTCAAGGGTTTTTATTAATTTAAATTAAATTGAAACACTGTAGATTAATACTGAAGACATCAAAACTATGAAAGAACATATATGCAATTATTTAATTCACAAAAAAAGTGTTAAACAAACCAGAATATGTTATATTTTAGATTCTGTAAAGTAGCCCCCTTTTTCCTTCATGACAGCTTTGCATATGCTTGGTATTCTCTCAGTCTGCTTCATGAAGTGGTCTCCTGGAATGGTTTCTAATGAACATGAGCCTTGTTCATTTGTAGAATGACTAGCCTTCTTAATGTGTTTGAGACCATCAGTTGTGTTGTTCAGAGGTAGGGTTAGTACACAATGGATAGCCCTATTTGACTACTGTTGTAATCCAGATTATGGCAAAACCAGATTATTTCATAGTTTTGATGTCTTCAGTATTAATCTACAATGTTGAAAATAATTAAAATATATAAAAAAAGATTGCATGAGAAGGTGTGTCCAAACTTTTGACTGGTAGTGTAGTGTTTTACAATTCTTAAAAACGTATGATTGTGTCAACAAAGATACAAAATCCTGCCCTGACCTCTTGGTTGGCCTCCAATACATGAGCTTCTGTAACTCAATAAGATCTATTATTGATTGCTCATCATTCATATGAAGCAGTAACATGTACCTGAAGTTTAAAATCCATAACTGAACAACTTGCTGATTGTAACAGCTTCTAATGTTTTCGCATAAAAACTTACAACTACCATGACATTCAAGCATCATCCACAATATCTCCTCACACTTTCAATATATTGTTTTTAAGTGGTATCTTCTGCTGCCTCACCACATCCACTCCTCTGAGTTCTTCCTGTCTTGTGGTTACTAGAGGACACAATTGACCTCCTGACCTGCCTTTTTTGTTGAATCAGCGATATCAGAATTCTCCTCTTGTACTAAAAAATCCTGTATTGTATTTTTTTGCTGTGAGCTAGTTTGCTTCTACGTGATCTATAGAAGTGTGTGCACGTATAAAAAATGGCTTCTGCAGCACATTGCTGTGACAAATGTTACAGCTTGTTGTGTATGGTTTGGAAAGTGCCTGTTAATGCTTCATATAAAGGACCAATTTTCTCAGTAATATTTCAACACAGTCAACACATTTTCCATAGGGGTGTTTTCGTCTTCTCTTCTGGCAGGCTAAGATATATCCATGGTTGGCCAACCTAAATGAGAAATATCCATTTGCCTGTTCACTTTCTCCTCTATCATCAAAAACAGAACCTCTCCTCAAACTGTGACACAGAAAAATGAGATCATGTTGCTGCTTTTCCATTCTTCTCTGGGATTGGATAGCAGCCCCGAGGCCCTGAGCACAAACATGTCTGCATGTCCTCAATATTTTAAACTTTTCTCTGCTTCCATCTGTTCCCAAACAAGGTCAAATATTACGTGACAGGAAGCAATACAACACGACACAACAGCTAGTGTGATAGCACCAAACTGACTAACCATCTAAACACACAGATATCATAATGATCAGTTTATTCAATGCACTGAAATTCACTTACAATATATTATGCATTTAGCGTTTGCATAGCTGAGAAAATTCACCTCTATAAATAAACTGTGAAGGAAGTGTTAGCATGACCTCATAGCTGACCCGGTCATGCAGCATCTGCATGAGAAACATGATGTATACGGTTCCTCTGCAGTGTTTTCATCCTGTCACTCACAGTCATGTCACTACACTGACAGAGAGGGCTCCGAGCACCAGGACGCTTCAGGACACACAGGCACTACCTAACTCGCCTCCAACATACTGCCAGCTGATCACCAGAGGCAATGTGTCACTGCAGCACAGAGCCAAGGAGGCTGACACTGGAGAAACATACAGAACTGAAACACTTCTGACATCGCCGCCAAAATCTACAGATATTTCATCAGTGGGTGAATGTGTGTGTTGGCCTACGAACATACACGTGTGTGGCGTGTATTTGTTGTGATGCCTATGTAGTGAGCTTGTTTAAAAAAGGGACAAAATGCATTTTATTATCCCAGAAATCTTGCCTCCAGAGCTCTACTTATCATTCAAACAGTTGAACATTCAAATTGTTGGTTTTCATTTATTGCTACTGGCCTAAAACTGGAAGATCTAGAATACTGCTTTTGCATTTGCTGAGGATAATGACATGACATTTTATTGAACATGACAGCACATAAAATTTGTTATGCATCAAAAAGATGTCTGCATCTCTGTAGGATATAACATGTTGCAGGTGATTTTGATGTTCTGAAGAGACAGAACATTGGGAAAATTGTCTTGATGTTTTAAGTCCTCTTCTTCTGACTATACAGGAGTTATTAGAAGTCATGTATAGATGCAACGCAGTGTACAATGTGTAACAGTTTTTGAGTGACAGCTCAACTTCTAGCTAATCATAAATCTGTGAAGTCCTGTTTGGCCATAAAAGTAAACTTATATATAATGCATGTTTTAGGATTATACTCCCAGTGAGACTAATTCTGACAGTACAGCTCCATTCTCAACACTATACCTTTGAACCTTGTGATTTTAAAATGATGCCTCAGGTCTGTGTAAAATCACCTTCCAATCATTACTAGGCTACAAATAACTGTTGAACCTGTTAAAGACTGAACACACTATTTTTATATTTATTTTTCATTTACAAGGACCATGCATATTAATGATCATTTCTGTAAATATGCCAGAGTTAGCCAAAAGGCTAGTTTCCATCTGTGGTCCCTTGCCATATGTTAAAAATAGTCTCTCTAAGAAGAACAAGGTTAAACAAAAAAGGTAGAGAAGAAAACCTAATAATTGCAAAAAAAAGAAAGAATAAAAGATTTGAGTACAAATAACGCCTTACGCTTAAAAATGACTAAAAATGACATAAAGAGAGCCTTCAGCCGCTCTGCTCCCCAGCTCTGGAACTCTCTCCCACCTGACCTCCATTATACTGACTCATTCCCACATTTTAAATCCAAACTCAAAACTCATCTGTTTAGACTGGTTTACTCCATCTGACCACAACTCCACTGTCCATTGCTTTAAACATTTTTAAATTGTATTTTATTATTGTTTTTTTATTTAAACTCTGTGTTTGTTTAATGATGTAAGGTCACCTTGAGTGTCAAGAAAGGCGCCGATAAAGAAGATGCATTATTATTATGATTATGAAAGTCTTAGAGAAAGATGCCATGGACATAAAATACATGGAGCATCCAAGATAAGCAGGAAGCAGCAATAAGGAAATGTTAAGAAATACATGAAGCATGCAAGACATGCGTAAAAAACAGAAAACAAAAACAAAGCATTCTAGGCAAACAAGAAGCAGCATTAAGCTTATATTAATAAAGGGATCCATGCAGGAATATACAGAAGTGAAGCATGCATCAGCACATTAAGCAACGTTAAACAGGTATTAATAAATACATGCAGAAGCACGCAGACACAACAGGACATGTTGCCATGCATGTTTTAATCAAATCATGTTCAGATTTTACTCTTCTGACCCATCTCGTCCTTTCTATTATTGGTGTTAAAGAGTTCTGCTGAATATGAATGGTAGATGAAACATCAGGTTGTGTGAAAAATCAAACATCTTCCCAAAAGATTGCTTTAAAAATAATGATTTTTCAAACTTTAAAGACTTCATACGAACCCTGCTGTGTGATTTTGAAGTCAACACAGCCTCAGGATAAATGTTTAAAGCAGTGGAAGTATTTCAAAATAGATACTTTCTTGTTTTACTGTGATACAAACAAACATGCAATATTGAGACTTCAGGCTTTGGAAAAAAGTGATAGCTTTTTTTCTGACATCGATGGAGGTTAGGGAAAATGCTTCCATGCAGCCACATTCTTCAGCCTCAACCTTCCTGTCTAACACTGGCAGGTTAATCTCTGCTACAGTCAGGTGCATCTAACAGGGCTGAAGCATAATCTTGTCATTAACTTCAGTATTGTGTTTAAATTCATGTTTTGAAGTCATGTTTTTCTCATGAAAGCCTCTGACACCGTGTTGCATTTGGTTGTTAGATAACAAAGGAAAAGAACATGCTTCATTTCCACCTGGGATGCGTTTAGCAGCAGGTGAAAGACACAAGCTGATAATGCTCTCGTCACACACCAGCTTCTTTTTCATTTAAGCTGCCACTGCCCCAGCTTTGTGAGGGAAGATCATGCTGCATAATCAGAACACAAAACCAAACATTGTACAGTGCTCTAATTCCTCGCCTGCAGCTGCAGTCCTGTGAAAAGATATCAAAATAGCCTTCAGCTACATGTTGCCACTCTTTGAAATGGATCCACAAATCTGGGATTAGTCTTTGTGAAGGCTCAGCCAGCCAGGAGAGAGGTGGTCGGATGGAGGAGGACGGCATCAATCCAAAATGTTTATTCAGTTATTTAAATGTTGAAATACCCAAACGGAAATTTTTACAACAGCACATGACAAACCCAAAACCACCTGCAGAACAGATGACACATTTCTATGATACACAAATCTGAAAATGACTCATCATGAGTGTACCTGTTGGGAAGTAAAGTATGGAAGTTTAGGTGGTAGACAGAGAGTCTCACATTTTCCTGCTACAACAACAAAAGTTGATAAATGTAGGTGAATTTATAGCTGCCGTATTAGATTTCATACACACAGAAAAACACACAAGTTAATGTGACATTTCACTCAGCAGTAAACAAAGATCCCATCCCCAAACTCTGACTATGTTCAATTATCATAGTGTTATTGAGCTTTTACAGTCCATTAAGTCTTTATGTTTCCATGTAAATGTGCTACCACTTAGGAGGCATTTATTTTTTATGGCATCATCAAACGCTTGTTTAGGAGTGACTTGGCACCGGTGGCCTGCTTTGTAATGAGACAACCAGAGAGTCAGAGGTCAGATCTCTGTCACAACAGAGCATGTGTCAAGAGCTGCATGTCATATTCACGAGCCCTTCAGCGAGACTCTCAGCCTCGGTGCCTCAGAGGCTGCATTCAGAAGAACAACAGAGTGTGTTAACACATGTTACTCATTTGTTTGAACTGCACCACTGCTCAAACACAGTGGACATGAAGGCTGCATTTCTTTTTCTATAAATGCATTCAAAATGGATCTGTTGCTACATTTTACAACAAGACAGACATCCTGGAGAGTCTTTTATTGCCTCATTAGTTTCTGAAAATGCTCTCCCATCACATCACCCTCGTACATTCTTTAAACAAGGCTCTAATTTAGTTTAAAAACTTGGTTCTAGATGCTCTAAGATATGTTGGTTGAGCTGTAAATTAATATGCTGGCGGATAGGGACTGGAGTTTATAATCTATATAAGCTCAGTCACTAACAATTCCTTTGTTTGATGTTTAACACCATAATCGTGATAATATAGCATTTTCAAAAAGCTTTCCTGCATATAATCTACCAAATATTTAAAACTAATTACCAAAAAAACATACTTTTTAAAAAGAAAACACATTTTAATAAAGTTAAGGGCTCTTTGTTTTAAACAGGAATGTGCACGTCCGGTTGACTGATAAAAAATGGCGTCACTATTAATACTTTTTTTTTTTTACTGTAGGCCTATAACGCCAGTCATATGTCATGGCAGAGTTGTAGCCTAGCCACCCTCCACTAGCAGAGGCTGACTTTGGTTATTGGTGACTATACCATAGTGATATAATGCTCTACTACCCAGATGTAAACAAGCACAGATGACAGATGGCATCTCGTGGCATGGCGTTGTTTGTCAGTATTTTGAGTCAGGAACATAGACTGTATAAATAATGGACGTGGTATCCGTGATGTCACCCATCTGTTCCTGAGCGCTGTTGTGAAGCCAATCGTTGGTGGGAGCCATATTGGTAATGCTTAACTCAATCAAACTTAGTGTGAGGTAAAGAGGCGGGCTTTGAGCCTCCTAGCCAACAGCTGTGTTCCCGCCTCAGTCAAGTCAGTCATGTCCTTATTTGAGCAATACTTGTAATTTTAATATCTTCTGAACTGTTGCATTAAAAAATTCACCCCCCGTACAGTGGGTGCCGATAGAGACTAGCTACGTAGACCCAAGGCGTCTTTTGTACCAGGCTGTAAACGTGTTTATTTCTGCTGTAAAGATCGTCTTCTTTGAATCGGTGTGTATGTGGTGTTTCTGCAGCAAGCCTCAAGTGGATGAACTGCAGTTTATAACACTTCCGCATGGGCTCCATATTTTGAGACCGGAGGTTGCCGCTTGGTCAGGAAATTAAGATTAAGTTGTATGTAGGCTGGTCTATAACCAGTCCCTCCAGGATATCGTGGGATTTTTTTGTGATTGTTGCGGCCCAAAATGCCTGAATTTGCGACAGCTTTTTGAAAAAAATGCGGTAAAAGTTGCGATTTTTTTATTATTTTTTTCCCCCAATAACATCTCAGGGGCAAGTAAATATGCTAAATTACAGTTGTTTTTAGAAAACATTCTTGATGTGACCACTGTGACTGTATTTTGATTCACTTGATTCACAGAAAAACGCCATGAAAGGTCTGTATTGCACATTTACGACGGTCCATAAATGCACCTCGCAGCGACAGAGGCACAGTCAGTCAGTTCACGGCACTCTGAAATGAATCTGCATCTTTGATGACTAGGAGTTCATCAAAACTTACTAAAGGTGTCTGATGTTTCACCAAACTGGAATAAATCAAGCTGTAGACGGGAGCTTTTTACGGTAATAGCGGCAAAAACGTCAAATATTAAACAGACGTCCCCCGGTTGTGTCTTTGTCACTAACGCACACCGGGAGTAAAAATCATCAATGAAGATGAGACAGATGCATGGAGGTGAGGAGAGCTGGTTCATAAAGCACACCTGCTGCAGGCACGTGACCAAGCTAACACTGAGCCCTTCAGATAATAACTCTAGTATCTATAAATAATAACGTTGTCATCGTCACTTGTCCTGCCTGCTGTCCCCTCTTTTCACCCGTTCTCTGTGCATGTTTTGTTGTTGAAAAGTGCCGATCAAGTGAGGACTTATGTTTATGTTACAAGGAAGTCAGTTGATGATGAAACCAATGACGCACAGGGGCCGAGATTAAGGTAATTGGTCAAATTTGCGGGAAAGTTGCGGTGATTGTATAAAATTGCAAGGCCGCGAAAAAATTGCACTGATTGGTTGAATTTGCGTTGATAGTTGCGATCGTGAAATCGCAACTTCCTGCAGGGTCTGTATAACTAATCAAGTGGAGTAATGCACAACTGGCAAAGGTATGTGAACGCTAACCTGCAAGGCTCAAGGAAAAATAGTAACACCAAAAATATAAATTTTTGCTTTTCATCTTTTTCAATAGTCACAAATCAAACATCTGTGGCAAAAATCTGTTTAAAATATGCATTAACTGAGAGAAAAGAAAGGAGACCCACATGCCATCCTGCCCAGAACCAACAGACCTGATTGTGTTCATTTTTTAAAGAGCGTAGACTGCGATTACAACGGATTCCCAACTAAACAAAAGCTGCACATCATAATATAAGATATCATAAAAGGCACAAACAGACAGGCCACACAAAGAACTCAGCAGACTCTTTTTTTATATAGCTAATCCCAGTAAGGTTTCCAGTGCCCTAAATGTTCAAACTAAACCCAAAAAAAGTCTATCTACAGGTAAGCCAAGTCCAGCAGGCACCTCTGATTACAACTCCCATCCCAACTACTGTAGAAGCAAGTGCATTTAATAATTGTAGATGTGTCTGTGTGTGTGTGTGTGTCTGTGTGTGTGTGTGTGAACGCTAACCTGCAAGGAGAACTAAAAGCTGGTGTTGCTAGGGTTAGCCACACTCGACAAACCAATCTGACGTTGTTTAGCACTGAGTGTGTTTTTACCTTCAGTTTGATCTCTTTGTAAATTCCTTGAAATTTCCAGTTTTGTTCCAACAACTAAGAAACGAGTAGCTTCTGTTTGGTACATCCCTGGTTTCAAACATGAATCTACAAATGACATTCCACCAACACGGCAGATGCTGATTACTTTCTTCCTTCTCTGTTTCCTGTTTTGTACTTTGAATTTCTGCTGTAAAAGCATTTTTTTCCTTCAAAGAGAACCAGAGAGGAGCCTTGTTAGAGACTCAAAGACCCCTGTTCTGGCAGCTTAATTTGCTTTCAAATAATCTTTTGTGTATTTATCTTGTCAGTGCAGAAGTTGTGAGGTGTTTGCTTGCTTTTGAAGGAATTTGAAATCACGGGTGCTTCAAAGAAATACTTTTATACTGAGTGGTGCTTCTTTCACTGACACAGCTTTGGTTGATTTTTAGACAATAAAAACTGGAACTCCAGCCTCGCTGCACGACTCCATCACAATGAGTTGCCTGGCACATTTTCAACACTCCACTATGAAAGGCCATTCATTGTCGTTGAGTCTCAGTGTATCTCTATGTGTTCTCATGGTATACAAAGAGGGAAAAGTAGATCAGTAGAGTGAACGAGCAGCTCCTGGATTCTGGGAGGAAAGTGATGCATCTCATTAGGAAAGCTCTCTTCACCAGGGGCTGGCATATTAGCAGACTAAGTAAGGGGAGATAAGAGCTATGGCATTAAGATAAGTTGAACGTCTGAGACATTTCAAGGTAATATTATAATGCCAGCATCAGCTTAAGCTCCCAGCTATCTGTCAGAGCAGGTGAGAGAGCCAGACGATGTGAAAGTACAGCTAGAGAAGAAAATCTAAAGATCACCAGAGCAGTAATGAAGACTGTTTCAGCTTATCAGCCCAGAAAGGAAAAACATTAAAAGAAAAAGAATAAATAGAGGGAGTGTGTTGGAGTCAGAACTGTCAATTCCTCGGGTGTAGCTAAAGTCGTGTCTCATTCTGGGCCGTCATATTTGGGTCAGGCCGGGGGAAGCCAAGCAGGCGAGGCGAGGCCGAGGCAGAGGCAGAGAGAGCGGCTCAGTCCTGCCGAATGGAGCTCAAATCATGCATCCTCTGTCCTCTTGTTGTTCCGCTTCGTTGGTGGTCTGCTGTGTTGCTCGCTGTGAGTCAACTTCAGGGGCGTGCTGAGTTGTAATTGCAGATGTGTGGTGGTGAGGGATCAACCTGCCAACGCTGGAGAAGACCACTCAATACTGACTTCCAGTTCAATGTTGTATTGAGCCTCTGCAGCACTCATCACACCACTTCACTGGTCATTGTAGACGTGGCTCAGTAGCCCAGAGGCTGTTCTGAGTTTGACGTGTTACTGGAACGTAACAATGGGACAGCTCAGAGAGGCATTTCGTCTGGTAATGAACCTCTTGAGAACAAACTTGGTGTCAAGTGGACTTGGTATGGAGAAGCAGCGATGATTGACTGAACATGGTTTGGATTTATTCAACCAGCCCAAGTTCACACTATGTTTATATATGCTAGGGAGCATTACTGTAGATATAAGAAATACACGTAAGGTGTAATTGATCTTTATTGTACCTTAATATTGGGGGAAAATGGACATTTGCTTTTGTTTTTTTAAGTTTAAAGGGACAGGGTGTAGTTTTTTTCTGCAATTAGCAGAACAGACTGGGTAGAAATGGGATATACTATTAATAAGTATGTTCAAATGAGTGTATAATCACCTGAATATAAACATTTGTTTTTGTTAGAATGAGCTTTATATCTACAATACCAGTCAAAAGTTTGGAAACACCTTCTCATTCAAGGGTTTGTATTGATTTCAATTATTTGAAACACTGTAGATTAATACTGAAGACATCAAAACTATGAAAGAACATATATGCAATTATTTAATTCACAAAAAAAGTGTTAAACAAACCAGAATATGTTATATTTTAGATTCTGTAAAGTAGCCCCCTTTTTCCTTCATGACAGCTTTGCACAGTCTTGGTATTCTCTCAGTCTGCTTCATCAAGTGGTCTCCTGGAATGGTTTCTAATTAACATGAGCCTTGTCAAGTGTTCATTTGTAGAATGACTTGCCTTCTTAATGTGTTTGAGACCATCAGTTGTGTTGTTCAGAGGTAGGGTTAGTACACAATGGATAGCTCTATTTGACTACTGTTGTAATCCAGATTATGGCAAAACCTGATTATTTCATAGTTTTGATGTCTTCAGTAATAATCTACAATGTTGAGAATAATTAGAATAGATAAAAATCATTGAATGAGAAGGTGTGTCCAAACTTTTGACTGGTAGTGTATGTGTTTTTCTATTTAATGAGTGACCACATGAAATGCACGAAGAAGAAGAAAATGGTTGTGGGCAGAATTTGTACTGGCAGATGTTTTGATAGAAAAAACCTCACAAACAGAAGATCATACATTTTTTTTTAAATTATATTTTGGGGGCCTTTTTTGCCTTTATTGGACAGGACAGCTGAAGAGAGAGGACATGTGGGGAGTAGAGAGTGGGGGAAGTCATGCAGCAAATGGTCGACCGGCTGGGAGTTGAACTGGCGACCTCTTCAACGAGGACTATAGCCTCTATTCGTGGGACGCTTAGACCGCCAACGCCCCTAGATGATTATACTTTTCATCACAGGAGCTTCTTGTCCTCGAAGGCCACTGTCCCTTCACTGGAGTGAGGGCTGTCAAGTTAAAACGGTTAATTTAGTTTCGATTAAAAGTTCCTGGACATCAAAGTCACTTATTAACTCAAGCTGGACTGGCTGCAGTACCGGCAGAGTAGCAGCAGCAGCAGCAGCAGAATTTGCACGGATAAATTACATAATTTCCTAATCCAACTCAAAGGGTTAAGGACAGAGGGTGCCGTATGATATAAACACTGCAAAGCCTTTTTAGGCTAATTTGTGATTCTGAGGCACTCAACTAAAGTTGACTTGACAAGCTCACTAGGCTTACCCTCATTCCACATAATTGTAACACATGTAACGCCAGATGTGTCTCAGACTCTGACAACACACCATTAATAGAGCAGCATACCGGGCAGCAGCTACAGTATATAGAAGAAAAATGATATTAAAGAGGCAAAAGGTGCTTAAATGTTAAATATGATAACATTTATGAATTATTCACAACCCCACAGTAATTACTTTCTAACTATTATTAATCATTTTAAAAGCTGCCAAATATACGAACAAGAGAGGCATTTACCTCGTGTCCCAAACCCCAACATAATGCACACTGCAAATATGTCTGGGTAACATTTCCTTAATGGTTCTAATAAGCTTCAATAGTGTTTTTACTCAGCCCTCCTGAGGTAGTTTTATCACACATAATCTACCTCTATGTCCCCTTTTCTCATGTTGACTGTCTGCAGCTAGGTGTTGGATTGTCTCTGCAACTCTCCTGCCTGTCACTGTCACCACAGCTTCAGCCTTGATTAGCTGACAGTAATCTGGGACCTGGGTTACCTGGCCCACACCCCAGAGCCAATCCTCTTGGCTGTCCGTGCAGCAACAGACATGCTGACCAGACCACTTGTCCCTTTGTCCCTGAACTCCTGATAACCACTTAGCCTGCAGGTTAGAATAGCTGCCATGTAGCCTGAAGGTCACGGTTCAGCATTTGAAAACTAAGACGATGTTCTGTCTTTGGTTGGGCATAATGGCTTCAAAACACCCTGATTTACTGGATGTATAGCTTCTGTAAGAGACAGAATCTACAGCAGGTTGCATAAGAGTAAACAAACTAAATGTGAAGATGTCCTGAACGACAGATCTGACTCCATCTTCACAGATTTCTGCAGTATAGCTTCAGGGTCTTCTCATCAAACTGCGCTGCAACTTGTCCGTGTAGATTCATCTCAATAGCGAGACATCAAAACACAAATCTCTGACTCTGCTCCCTGATCTCACTTAAAGAGCTCTGTGTCATTTTGCTTGTTGCTTGTTCTTGTAGATCTGACACTGTGATTGATACAAATGGGAATAAGGGCGCAAGCCTATGAGCACTCTCTCTTTGAAGGTATTTGAGGCACTTCACTCACTCGTACACACAAAGAGTGACACAAGAAGTTGTGTCAAAAATGAAAAGGAAGGCTTCAGAGAGAAGTACAAATCATTTTAACTTCCTCACCTGCAGGCAGCTGACAGGATTGTTGTTTTAAGTGGGTGTACATGTCAAATTGGTGGATTCAGACAAAAAAAAAGTTATTTAACAGCTCACCAAACTTCATCCTTCATTTGGTCTTGAAAGCTGTTTTAATACACATTCAGGTTCTAAAGCAAATAGGACTTAACCTTGCATAAGTGTTTAATAGTTTAATCTATAGCTTACATTAACAATTAGTCAGTAAACTGTTTAGTCTTTAATCTTGGAAAAAAAAGCTCACCACGGTTTCACAGAGCCTTAAGTCTTCTAATTGATTTTTTGTTCAAATAAGAGTCCAAAATCAAACGACTCCTCGTTTCCCGTCGAGATGACTAAGACATTCTGACATTTAGAAAACAGAGACAAGCCAACATTCAACAGTTTTGCTTCAAATTGACTGAAATGACTCATCATTTGATCAAAAATATCTGGCCACATCTATTATTTGGATTCACTGATAAATCAATTGACCAGTTAGTGTAGCTACAAATTCAGCCAAAGAAGAATAATGATGAATATTTCTAACATGTAGGCACAGCACTTCAAATGAGATGTGCCATTTAAAGGACAAATCCTAAACTCATGACTGAGCTCTGACACAAAAAGATACATTATGTTATGTGAGGGATAATGTATAGTTAAATGGTGGTTAAGAATCAGAATCAGCTTTATTGGCCAGGTATCCTTGAACACACAAGGATACCACAAAATATATTCTGACATGTAAGCACAGCACTTCAAATGAGATGTGCCATTTAAAGGTGACATATGCAAAATGGACTTTTTAATGGTTCTCTACCTGAAATATGTGTCCCTGGCATGTCTAAAAACCCCCCAAGAATGAAAAAAATCCATTCTGCCCCTGTTTTGATTTCTCCACCTTTCTGTAAATGTGTGTGAAACGAGCCGTTCCAGACTTATGTGTTTTTGTTACGTCACAACAATATCCGGTCTGTCACGGAGTCACAACTCAACTTCTCCTCCGTTTTTCATTCCCTGCACATGTGTGCTAACAAGGAGCTTAGGAGGGTGGCATGCTAGTTGTAGGCTGTCTTAATAAACACAGAGGTTGGTTTTACTCCCCACGTCTGCAGATTTGAAGATCTAGTGGATGATTTTTATTTTTCATGGAAAAGTGCTAGCGCTGGTTAGCATAGCTACACAGCTACATGTCGTAGTAGCTGTAGCTGTAGCTGTAGCTGTGTACCAAGACACACGTGGATGATACGTACCAAGATCTAGTGGATGATTTTTATTTGTCATGGATAAGTGCTAGCGCTAATTAGCATAGCCACATAGCTACATGTTCGTAGCTGTGTACCAAGACACACGTCAACATACTGACAAATAAAACAACAAGTAACACAAAATCTGTGACCAATCCTTCAGAAAGGTCCTGCTGCAGACGCCTCTCCGTCAGGATCAGATTCTGGATCAGATTCAGAGGGTTGAAGTAAAGCGGTCTGTAAGCAGTGTGTATATTCAGCCAACATGTAAACATTAGATCAACGGGCTGGAGAGCCGAGGACACATCCACTTCCTGAGGGGGCGTGGTCAGAGAGAAAACAGACTGTTCTGAGGAGGGCTGAAAAAGAGGGCTTTTCAGGCATGCCAAAATCTGATTTCAAATTGTTTTTTTGAGTATAAACTTTAAAGACATGTTTTGGGGACCTCTTAGACCAATATATATTGATGAAAAAAGTGCTGTATGTCACCTTTAAAGGACAAATCCTAAACTCATGACTGAGCTCTGACGCAAAAAGATGCATTATGTTATGTGAGGGATAATGTATAGTTAGCTGGTGGTTAAGAATCAGAATCAGAATCAGAATCAGCTTTATTGGCCAGGTATCCTTGAACACACAAGGAATTTGACTTAGGTAAACCGTGCTCTCTTTGTACAAGGCGTAAGAATAAGGCATACAAATAAAAGTTAAATAAAAATAATAACAATAACATCAGCTATAAATACAAAAGAACAACAAATAGGCATGACTAATATGTACAGACTAAAATAATATGATACAAGTGCAGTGGTGAGTTGCAGAGGTAGTTTTTACATAAAAAAAATTGTATTTAAATAATAAAAAAAATAGAAATATGGAATTCTGCTCGGAGAATTGTTGCATTGTATATTTACATGGAAGGGTCTTGTCCACCCTGAGAGAGTCTTGTCTTGTTATTCTGCTGGTGACTGGTCAGCCATTAACCACCAATCCAAAGTTTAGTGCTCTCCAAATTAACTAACAAATGTAATTAAAATCTCCTCCATGTTGTCTCCTGATGCTATCGTGTGTGAGTAATGTTTTTGTAAGACTGTCAACAGGGAGAGGTGGAATCATAGTCAAAACACTCAACGCTGTTTGGCTTTTGCATTGTCAAGGGGTTTTGACCAATCAGATTCAAGTATTTAACATTTTCAGGTGATTAGTAAGAAAGCTAGGTTATGAGTTATATCATTTCAAGATGCATAACAGAGAAGAGTGTGAAAGAAAAGGCACATGGATAAACCTTACCTGAGAGACCTGGAAACGTGGGACTCAATTTTCCGATCATGTGGCTCCTCCTGGCACTGAGAGAGAGAGAGAGAGAGAGAGAGAGAGAGAGAGGGAGTGACAGAGAGAGAGAGAGAGAGAGAGAGATCTCAGTGCAGATCAATATCCAATGACAGAGAAGGATCATTCTTAAATTCAATTTTCTAAAACAGAATGATTGAGTCATTTAAAGGACTCCAGAACCCTGAATATTTAATTCTGTACCGATAGAGAACAATAACTGCATTACAAGAAAAGCCCTCCACACAGGGGAATGCTCTAGTATTAGAGTGGACTACAACATATGCTTCTCTACAGGCTTATCTGTCCACTGTATGTTTATCTCTCAGAGCCCCAGTACTCAGAATTCAGATTCCCATTCCTCAAAGTCAGTGGACAAGATTGCAGTGAGTCCCTGTCCAATAAAACATTCTTTATGAGTGTCTGCTGCCATGTCACCCAGATTTATCTCTATCTCTATGTGTGGGTGCGTGTGTGTGTGATTCTCTATCATGCATGTCTATCCATCATGTGTTTTCCACTTGAAGGGAAGCTGTCAAGTTTATCATACAACATACAGAGGTTGATTTTGTAGCAGGACATCAGAGAGTAACTTTCCAACATGAATGTTTTGATGCGTGTGAGCAGATAGAGGATGAAATCTGTAGTTCGTGGCTACAATGTTGTTGTTTTTAACTCTTCCTCATATTGCTCATTCGGCCTCTGTATGACGCATACGACTCCAGCTGTATATGTGCAGCCTGGACTCTGTTTACATGCATTAGTGGGCTCTCCATACGCCCACACATATACATTTACCACATGAAGAAACTCACATGGCCTCCTACGTGTTTCCTGCATTTACATCAGAATAAAATCACATGATGATTCCTTTTTAATTGAAATGTTTGGGATAACTTTGTCCTTGCAGGTCAAGTCGCCTTGACCAACTAATACTTCTTTTATTACCTCCTAAATACCATGAGAGGCAGGCACACTCTCCCCCTCTCTCTCTCTCAACCTCTTCAATGCAGGTTGATTCTGTAAATGTCATTGGTGGGAACATTGTAACAAAGTCATCAAGATTAACCGTTTTTAATTAAAAACCTCTCCACCTTGCAGTTTTGAATGTGTGCGTCCTCTCCTCCTGTCTTTTGGTTGTGGGAAGTTAAGCCTAATTCTCTCTCCATAGTTACAGCTCCTATGGGAACAGAGTGTTTACCTTATGCAGAGGTGTTTTTACGGCAAGCTCATGGGAAGTCAGCTCTGAAGTGAACAGTCAGTGCTGTACACACACACACACACACACACACACACACACACACACACACACACACACACACACACACACGGGCCCTTTATCTGAAACATTTCAGTTAAATGTCAAGTCTGTGGCACGCTAACATTTACTGGCAGACATTTACCGAGGAAGGATCTGATGTAATCAGGGATTCAGGGGAGAGAAAACTCGACATCATATTTTACACAACCTTTTTATTTTTACTAATATTTGAACGCTTGTTAAACGTTGAAGTACTTTGGAGCAGAACTCATCAGGTTGTGATAAATTGTCTGGGGAACTACAACAACATGGTGTGTTGTTAACCCTAGAACACTGACGTATCAGTTAGTAACACCATCACTAACATATGGTATATTTTACCCAATAAAAATACTTCACATCAAAATATTTCATAGTACAATACATTGCAACTTGAAGTACTCCTCTTGTATTTCCCAGTATTATAAAACATCTCATAGAACGCAAAAAAAAAGTATCAGGGCAGGACCCTAAAAAATGCTCAAAAATTAGTGAAAAATTAGGGAATCATTAATGATAATTAATAATTAATGATTTTCTTTCTTTAATGGAGCTAGGAACTTTTTCTTTGGGCCCCCCATTCCTGGGACATGTGCCTTTTCCAGTGAAGGCACAGTCTCCCTGGATCACTGATAACTGTGGGAGAGATAGAAAGAAAGGAAAGGCACTTTATTAAATTCTATTTTTTCACTCATGCTATTTTGGACATGCAGATTTTTTTTGGTATATACAAACAAATGCACACACATGCAGTGAACATGTTTCAGAGTGAGGATACTGCCGTCAACCAGCGCACCCCGAGCAGTTGGGGGTTCGGTGCCTTGCTCAAGGGTACCTCGGGAGTGCCCAGGCAAGTGAACTAGCACCTCTCCATATTTGGATTCACTGATAAATCAATTGACAAGTTATTGTGGCTACAAATTCAGCCAAAGAAGAATAATGATGGATATTTCTGACATGTAAGCACAGCACTTGAATGAGATCAATGAGATGTGCCATTTAAAGGACAAATCCTAAACTCATGACTGAGCTCTGACACAAAAAGATACATTATGTTAAGTGAGGGATAATGTATCGTTAGCTGGTGGTTAAGAATCAGAATCAGAATCAGCTTTATTGGCCAGGTATCCTTGAACACACAAGGATACCACAAATGCACACACATGCAGTGAACATGTTTTTAGGGAAATATGTCAGAGTGAGGATACTGCCTTCAACCAGCGCAACCTGAGCAGTTGGGGGTTCGGTGCCTTGCTCAAGGGCACCTCGGCAGTGCCCAGGCAAGTGAACCAGCACCTCTCCAGCCACCAGTCCACTTGCCAAACTCCGTTCATACTGGGACTCGAACTGACGACCCTTCGGTTCCCAAGCCAAGTCCCTATGGGCTACTGCCACCCCCATAGATAGATAGACAAAGAAATTACTCTCAATTACTAATGTCGGGTGAAAATCCCCTGAACATGTGCCTGCTGAAAAAAAACAGGATGGTAGAAGGGAAACCTTGGGTGACATCAGAGAGCAGCATGAAGCTACCCAGGGACCCATGCAACTCAGACAACAGCAGCATAATGAAAAACACCTGATGTTAGTGTTCTTGGTAAAAGCAGTAAGAGCGGCACATTATTCAATATTTGTTTTGTTCTCAATCAAAAGCTGTACCTGTCAAACATTTTTAAATTTGTTCCTCATAAGACAACATCTAAGATACTTTCCTTAAGCCTTTTTTGGCGTCTTGTCCTTCTTGGGTTGTTCGGCTTCAGGGAGATAAGAAACATGAGAGATTGGGGATGACATGCACCAAAAGGCTTAAAGTTGGAGTTGAAGTCGTGGCCAATTCAGCCAGGGTTTGCCTGTGTTTACTAAACTATTGACTAAGCTAAAGCAGCACCCTGGCATCTGTTTCTGGGCCCACGTCTTATGTAATATAAATCTATGAGTTGTGAGCAGATCAGCCAAACAGGGATTTTCTCAGTTGTTTAGTTTTATTTTTTAAGAGGCCTATAGCAGTAGATCATTTAGAATTTTAATTAAAAAAGAAAACCAAGTTTTTATAAAGTCTTAAGTTAAAACAGAAACCACTTTAGATTCAGAATAACCCTGTTTTTTGAAGTCCCTCAATCCCATCTCCTCCTATTTCCCAGATTGATCTTGTGACCTGGTGACAAGGTCCCGGTACTTAAGTGTCTGTTTAAGACCCACAGAAAGAACAAGGGTTGTTTTTGTGTCCAAAAATAATGTATCGGTTTGATTGAGGCAGCAATCGGACATGTTGCTCTTTCGTGTGTAGCTTTTGTTTGCATCTAAACATAAACCAAACCTTTTTATAAGCACCATACAAGTATAAAGATAATGGTACTGTCACTTTGAAACTGTGTTTACGTGACTCACTGTGAGCAGAAATGTATGATTGGGATTGGTCAGCTGCGGTTCAGCCTAAAATGTGAATACATCCAATAGAGACCACATCCTGGGAGATTTAGCTCAGGTGTGAGGCATCAAAATGGAGACCTGCTACACATTACATCATACAAAAAGGAGGGTGTAGTGTAGTGAACATTGAAAAGACAAAAATAAACAGTCACATAGCACTTTTTAATGGGACACATATCATCAGTAGCTGGGTCTTTTATAAATCATAGTTCCCTAGAGTGAAGGCACACCTAAGAAATAACAAAGAGCTGTGGAGGGATATCAGGTAGTAGAGCTGAAGATATTTGTCCGAACCCGAACCCGACCCGGGTCATAACTTCTATCATTTTAAACAGGCTCGGGTCGGGCTTGGGCTTGCGCGGTAAATGAGTGGTCAGATGAATCTGGACTCCCCTCAGCAAGCAGTCGTGCGTCAACGGCACGAGCACTGGCTCGCGCGTAAAGTGATAATACAGGACCTCTATAAGATCGCAGCATTCCTCTGGCCAAAATGTAACCGGCTTAGAATGTTGTCACACTCAGACACGGAGGCTGTACATGCTCATGCCCGCACTCTTCTGCAAGCTGTGCACGGTGATGCAGGTGCACGACAAGATGTGGAGACTTGAGACCCAGAGCTCTCCAGAGACGAGCGTGCTCATCCTCCGGCAAAAAGAGCGACTTTTGAGGAGTGGGAAATGTATAGCGAGCTGACTGGGAAGACGATGAGGTATCTCGCTACATTAAAACGACTGTCATGGAAGAGGAAACTGATGTTTTTGGCTGGTGGAAGATCAACAGACCTATCCAAAACTCGCAAAATTAGCCAGATCAGTAATGAATAATTACTGTACTGGGCTGTAAACAGGTTCAGGCTTTAAAAAAATCTAGGTCATTCGGGTTCGGATGGGTTCGGGCTGAATTCTGTCGGGCTGGGTCGGGTCGGGTCTAACTTTTAAGGCCCGACTACAGCTCTATCAGGTAGGGCCATCATAAACACCAACACCTGACAAAGATTGACCCAAGTTGACCGGTAGTCTTCCCACTAGAGTGTATAAGGGATATTTTTGTGGAGATCCTGAACTTCTAGTTCAGTGAGTAGTTTTTTGTGGACTCCCTGTGCTCCTTGTGAAGAATCAGCCCCTCTAAGTTCAGGGATCCTTTGTAGTGTTACAAAGTGCATCATAATCAGACACACTTTTGTTCTGTGCTTTTCTTCTTCTCAATCCTGTCTGCCTCCACTTTGACTTTCGAGTAAAGACTTTTTAGTAAACACAAACATGCCAAAGCCGTTGTCTAAAAATACTGGAAACTGTTCGGTTGCATAGCAACAAGGATGAAGAAATGATCCTCGAGTGCGGTTAGCTCCTTGTGTTACTCGACATCGACTGCACCTTATGCCTGCTCTCAGCCTGAGGCTTGATGACATCTCCCAGAGGTGTGAAAAGTTATTCTGGCACAAAACATCTCAGAGAACCAAACCAACACACACAGTTTCTACATGGGGAACCTTTTTTACGCTCATCTCGTGTTCTTTATTTCACTCTGACTACTGCTGTGTAGCTAATCTGTTCTTCACCTGTTACAGTAAACTGTGTAGGAGGTGCTTGGCTTGATTTTCTCCTTTGTCTCTTACACTGGTGTATTTCTCTTTCACTGTTGTTCTGAGCGCTTACCTCTTCAGGGTTTAAAATAAAATCAGTACTGCCTTTTCATCTTAAAAATACCTATATCATTTTAGTGTTAAATTTACTGTAAAATATATGACTTAGACTATAGATATAATTAATAATAATAATAATTAATATGATTTGTATAGCGCTTTTCATGATACTCAAAGTCTCTTTACAGAAAAATTAAAATAAAATTAAAATAAAGCAAATAAACGAAACAGAACAGAACAAAGACAGAAGTGGGGCGGGAGTAGAGCTTATGTGTTAGAGGTGGTTTTTAAATGATTGAAGTGAGTCAGAGTTGTGGATGTGTGGAGGGAGAGAGTTCCAGAGAGTTGGAGCAGAGATGGCAAAGGCTCTGTCCCTCAAGGTGCGGTGCTTGGACTTGGTGATAAGGGACAGGAGATTGGCATCTGATGATCTGAGGCGGCGACATGGGGAGTGGCGTTTGAGGTCGGTCAGGTATGAGGGGGCGAGGTTATTAAGGGCTTTGTAGGTGATGAGCAGGATTTTGAAGGGGATTTGGTGCTGTATAGGGAGCTAGTTAAGGTGCTGAAGGATGGGTGTGTCACCAAACTTGTTTTTGCTTTCGGTCCCCAGAGTGCGTCTTGAAATGGTAAAAAAAAAGAGTTTTAGATACGATGCTCCTACAGCCTCGAACCTGCTGCAGGAGAGCCTGGGTCTGAGTGAGCTTTTCTCTTTAAATGTTTTTAAAAACAGACTGAAGGCATTGGAGGAAGATGCATCAGCTTGTAGATGCTTTGACTGATTATTCTGAAATTCATGATATGTTGTCATCTTTTGGAATTCTGTGGTTTGTCTGTAACTTTGTTGGACAGGCTGCTGCTGATCTTGGCCTGGACACACTTTTAAAAGAGATTCTTAATCTCAATGTGGTTTTCCTGGTTGAATAAAATTAAAATAGATAAAAAATGTGAGCTCTGGAGCGGGAGTGGGTGAGTAACCGGGCAGCTGAGTTCTGGACATGGTGTGGCTGTAAAAAATACTCATTGAACCTGAATGTGTTAAGTTATTAGTGACTTTAGAGCAACAGACTGGCTCTTAACACAATATTTAGTCCATAAGGAAGGATTCTATATATGATGTAGGCACTGTTTGCATATTGTCACCAAATCTGGAGGTAATGTGCATTTTTTCCCCATTGTTTGACAGTTTTAATAAGAGTAAAGTTAAAGGTTGAGAACAAGAGAAAAAAGAGAGGCTGGTGAAAAATGACCACCAAAGCTGACCTCTTTTGCATGCATTGTGTCATTTATAAGGATAGTGATACACACACAGCTAGAAATAAAATATATTCAAATTAAAATCTCGTGTCATATCACACAAGAGAGTTAAAAAATGAGAGCACCAGCAAAATCCTGTTTTTGTCACTGAGGAGACGGAAAGGCTGTGCAGAGTTTCCGTCTGCATTAGTGTTACTACTCCTGCTGAATTTAATTCTTCACATACTGAAGAGCTCCTCTCCGGTTTGTGTGTGTCCTCAGATATCTTTGTGAGGAAGAATCCACATAGTTGGCAACATCATTCCTCTGTTCAGGAAAAATCCCAAAATGGCTCTCTGCTTTTGTTGCCCCGTACGCCTTACAAGCAGAGCCGGGCTGAATGAAGTTTTGTGGGTTGGGAGTGTATCTCATAGCCGGGCTTACTAACTCACTCACTTTTTTATTTATTTCCTTAATAAGCCTGTTAGCAACGGGTGTTGTCACAGACCATTGCCGGGGCTTAGCAGGGGGGAATATTAGAGTTTTGTTGATTCGGCTGGTGGCTTTCAGAGTGAGGGGATTGGAATTTTCCCCTTTTTATGAGTAGTTCATGCAGGTTCTTCCAGCCACACTGCCCTCTGTAAACCATAGTTTCCACGGCATCAGCTTTAGCTTCTTCTCAGTCCTTTTTCCATTCCAACAACAACACATCTATTTAAATATAAACCAGTCCATTAAAATCAGTCCCACATTTCTTTTTTGTCTCATTGTGTACACGATCTTCATAGTTCTTTATCCCTGATATTTGTCTTCGTCCATTTCAGTCTGTTCCAAACTGATCTTAGTGTTTGACCAATCTCAGCTGACTTTCCTTTTAAAAATAAACAAATAATCAAGTTAAATCTGCATATGTTCTCTCTATTTTTGGAGTGAGCTCTCTATGGCCTTTAACACTCCACAACTTCTGCACACCAGGTAGCTTCTTCGTCAATCAGACCTTTCTATCTGACATTTACGTGTCATCCACAGAGACTAGGTTATTGGCGTCCATTGTCTGTAGGTTACATGATATTCCTGAATAGTTGATGTCATTTCAGATTCAGCGCAGCCATTACAAGGAAAGGTCACTCATCTCAACAGCTCCGCTTCAATAATAACCACAGGGCGTCCTTTTGGTTACACAGACTGCAGCGATGTTAAAAGGATCCCATCAAATGACAGAAGGATATAAAAGGAGAAGCGTCACTGAAACACCAGCAGAGAGATCACACGTGAACACATGCCAGTTACGTTCTGTGATTGCAAATGTAGAAGAGCTATTTCTAAATCTAGTGATGATCTGTTCTTTTAAAAAAAACTTAAAGCTGTCTGTGGAAAAGCAACAAATTATAATATAATCATTCACACATACACAGAAAAGGTCATTTTTCATTTAAAGCTTTGTGGGAGCAAAAATTAGTCAAAAGTTGAAACATTTCATAATGACACAAACAAAAGCTGCTGCTGCTATAGTCTCAGGGTTGTATTTTTCTCATCAGACAAAATGTGTCAGTGGGAGGATTTGTGAAAGACTATCAAAGCAATCTGATAAGAGCTTATAGTGTCAGCTCTAGACATTGATCTAATTGTTTCCTATCTCTAATCAAGGTTTTCATCAATGTTGTATTTGATTTATCAAGTGCAAAGGTTGTGTGACAACTTCTGTGTAGACACATTTAGATTAATATATATAGTTTATTTGATAGGGAAAATGCAGATAACAGTAGTAAAACTTCTGCCTGTTACAAACAGCTGCAGTAACTGATGCTTTGCATATAGAGATTTTAGCTATTGCTAGTTTCCAACTCCTGTCCCTAGTTAGGCTTTTAGTAAGATAAAGGATGACAGAAAGATATCAAGAGTATGTAGAATAACTTACATACAATAGCAATTGTGGAAAAAATAAAAGAAGACCAGAGGGTGATTATTAACAGCATGGTTACAACAAGCTATTAAAGTTCATTATAGAAAAGTTAAAAAAATGCTCACATCTCTAATTTTGCTTTAGCCACGCTTTAAAACTCTTGTTAAAAATATTTACATCCTGTGTTCATTTTATTTGCATTGCTTGTTTGTTCCACATTTGAGAACCTTTTATAGAAAAAGCCAACTGACCCAGGGAGCTCTTACAGTGTGAGATTTTACAATTGCCACTAGTTGTGCCCCGGTGTTCTCAATGCTATTTTGCCGGGTGACAGATTTGCATAAAATTTCTTGTGCTTAATTTTGTAAGCATTTAAAAATGATCAAAACTGAGCAGATTATACTGCTTCAGTATGTGGAAGCAATGCCATCTCCATGGTTTTGTATCCATTATCTTTAAGGCTTGGTTATAAAGAGGTGCAACAGGTTTGGGAACCCTGGCTTTATTAGTTATGTAGAAAAACAAACATTTCCTAAAATCAGTTGTTTTTGTATTATGCTTGAGTGTATCTCAAGTATCATATTGTTTCTTATAGCATAAAAAGACATAAACTCTGTCCTGTACTTTACAAAAGCTGATAAAAATGTGTTAAAATACAGATAACAGCTTAGTTCAAGGCAGACAAAGGTTCTCTGTTGCTTTCAGGACACGTGTTCACAGCACAAAGAGATACTGCAAAAACAGGTCAACAAACAGAAACAAATCTTAAGAAAGAGAAGGAGTTGTATAAAAATAAATGAACACAGACCAGTGTCTTGTGTGTAGCCATGATGCTATCATATAAACAAATCTGCACCATAAAATGTCTCTTCATGGATTAGTCTGCATTAGTGAACTCTGTCTGATCCAGCTTGATGCACTCAAGTTTATGTGTTGCAAAGTAATTTGATCTCAGTGCTTTCAATCCTGTCAGCTGCTTTATAATTGAAGTGAAAACCAAGCATCACTGAACGGCATGTGATGCTGACAGACATGGAGGTAAAGGACATTGTGTATGTTTAACCAATATCAAAGGTTGTCTGCTACAGACGGTCACTGCACAGATGGACGCGTGTGTTTATTGTGTCAAGACCGAACACTTTTGTGAAATCAATTAATCCGTGGCATTAATCACCTTTATTCTTCATGGATGCTCAGAGAGGCTGCTGGGAGGATTACTTATCACAGCTCGCAGTTTGTTTGCTGTGATACTTTGCTCCTGTATGTCTTTAATTAACTAATGGGATACAAGGCCTCATGCTACAGAATACATTACCTTTGATTTTATACTAAGACACACAGCCTGTGTCCATTTAGTCCAGAAACTCCTTCTTCTGGAGGAGTCTTACCCTGTCTTGGTGTTGGGTCTTTGTTAATAATATAACATAGAGTATGGTTTAGAGCTGTTCTGGTTGTAAAAGCATCTTGAGATAATGTTTGTTGTGATTTGGCGCGATACAAATAAAGATTGATTGATTGATTGATACTTCCCATGTGTGGTTTTGCAGGACTGCACAAAGCTATTATTAACCACACAGTGCTAAAGTGAAGGGAGTGATCTAAAAGCTGTGAGGAAGCACCTTGAAAGTGTCAGGCAGACTCTAAAAAAGCCTGAGGGGGCATCTTCCATTTGCTTGTTTTGTTGACCAACAGTCCAAACCCGATGAAAATGAAATACAAAACATCTGTAAATCTTTTTTAAGTTGTAAGAGACTTAAATTGATTATTCTAGAACTGGAAAATATTTGATTTTATTGCTGAGATTTCTCACAATTGAAATATTAGAAAGAAAGAAAGGTACTTTATTAATCCCCAGGGGGGAAATTCAATTTTTTCACTCATGCTATATTTGGACATGCTACACATACAGTTTTTTTGGTATATACATACAAATACACACACATGCAGTGAACATGCTTAGGGAGAGATGTCAGAGTGAGGATACTGCCGTCAACCAGCGCACCCGAGCAGTTGGGGGTTCGGTGCCTTGCTCAAGGGCACCTCGGCAGTGCCCAGGCAAGTGAACCAGCACCTCTCCAGCCACCAGTCCACTTGCCAAACTTCATCCATGCTGGGACTCGAACCGGCGACCCTTCGCCCCAAGCCAAATCCCTATGGACTGAGCTACTGCCGCCCCATACAAGAAATACCTACTAAGTGACTGACATTCCAGTTGTCCTGAATCCAAGTTTTTCAGTACACTGCAAAAACAGTTTTTTGTCTTACTGCTAGTAAAAAAAAGTCGAATCAGACACAATCTAAACCACATTCACTGTACAAATCCAGATTAGCATCACATGTCAAGATATTACAGACCAAAAAATGGACCTGAATGATTTGATATGAATAAATAAAATCTGCTAATGGGGTAAGAAAGATGTATTTGTTAAGTTTTGTTGAATTAAGATGTTATTCTTATTGCAAGAAACTTGGAAAGTAATTTTTCTCACTCTCCTGGCCTTTTTTTTAACTCATAGGCACCAATTCAGGTCTTATTTGGGGCTTGTAATATCTCAAAATAGGATCCATATCTAGACTTGTCTGGTGAATGTGGCTTCCATTAAGTTTTATAAGCTATTCTTTACTAGAAATAAGACAAAAAGAGCTTGTTTTTGAGTTTTTTACAGTGCAACTAAACAATTATTTACCAAACTGACACTACTTTAGCTTCAGCTGTTTGCATTGATTCAGCAGGGATTGTAAACTGCTCTCTCTGCATAATGCACATACATTACTGCAAATGTGTATGTAAATGTGTGAGACAATTTATGCAAATGTAAATGTATAGCAGGTGCTAGCTTTTAGAGCTTCTCAGCTCTGAACCAAATCCAGGTAGAGGTCTTTACTGCAGATTTAATGAAGCTTCGCAGGGAGCCAAAGATAAAGCAGAACCTGGCAAAATGAATTTTTCATCACTTTCACACGGAGGGAGTCGCCTGCTCAGAGGAGTCCTGCAGTTCTTTATCTAAGTTTGGTTGCTATGCTTTCAGAACAGCAGAAGTAAAGTTATTTTGATGGTCATGAACAGTGGGGGTTTCACGGGTTAGCTCAAGTTTATGGACCAGAACTTTGTTAGTGGCTAAAATAAATAAATGTGCAAATAAACCTGTCTTCTGTATGGGGTTAAAAATACAGAGCAGTTTTTGGCTCTGTATGTTTATTTTTAAGTTGTTTCTACCAGCCAGTTGTGAATCAGGGCTTGTAAATAGAGCATGAACTCAGCCAGCCCGTATATTGAGATGTCTCCTGTGATTTTGACGGCAGGGAGTCGAAAGAGAAAAGATTCCACTCCAGGTAACCTTAGCTTTGCATTTGCATGCATTTGTCTCCTCTTTTTTCCCTTAATTTGCTTCTGTGGTCTTAATCCAGGGCAGGAAAATACATGAAATATCATAATCTATTCAGCTAGGACTGTAGTTTTGCCCTCATTGATTTGTTATACTTGAAACTGTCTCCACATTTCAAAAGACAGGGTTTTGTTTCCATCAATGGTTCAAAATATGCAAGAACACAGTTCACAGAGATAAGTACTGACCCCTGCTTTTACTTTCAAAACTATTAAAAAACACAGGATTGTATTTGTATTTAAATTATGACTATAATAACTGTCTGCAGTCTTTTGAGGCTTCAGTTCAGATTTGGAGGAAGACAAACTCACATTTTAATGTGATGCTCAGTGTGAAATATAAGTCTGGTCATCCTGAGTTCATTTTGGTTGTAATTGATCCCAATGGGAGCCGGTTTTCACATTGATGAAAATAATTTGAATGTCCATAGAAACTAATAAACCTTTACTGTCCCACTCTGCTTCAGAATCTCGCTTCTCAACTCAGTGCAGCTCAACAAACTTCTCAAAACTAAGCAAGTGTTTTTGTCTTATTTGTAGTAAAAATAAAATAAGAATGTCTTAATTTCAGGAAATGTGTGAAGTACATTTTTCTCACCCTCCTAGCAGATTTTTTACTCATTATAAACAATTCAGGTCTTATTTGTGGTGTTTAATATCTTGAAATGGTGAATTTGGCTTATCATATGGGTAAATATAATTATAATAAGACATTTTTTACTAAAAATAAGACAAAAAACTTGCTTAGTTTTGAGTCTTTTCAGTGTAAGAGAGGTCAAAGGTCACTTCATCCTGATAATTATACTTACAGGCCTTAAACTTGATAAGTGCCAGCGAGAGAGGAGAGAGGAGAGAGTTAAAGTGGGAGGGAGACTCGTATCGAGTGGACAGGGATTAGTCGCCTCTCAGTAGAAAAGCAGGTTATTCAATCCAGACCTTTCGACGTGCTGCTTTTCTCTTCTCACCTCTCTTACTTCTCTCTCTGTTACCCCCTGTCTTTGATCCTTCTCTGTGCTCTCTTTTACTTTCCCCTACTTTATATTTATGCCTCCACTGCGGCTTCTTTCATTCTTTATGACTTCTCTTTGCTGCGACGACTTCATTCATCCATTCGTTCTGGAAATCAGAGTTTGGATGGTCAAACATTTCTCATAGGAGACGAATAACTTCTTCACTCGAGTAAAACCTGCTGATTTCTTCAGTTTTCGTAGGTAATTTCAGAGCAGAATTCATTCATAATTCCTTGATTATATCACACGTAAACACTCCGGCTACTGCATCCTCCTTTCTCAGCTTCAGTCTCTCTGGGCTGACAACCGCTTCTTCTATTAGTTCAATAATTTAACCCAATTTGAAATGTCAAACGTTTCATACATCATGCTTTGATTGCTTCAGGCAGCGCGCCTTCAGGGGAACTGTGGTTTATTAAATAGGTTGTGATTCAAAGTGAAAGTGAGCACAAGAAGATGTGCAAACCTCCTGAAAGCAACTCACTCCAACCTGCTCCTCATGACTCTTCTTGAGGAGGGTGAGTGTAAACTGAACATTTGTTTGTCCTGGGTAATTTCTCATACAAAGCCAGCTCTAATTTGTATGTAATTCAAAAGAGATTGGGTTTAGGCGAAGAAGGTATATTTACAAATTGTAAAAAAAGCGAGAAATTATGCAGAATATGATTTTTCCTACAATGAACCAAACAACCCCGACACTGTTGCCCCAATGTAAAACTTTACTCACCATGCTGACATTCTGGAAGCAAAACAATGACTACTATGTCAAAGCCGGCTCCTTATGTGACATATCACATACCCCTTGGGCAGATACATAGCTTTCTACACGTTAAAATGGTCCTTTTCTGTCTGTTAAATGGCAGCCATCAAGCCGCCCTTCAGAAGCTTGATATATCCTCATTTTACAGACACTTTCAGTCGCTGTTTAGTTTGTCTTTTCTTCTTTTTTGAGCTGCTGATGGATGGCACACACACACCACATCTGAAAACTTCAAACCCTGTCCTGTCCTTCCGGCTGCCACATTTGCATTGATGTCAACCCTGCTTTGTTTCTATTGGAGACACAGCAAATGCAGAGAAGCCCCCTTATATCAAAGGCAGATTAAAGGAGCAACATCCCCGCCTTCAACAGCCTCTCTGGGCGGCTGTTGGACTAGTGTGACTTCATTTCTCTCTTCTGAAGCTGTTATTGTGTTTTATACCAAAATAAGATATCAGCTAATATTTTGACAATTACTGCTTTATTCATAAATAGGTTAGATCTTGTTTCTCATCATAGCAGTTCATGTCAGGAACAAACAGGACAATTTAACACACACCTTCCCCCTAAGGTCAGAGGCTTCTTGTAAACAAAAGGCCAGAAGAAGAAGTGGTAGTGATAGCTTTGCTCTTGATCTACTTTGGTTTCTCTTAAAGACAGATTATTTTACACCTCATAAGAACCACACAATGGTGACAGATGACCGACATCCTTGGTTGGAGGAACTCACCTACAGGCTGGAAAACTACTGTGGTGATCTGACCTGTGAAACAGAATTATATTTCCAAACTTTGTGGGAAAACTATGGCATGAGAAGTGGATCAGAAAGCTGTTCTTTGACTGTAAGAATCGTAAAAAGTGCCCTCAAGCAAGGCACTTGAGTTGCACCTGCTCTAGTTCTTCAACAACTAGTGAAAGCCTGTGGCTGTCAGGCGGGTCAAATGTAAAACTATACAAGTGAGAGTCTGACTGACAATATAAGACGGTCTCTCAGTCAAATCATCAAGCATTAGTAAATGTTTCAATAAAGGCAATCAGACATGACAGCTTCACAAGATAAGCTCCTCTCTTCCTAAACAGCCATAATAATTAGGTGAAGTATAAGCCTGGAGCCCTCTCACAGTACAAATCTCATGCTTTAAATAATAGGCAGGGATCATACTTGTATTAAATTAAAACAATTCTTGCCAACCGTTCATCTGTGGGATATTTCTTTACTTCAGAAATAAAGCAAACACTGCATTGCAGGTGAAGGAGGGAAAGCCCTTGTGTCGTTAGCATCCTATTTTTGGAAATCAGCTTTGAGAGGACTTGCTGTCTCTGTCATCATTGTATAAATCACAAGCAGAGCTGCTTCAGGTGTGGATAAGAGGAGCTTAGAAACATACAGAATTTGATCAGAGGTAGGTCTCTGGTTTTAAGGGAGGTCGACTATTGATATGTTAAAGAAGCGTTCAAACTACGGGCACTTACCTTCTGAAACAGTCACATTTGTCACTGACTGATGCTCATGTTGACTTCTCCATTTGTGCAAACAATGTGTAGTTAAAGGTAGTTCAGATTTTGGCAGAAAACTTCTTATTTGTCTGTTATGGACTCAAAACTGTGATGAGTTTTTCTCACCTTCTGCTGAATCTATGCTGGGATTGACTCTACCCCCCCCCCTACTTCGGTTTTCCAAATCAAAGTCCAACAGTGCAGGATGTTTGATTATTTTTTAGTCTGAAAGTTGAAGTCATCAATTTGCAATACATCTATCTGTCTCAGCATGTTTGTCTGCTTTTTATAGGCTTGATATTTTAATTTGCATTAATGTTGTAAACAAACATTTTGCTCATTCCTTGTTTGCAAGAAAACCTCGACCTGGTCACAAACATCCTTGTATAACAGCTAAGCAGCAGCAGCTGAAAATTCATTTTTAAAATCATCTGAGGGAAGATGTAGTCAGTGCAGTAACAAAATCTTGATTAATATTTGATCAGCACTGCCCAGTTTAAAACTTTTATCTGAGTCTCATGAGTCTGCTGCTTCGTGCTGGATGGACTTATTTGAATAAATCCATTATATCCATATCCATAATGCACCGTGCAGCTGGATCACATGCTCTGTAAAAACGTTCTTGTAATTTCAACCAGGTATAAAAAAGAATCTGCTTTGTTTCATGGCTCTCTGAAACAGTCAGGTCACAGTTTTCAGTTTAACTCCAGAAGTTACCAGAATATCAACACCGTACACAGAATCCTAACACGCTGTCAGTCTGTAAATAAATAAAATAACAGTTCCTCACCCTGTCAGTCTGCTCGGGTCTAAACCCCAGAGGGGAGAATAAGGGATGAAGGGACACTGCAGTGTCAGAGTTTGGCTCTGGATTCCCTGACACCATCTTGTCAAACACGTCAACATCATGCTCCAGTTTGACAGCAATAATTTATCACATTAACTATGTACTGTAGTTTCTTGCTGTAGGCTAAGGGATGTTTTCACACCGACATCTTTATATAAATTTAAATTAGGGTGTAAAATGAGGCCATAAGCTGTAGGCTCCTCATGAAAGAGTTTGTCTTTATCAGAAATAAACACGGACTGGGGAAGCTATTTGTTTCTTTTCCATCCTGAAGCTAATAACAGGAAATTTGAGTTGTGCTTAGTTTGGGTTTTACTTGGGTTTTTTACTGTATGTGTATCTTTCGGTGCAGTCTTTTGTGATTAAGGTTCATATGATTACTTACAAAATGAACTCTTCATGGTGTGTTTGTTTTCTGTGTTTCATTGCAGATCTTATCGTCAGACTGGCAAAGGACAAGTTTGGAGCCATTCAGACAGAATACCAAAAGGTAAACTTTAAGTTGATGTTTGTTCTCAGATCAATTGCTTTGCTGTGTCCATTCCCTCGCCTTATTGCATGTGTATTTCTTCTGATTTGATCAGCAATCTTTGATATAAATTACAGGGGGAAAAATTACCTCCAAGATGAGCCTGGAGTCCCTGATTTCTCTAGAGCGAGGTGCCGAGCTTTACCAAGCAGGAGCAAGGCCATCTTTTAGCAGAAACCTCAGAAGATAATGATAACTGCTCCAGGCACAACCTGTGAATTAGAAGAGAGATACATCATTTGAGGTTTTATAAGGAACAACTTTGGCAATCAAAGACACTGTTCTGCTCTTTGACAGTCCCTGAGATCTAAAGGGGATTCAGTGAAAGTTCACTCCGTACCTTCCTCTCAATTACCGGAGAACTTGCCGTCTTTGTGTGGTGTTACAATATGCAGCTACGTGGATATGCATGCCAGTTTTGGATTCTTTGATTTCTCTTTTTGTTATTCTATTTCATCCACATGTTTTTGTTCTGTTGCTTTGCTCTTTCTTTGACGCTGCGTTGCCTTTGTCTTCTGCATGCCCTCTTCATCTGATCTGCTCTGGCCTCCCTCAGCCAGAGAATATAGTGCTGACACTTCAGGTAAAGTCTGCACACTGGATCTAACCGTGCAAACCACCCCCCTGTCCCTTCATGCTCCTGTCCTGGGTCACCAGGGCTGCACAACTCTGGCTCAAATCTAAAACTTTACGAAAGTACTACAATTTTTTCTGCATTATGACATTTCACTCATTGGAATTCATGAGTAGTTGTGCAGCCTTGTGACTTTCACCCAGTCGTTCCATTCAGCTGTACTCCCTGTCTTATACGAGACTTATCCTTTAGTTATTCATGGAGGAGCAACAATGCTGACTGGATTATCAGAGAAGACTTTTAATAGTCAGGGAGACATTTATACATTACACAGAACACTGCCTGAGTTTCCTCAGTATGAGTCTGTAAAAGAGTAATGTTGTTTTTCATACTTAACTGCTGAGGATTTGAGCTTTTAACCCAAACAATTCAAAGCTGTATAAAAAAAAGATACCAAAGTTATACGTGAAAGTCTAATATCTACAATCTCTCCTTGGATTTACCTAATTATCCCAACTGGACCGCCACATGGAGCTTTATGATAAAGCAGTGATGTAGCATGTGTTCACCTACTGTATGAATAAACTAGATAGTTAAACTGAGAGGAGCTTCGAGACCAGTGGTCGGCCACCTCTGATATCCAACCAAACCACAGCAAGGATGAGTGACAGATGAATAAACTCACTCTCACACACACACATACACACACTTGATCTTTTGCATGCTGACATTTGCAGAACTCTTCTTACTACTTTAAATCGCCACTCACTGACCTGCACCACTGACACACATTTTGCAGCGCTGCCAGAGCTTCAGAGCGTTTCATAGTAAACATCAGTCTTTAAAAGAGCTTCAAACAGCTCTCTCAAGACATAAACAAAAGAAAACATCTCCATGTGTATGTCCTCGTGCTCTCGAATAAGTCAAATAAACCAGAAAAGGCTGATTTTCCTCCTGAATGTTGGTTCTACTATCACAAATTAAAACATACTCAAGCAACCAATGCTTACAGATTATATAACTGCTCTTAATTATTTGCTTGGTTGAGGAAAATCAGTTCATTCTCATTAAAAAGGTTCATTACACCCTGGGTTGGGAAGAAACTTTAAGTGTCTTTGGAAATGTTAATGATCAATTACCCATAAAATTTTTTTTTTCCAATTATAAGAAAAGTAGCAAATTTGTTTATGCCCCTAAATCATACATCTTTATTTACACAAAAACAAAAAGTATATAACTGACAGTGCTGCATAGCTACAGAACATATAGAGGCGAGGTCTACAAAGAGTCATACAGAGTAAGGCTCAAACTATTAAATGTTGTATTGCTGCAACAAGAGAAAAGGATAGAAAAGGACTGTATTGGTTGCAATATGTTACCTATTGTTAATGTAGTCCAAAAGTCGAGCTTCGTCTTTGTTTCCATGAAGTAGTTCATTAGAGGTATCTCTGATTTGCCGAGCCCCCACGTCAAATTGAAAGTGTTGTTTGGCATCGACCTTGATTGTGTCTACTGCCAAATCAATTCATGAAGCTCACTCAAAGAGGAATCAATCAGTATTCATAGGACAGTGAAGTAAATAATCATCTTGATAGGAGACTGTTGTCTTACTCATAGAATAAAATAGAATGTACTTTATTAATCCCCAAAGGGAAATTCAGTATCCTAATCAGTGATTTCCCTCTCTGTTTCATCCAGTGGATTCTTAATAGTCAAGATGAGATCTAATTATTTTTTGTTTGTATTTTGAACTCAAGTTATTACTTCTTCTCTTCTGAAAACCATACATTTGCAATTTTAATATTAAGTTCTCCTGCAGATCCAAAGCAGCGTCAAATCCAATTGACTATCAAGCAGCCAAAGTCACAACAAAGACTGAAATAGGAAGCACAAAAATACAAAAACATGATGTTAATTCATTCACAGTTGCTTGTATAACTGAGACATTTAGCTAATAGACTATGAGCATCTTGCTGCACGACACTTTATGCCTCATGGCTGCCTTGATTAAATCTGATTAAACTTAAAAAAACGCCCATCTTCGCCGCTCAGACATGCCGCCACCTCATCACCCAATTTGTTCTGATTGGAAGGTCACCTCCTTCTTTTGGGCTCTTGCCAAGACAAAGCTCAAATCTTAAAATAGGCAGAGCTCCAAGCCCTTCAAGAGTGGTGTTGGGGAAAAAATGAAACATTACTGACCTTTTTTCTGAAAAAATTCACCCAATAACAAACACGGCCCCGCAGCAGAATGACAATGCAAGCGTTCAGATTTGCACAATGTCCTCAACAACTGGGCTGACATTGGTGCCTTTTGAAGTCACGGGGCCACACGCACACATGGTCAGTCTACCTCTCTTTTTTCCTCTATTTCTTAGCCTGGCTCCATCTTCAAAACTCTCAAGTTTCCATGTTTTTATCCCTGAAGGTCAGAAAGAGTATAACTTGCCAAATTTTTCATTCTTCATCTTGTAAAGTATGTTTTTTGAAACAGCCAGGAGCTTTAAGAAGTTGGATTATACTCAAAGCCTGGAGATTTAGAAGTTTGCACAGACATTCTCAAGTGAATCAGGGGAAGAATACTCCTCCTTTAAGTTCAGAAGCCATCCTTTGCGCCCTGCATGTTAAAAAAGCAAAAGCCGCAGGTCCCTGAAGAAGCCAGGGTCATTGACTTATGAGGCTGATTAAGATTAGTGCGAATCAGCTGGGAGAGCAGTCCATCCATTAAGAAGCGGTGATAGCGGTCCTGCTTTGATCCTCTCATAACGAGGAGCTATTGAACATTATTGTGACAAGTTACATACGGTGTGGGAATTAACAATCCCCTTTTCAATTTTGACAATTTCCCAATCCTGTGCTGAGCATGCTTTAGATGGCAGCAGATTAACTAGGAGCACTTTGATACATGACAAGAGGAGGTGGGAACTCTACAAAGAAGCTTACAACAGCAGAAATTCAACTCCTGCAATATACCAGGCAAAATGTATAAGAGATCATGTCGAGTCTCCATGAATACATCTAATTATCAATCAACATCCAGGGTGATTTATTCATCTGAGGACGGATGGTTGAACTAAATCTTATTTATAAAAGGTTTATAACACAACAGTCAGCATTCCTCTGCTCAATCCTATGCTAACTATTTATATCCACACATTTTAACCCTACTGGTCTTTAATATAATGCACTAGCTTTCTAACCTCACTCCACCCCCTATTAACCGTTTAACACCTGAACTATTCACCCCAATTTCCTCATTAGTCTAACAATAATCTATTTACTGCAAGTACTATCTGTCCTATCATATAAAGCCATGTGACAATTACATTGGCTGTTTTCGAAATCGCCTATACTAGTAATATGTACTGATTTGGCCAAAAGTCAGTATGTAGTATGTGAACAACAGCAAAATCTGCAGTATGCCTAAACTACCCGGATGTCATGATTCGGGAACATTTCTCAGTATGCCTCAGTATTCCCACAATGCACAGCGCTAACGTTCCTCTTTTTCTTGTTTTTTGACGGGGTACACTCAGTTTTTAGGTGCTGTGAAAATTATTTAATTCCATATAAACCACTTTTTAAATCAGAAGTGATGCTAAAGGAGCAGTTTTGTTGTCAGCTTGGTTGTTGTTTACTTCCACTTTCGAAAACCGGAAATCCTGCGCCGCCTGACCCAGCATCCTGCAGAACAGATCCAACAGAACAGTCATACTACATACTAAATTCAAACGCAGTATGTAGTATGCAGTACGCACTGCATACTACATTCCCAGGTAGTATGTAGCAGGCCGTTTTGAAAACAGCCATTTTCAACTACATACTGCACTTGAAGGTAGGATGTAGTATGACTCTTCTGTTGGATCTGTTCTGCAGTATGCTGAGCCAGACGTCACTGGATTTCCAGTTTGCACAGCACCTAAAAACTGTTCCCCCCCCGTCAAAAAAGAAGAAAAAAGAAAAAGCAGAATGAGCGCTGTGCATTGTGGGAAACAGTACACGAGGCAGATTGGTCCGTTGCATACTGAGAAATTTTCCTGAATCAGTACGACATCCGGGTAGTTTTGGCATACTGCAGATTTTGCTCTTGTTCACATACTACATACTGACTTTAGTCCAAATCAGTACATACTGCTAGTATAGTAGGCGATTTCAAAAACAGCCCATGTTTCTGTTTAAAAAAAGGAAGTTCAAGTTTGAAACTTCCTGTTTCTGAATACGTCTAGCCAGGTTTTCTTTTTCCCAAGTAATGACATAAACTCAGTTTCCTCTTTTTGTTGCGACATCTATCTCAAACTTATGCAGTCTAATGTAATGTTTTCTTAATAAGTGTTCCCTTCATAAAGGTTATAATGTTCTGCAGTAAGTGACACTGTTTGAAGACTGTTTTGATTCAGCTAAACAGAAAACTCTTAAGGCTTTAGTTCATGATTAAGTGTATCACATTACTCCCAGAAGTGTTCTGGGTATGAGTTTAAGGGAAATTATGTCAAACTGCCTGAGGGTGTACTGAATCCTGCGCTGAATAAACTGGCAGTAAATGTTCTAATGTACTTTATAAAATGATCATGTGAAGTAATTTCTCAGTTTGAGCTGTAAATCTTCATTTGCAAAGTTTTCACCCAACAATGTGTCACTAAAACCCTATTTTCTGCAAGTTATAGAAATCTGCCAGTGCACAGAGCTACTTCTTGAAAAAATCTTGCCTGACAGTGAAATATAATTGGTACAGTGACAGGCCAATTTTTTACGAATGTGCACTTTCTTCTCTAGAATTATTAAAGCCACTAAAACAGCCAAAATATCTCTCATTAGGGACTTCTGAATTTTCTACCTCATCATAACAGGTCCAAGCAGTCATGTTTTGAGGATTTTTCCTGCAGTACTCTTCCCTGTAGTCAATCCTTCTTGAAGTAGGTGTTTTCATCAGAAATTCTGTCCTCCCCTTCATTAGTCTGGGAAAATCTGCACCACAGGGCTACATGGATGGCCCTGAGTCCTTTGAGTATTTTCCCATCATCCTTCATGTGTTGTGATCTTCATATCCTCTGTGCATATTGCAGTTGTCTCTACCAGCCTGCTGTGTAGTGCTATAGTACCCCCACTGGTTTCTCAGAGAGAGAGAGTCTTGGCGTTTATGCTGTGTATTAATGTATTTAAGTAGTCGATTCTACAGCGCCATGTGTTACGCAATGTGTTTATTGTTTATCCATAAATCCCTGTTAGAAAAAAGAACGGAGAGAGAGTTCTAGCTGTGGGATCCTTCAATCCGCAGCCTCCTTGTTTGTGTCCTCCCTTCTTCCCTTGTACACTACTTTTAATCAACCCTTTCTTCTCTCCCTCACTCCTCAACACCTTACTCAATTCTTTTCACAACAACCCCTGATCCTATTTTTCTTTTCATCTTACCCCTGTGTTTATCACCTCTCTCTGTTATGTTTGTTGAATTATTTGTCCCTTTTCTTCATCTCACTTCTCCTTTCATTCCTCCCTAACTGACCCCAGGCTATCTACTACGAGATAGGCTTCCTAGTATGTGCGGCGGTGGGGCTGCTGTTCGCCGTTCTCCTGCCACTAATCGGCCTCTTCTTCTGCTTGTGCCGCTGCTGTGACAACTGCGGCGGCGAGATGCACCAACGGCAGAGGAAGAACGCAGACTGTCGGCGAGGCCTGCTGGGAACGCTGCTCTTCTCTACATCATTGGTCATCACGTGAGTATGACACATCCACACAGCAAATGACACAGATCAGGGGAGCGTATGCAGAACATCAGCATGCAAACAGATGTGTATTTTCCCGGTGCAAACACTGTGAGCACGCTTGAACATGCATGTAAACTGGAATTCAGAGCAAGCTTCACCTCAGATTCATTTGCAGCATAGTTCTCATTCACACATTGACACACATTCAGCCAGCAACACTCTATACACATGCCCCTCTGGTCATCTCATGCTTCTGTTTCACACACAAATTAACACGCGGTCATCAGCCTGCACCATCCCCCCCTGTTTGCTATATATAGTAAAGTCCAACTGAGGATACTATGAGGCAGCATCCTTCATTCTTGTGTTCAGGCTAAGTCCTCTCATAATTATTTGGACTATTTTTAATGTGGTGGGAATTCATTCTCAATCCACAGCTAAAATTACACCAAAACTAAGACAAGTGATTCATCTGCAATATGTGAACTGATCAGTTATTCCATAATACTTATTCTTATATGATTCACACAGCTTGCATAACCATTTCAGTCCACTCTTATGTGCACAATTTCATCCACACCTCACTATTCTCCTAGATTTACCTGCTTCATGTGCTTGAAAGGCTTTCTAATGTATTCAGCTATCGTTTCCCTACTTTGCATGCACATTGTAAGCATTTGGTTGGTTTCTATCCTGTGGGAAATGTGAGGAGCCGAGCTCCAAATTAATTCCTGGATTGCCAGTGTTTCAATTGTAGTCATTTCAGTTAATTATTGTGATCTATGAATTTAATAGATGGTGTCTCTAGCTTCTTTCTGTCTGTTAAACCAAACTGCGATTATTATTTCTGAGCTATTTCATATTTGCATGACAATGTGTGTTTAAATTTACAATTCACACTTCAAATAGAAACAGGAAATCTATCCTTAATATTCTTACAGGATACTCTTTGTTATTATTAAGCTACATAGTTGAACTTTTAATGGTTAAATCAATCAAAACAATCTGCAACTGCTTTTATGTTTGATGTTGGGATGGTAGATGGCTCTGTGGTTGATCACTTTAAGCCATTAGCTGTGGCCAGAGTCCTCATTGAGCCAACCTTGATCTTTACTCATTTAAAGAGGAAGCTTTAATTCAGTTAAAGTAATCCAAAGATTTTATCCCAGTGCAGCACTGTGACCGTTTTCCCATTGTTGTGGTTAAGCTGAAGCTAAGCTTTAACCACAACTTCACGCAGACCATCGTGTTGAACTTTTCTCCAGAGCCATTTCCCTCATGAATAATCAATATATCCAATATTTCAGAGTTTTTATTTTAAAATTCCCTCTTTGTGTTGCTATTTTTCAACTGCAGCTAAACTGTGACACATTAAGTGGCCAATTTTATGCTAAAAAGACGGTTCCTTTAAATATATTCACTTGAGTTGTGAAGTTCTAGCTGCTGAAGCTTCATATCAACCTCAGTTAAGCTTATAAAATATACTGTTTTAAGAACTGAAGTTTTTTTTCCCCCAATAGCATACTTTAAAAATGCATTACAAACAGATCTCTTGTTTGAATTGGAGGAATGGTTACAGCAGGCAAAAGTGGTTTCAGGGTGCGTCTGTTTTCTTTAGATGGCTTTCGGGTTTATTATTGTCTTAATATCAGAGAGAGCCACAACCAAGAAAGTTTGAGAGTAAGAGTTGAGTCAAATAAAAAAATAATAAATGAGAGAGAGAGAGTGGGCTGTAAACGCCTTGAAGAAATCTTTAAGTTTACTTTGCAGTTTTCCTGTACAAGCCTGTTACATCATTGGACTGTCCTGCTTCTTGCGAAACTCATTTCTCAGAAAATGGACCACAGGAAACTCAATCCACTCTGTTTTGTAGTCTCGGCGGATGAAGAAACAGTAGCCGCTGGGGATGAAGCCACAGTACAAAAGGCTTAGGAGAGCTCCGTTTGCCTTTTGTGCTAGACTGGAGGCATCCAGGAGTGTACTTAGTTTGATGTTCTTTGACTTTCTGTCTTTGTTGGAACATAGCCCGGTTATTAGAAATTCCAAAGCAATATCCTAGGAGCCCAGACGCCAGAGTCTGAGAGCATCCTCAGAGCTCTTATTAAATCTCCCCAGCTACCAGGCAGAGACGCTGCAGAGGCTCTAATGAAGCAATTACAGTCAGAAGAGGGATGAGTACAGGGCCCTGGCCCAGACTTTTTTTACTGCCACTAGGAAGCTGACAGCCTGGCATAGAGGAGTGGCAGGGGAGATATTTACTTTCCAAAAACTGCCAAAGCTGGATTAGGAGGGGTGCAAGACACCCAGGTAGGGACAAATCAATAAAATGTCACAGGATGAGACAGGAGAGTGATCATGCCAACAAAACAAAAAAACCTTAGCATGGACACGCTGTGAATTCTGTCATAGAAGCTTAGGACACAACAGACAGTCTATAATAGACAGCCTATAATAGACTGCCCTTTCTTTTAAGATTAAGATTTAAGGTTATTCATGAAATGAAAAATGATGGTATAATCCTGTGAATGGGTTTACGTACACAATGTCTGGATTTCAAAAGGTAGATATATTCAGAAATGTCATGTACATTTCCAATCAAGAGAGCACCAAAGACTAGCTAATAAGGGTGTAAAGATTCACCAATCAGAATAGGTAACCAACCTTTTCAAGTTAATGATCTGAGGTAACCGGTCTCTGGCACACTGGATCGTAAGAAATTGACCATGCAATGCAGTCGGTGGTCCGGTTTCTGAGTTGTGATCTGGTTTACTGAGATTTGCTGTGTTTTTCTGCATGCTGTGCTGGGCATCATCAGTTCAGCTGACTCAGACGTTGACCCTTCACCCTTAATGAGAGTAACGTTAGCTTGGTGGCTGGCCATGTGGTGATATATAGCTCAGGGTGAGAAAACATTGATGCCAATGATTGGTGAAGCAATATACAATCTCTACCTCAGAATGAAGTCATGTGGGCTTTATATGAAAAAAGAAAAGCTTTCTAAAGGTCTGCCTGTCTGTGTGCTTTGTAGCAAAGCGGTTATGAACATTGGCTGCAAGACCAATTTCACCTCATAAGACCCAAAGAGATGATGCAAGTCTAGGATTATCCCCACACCTACAGCCCACTTATTGATCAGGTTGTCTTTTGGTGTGATGGCTTTGTGACATGGTTTATGCGTTAAATCTGAGTCCCCAGACACCAAACAGACCGGACTAAACCAAGGGTGACAGATGTGATTCTCAAATTAAGAATAATGTTAAAAAATTACTTTAAATAGAAGAACAAGTGGCAGTAAGAACCAATGCCTTGATAATGTATTCAATAGAATCACAGAGACATTATGAGGATTGGGCTTTTCTACCTTTATGGAAAGATTTGTAGAGATAGAACAGTGGAAAGAACAGAAAACCAGAAATAATCAATGAGAAATGATGTGTGGCAAAGGGCCCTGCATTGGGATTGAACCAGCCTCTGTACATGGGGCGCATGCTGAGCTAAACCAGCACCACTATGTGGGATTTTCTAGCTCAGACAGAAGTCAAGTTTATCATGTAGTTTTAAAAAAAGTTGACATAAAACAGTCAATTTTGATGTGGTAGTATCCATTTGGAACAAGGCAACGTCCTTATGCCACATTTTTCCACTTGTTAGCTTCTATTTGTGTATTTGTTTAATCATGGTTGCTGCTTATGTAAACTTGTCACATTTTGTGTATCTTCCAAAATATTTGACATTGACTGAATCTAAATGACAGGAATGTCCCTGTCCCACTGACATGATGAAAGTAAATATGTTTACCTATGCATGTGAAAGAGAGGCACACTCTACTGAAAATACAACAGAAATGTTTAAAGTTGGTACTGAAGATACCTCTCTGATGTTGGTTTCTACTTGTGTCTTCAGTAAATTCTCATTTCACAACCTGTTTTATCTACTTTTCCTTGTATGTAACAATCAGTGCTGACTTACACAAAAGGAGAAAAATACACTGTGTTTATGGAAATGTGAGGAAATAAAGTGTAAGGGTAAGATGAGTAGAAAATGTTATTCTTGGATCACGCTTTATTCTGAAGGTGGAAGGGTCATATCCCAGAGTAGGCTCCAAAGAGCTGTGGTTGTAAACGTGATTGAGTGATGTTTACTGGGTTAGAGTAGTGCTGAAGGGGTTTGGGCTTTGATTCACACAGATGCCAGTCATGCTCAAAATACGCACTCATGCTCAAATGCTTTGGCTACAACACAGGCGGGCCTGTTGTCTTTGTGTGATCACGTCTATAGCACAGAGAGCAAATGTGAATATCAGCACAGGGTTTATTCTGAGTCACTGTTTTTCTTTGCATGTTGTGCACTAAAGACAGAAAATTGGTCTCAGCTCTGTTTGGATAGATCTGATGAGAACATTTTGTAGATTCAATCAAGACATTTACATAAACACTAATAATTTCATCAGAACCAGATTAAGGCCATTTTCTGATTAGTGCTGCTGTCTAATTTTACATTTTCACCAGGTTGAATTAGGTAAATTAATCTTGAAATCTTAAGAAACATGAACTGATTAACAAGCCTGAAATTTGTCAATTCTCAGATAATTACTGTGTTCAAACATCAGATGTTGTTTTAGGAGAGATGTGCCAGAGGAGGTGAGCGAGAGAAACAGAAGTGTCTTTGTGTATAGTTTCAAAAATGAGGGTGAAACGTTCAAGAAACACACATTACATCTCACTCTACAAACATCCATTTAGAACAAGTTACAGTGAGATTTATTGCAGTGGGTAAAATGTTATTAGTAATGATGCAGTTATAATGATTGAATGTCAGCAGCCTTGTTATGGTTATGTTTTGTTTAATGAGGATAGAATTACTGAACCGTACCTGAACCTAAAATTAAATGACCCAAAATGTTTTATATGTCTATTTGCTTTTTATTCTGTAGTGAACATGGCTTGGATTCATTCTGGGTCATGAGCTAAGGCCTCTCTTTCCTGTTTCCTCTTCAGAAGTTGTTTTACTTCATATTCCAAAATGTCAGACAGAATAATGTTTCTCTTTCAAGCTTTCCTTTCGTCACACTGATAGTTATTTCCCCACATTTAGCCATCTTTTAATGTTTCTGTCCGTACTATTTGGAACCTGGGCGCTGAGTTGCCCACAATCTGGCACTTTTGCAAGTTTTGAACCTTGTTAATAAGATGATTAGTTTTAATCAAAGATATGACAATAATATAAGATGTGGAAGACTATTGTGTGCAAGACATACAGAATGTAAGGCGTTCGTATTTACTGCCGTATAGCTGTAAAGAGAAAACAGTACACCTTATTTTGACACTGAACAGCTTCCATCAGCTTCCTCCAGATCCGTGTCCAGTCCGTCTCCGATCTGTCACTGCACTGGCTCTGATAGGTTTCTATTCTAGTCAATGTGTTGACTTCCACTGGATCCGCTCTGTTGCGTTCTGGCTGCGTCTCTGATCCAGCAGATCGGAGCCCTCTGGATTAGATACGCAAGACTTGTATTTTTGCCAGATGCCGGCGCATGACCCATACATTTCAATAGATTTAGATGGAGCGGGACAGGAAGTCAGGCACCAAAACAAATTAAAACATCTGGTTAATTTTCAGAATAAAACACTGTGTTATCACCAGATTGATTTTCACTTAAAGCTCCTGTGAGGAGTTTTTGAGTGGTCATGAAATGGACTGAAACGAACAGTGATGCCTCTTTATGACCTAGAAAAGCAAACAAGATTGTTAGAAAAAGTATTGATCATTTCCGTTTTGTTATTTTAAAGCCTGAAATCACTGTGAGAGGGTAGGTGTCAGATGAGGTAATCCTGCTCCGTTCTGAAAACCCAACTGGTGGGTGTTGACGGATGAGAGAGCACGGAGCCGGACCGCAGCAGATTGGATATGGACTGGACACAGATCTGGTGGAGGTCCCGTGTCAGAGGCTACATCTTTCTGAACAACAGCCCACATGTGTTTGTTTATTAATATATCATGTCTTAGCTCGTGCATAAATGCAATTACAGTGTAGTTAAACAGCATGTTGCATTATGCCTTCCAGCCATTGGAAGGCCACACTGTACCTTTGCAAACAAACAGCCTGGGTCATTTCAGTCACTACTAATCAGCTCTGATACAACATAACCACTGCATGGATTTATAATGATAGAAAGACAGATACAAGATCATTCCTTCTGTTCCAGCCAAGTGGAGGTCCCCTGCCTCATGCTGTTACCCAGCAAGCATTTCAGCAGTCTATTTCAGTCTCTGTGTGTCCAACACTATTAACACTAAAGGTCTCCACATTACGGGCGCAGTAATTCATGCTTATCATATTGGGTCTAATTAATGTTAATGTAGGCAACAGAGACTGAACATTCAGCTCCCATCACTTTTAATTTCACTCAGTCAGTTCAGATTGGAGGACTTTGCCCTCCGATTGGATCATTCCATCTGTAATATCTTTAAGAAGATGACATAAAGTGTTGCAGTTCCTGCAGTGTCACTGGTACTACTGTGGCTGGTGCTTGTTGTCCTTGGGTAATTTTCACTCCCAAAGTCTCCTTGTATTCTCCACTACTTCATAAACTATTACATAACAGTTAAAATGACTTTAACTGCCCTGCTGAGTGACCAACACAGACGAAATGATAGAGTCCCCTTCAATAAAAAATGAAAACAAGAAAGAGGCAGAAAGGCTGAGTTTAGTTTTATAATAAATAAGCTTTCAGGAGAAAAAATGTCTCATCATGGTGCAATGACCAAAGCAGTCTAGCTCTTATTTATGTGACGGCAAATATAAGCTCTGAATTCTGCTAAATTATTAATAAAGTGACCCAATTAATGAGATGAAACTAATTTCCAACTCTGGGACACTTTTTATTGCTGAACATGGGACTGGAGGGACAGCCCCAAGAGCTATGCACCCAGAACCTTTGGACAAACACTTTAAACAACTTAGATATGTGATAGTGTAGTGTTTCACTCACTCCTTCACTCTTTATTTGTAATATATACTGCTCATCATGGGGACTATATATGGTGGTAAACTGTAGTGCAGGACTTCTACATTCCAATGAATGTCTGTTACATTAAAGCACTGAAAAGCTTAAACATGGAGCAACCATAGGAGCCTAGTAGACAACAGCAACTAAGAAAAAGGAGAAACTATGGAAGAATCCAAGAAGTGTCCAAGTTTGGTACTTCAGATAAACAGAAAACCTATAGCCAAATTCCATCGGATCAGTGTCTGGTCCGTCTCCGATCTGTCACGCACCGGATCTGATAGGTTTCTATTCCAGTGAATGTTTTAACTTCCACTGGATCCGCTCTGTTGCGTTCCAGCTGCTTCTCTGATCCAGCAGGTTGGAGCCCTCCGGATCAGAAACGCAAGACAAGATTATTTTTGCCAGCTGTGCGGCCGTCCTGCTCTAAGCCGCATTCCGAATACGCAATCAGTGGGTGTTGACAGATGAGAGAGCACAGAGTTGGATCAGAGATGGACCAGACACGGATCTGGTGGAAGTCTGATGTTAGTGTTTAGAGGAAAGTTAGAAGTCATAAAAGGCATGTGACCAGGACAAACGTAGAAATGCCACAGGTTTCTAAAGAGGAATAGCAAAGCCCAAAGATGGCGGTTGCCAGTTCAGAAATGGTGAATCCAACTAACCTTTAGCTAAGCTAGAAAGTTCAGGCTGAAGGCTAACCAAAACTGCCATTTACCCTCCAGTCAGTATGCTATTCCCCTAATTGTGCCTATAAGGATACATAACTGACTAAAAGTCCACTCCCTGTATACATTGTTATAAATGAAATAAGGCATAGAGAACATGTTTTTGTGCCAGACTATAAACATCACAAGTCCTACAGTAAAAACAGGCAATATAATATGAGCTCTATTCAGGATTTCTTGACTTTTTGAGCCAGCCTTAAGTGGTCATTAAAAGAACTGCAGATTGACTTCATTGTTAAACACTGAATGTTAGTGCTTGAGAAAACCATTGTAGCTTTCCCTGGTTAGAGAAGTAAGTAAATGGACACATAAATCCTCCTTGTAAAAGAAATTACTCTAGAATTACTCACTGCATGAAACAGAAAACAAAAGAATCACACTGTGTGCTTCAGGCAAATGCTAGAAAAACAAAAGACCGGTGGGCTAATCTTCTTTGAGGAGTGATTTAAAACAAAGTAAATTTGCTTGTATAAGCAAATTTAAGATACTGACTGACCTTTCATACACCTTGAATTTTATAGATGATACCACCTGAGATAAACTACCTCAAAGTCACCCACTTACTGCTGAACAAAATGAACTTTCATGCATCCTCTGCCTCCTGTAACCCAGATACTGCTCAGTGAACCATCTCACTGGGGAGGCATCACATGCATGGCAATTTTAGAGGCTTTATAGTAGTGTGATAGTGTAATGAGCATGCTGCGTGTTTGTGTATGTATGCGTAGAGGTGCACTGTTTGGATGTCTTTCAGGTACATCTTCCTTTGTCTGTTTTACGTGTTCTAAGCATGTGTGTATGTTTTGTACAGACAGTGGCAACAAATGTCCTTGCAAGGACAATAAAGATCTGTCCTGTCTTATCTTGTTAACTCTTCCTTTGTCGTAAATGAGGCAGCCATGACAATGAAGATGTCACTTGCTGACTGAATGTCAAGTCACTAGGAGGTCCTAAAAAAGAAATCTATTTATAAGAGTCAGAGCCAAGTTTTGGAGCAACTCAAGTCTACAAAATGAAAATGAAAACTTAAGCTGTAGCACCTGGGGGAAGAGTGGGCAGCAGTTGCAGGAAAAGTAACAGGATTCAGCAAGGGGGAAAGGATAGCCTAAAAATACATCTTGACAAATAAAGATGCAAAAGCAAGGAAAATAGTTTATCTTAAGATGTCTATTACACAAATGTATTAAGTTTCATTTGTCAAGAGCATCCAGAGAACAATAAATACATTTTATAAGCCTGTCAAAAACTCTTTTTTCTCTTGGTTCTTAAATCATTTGTGTTTTATGAATCAAGTTACTTGTTGCTGCTAATTTCTGCACATAATTGGTGCCTGGCTTCTTTCATTATAACATTGTTTTAGTGATCTCATCCTTGATATCAGAGTTGTTTGCTGCCCTTACATTTGTATTATTTTCAAAGGTTATGTCTTCAGAATCAGAATCAGAATCAGAAATACTTTATTTATCCCAGGGAGGGAAATTCAGTCATTACAGAGCTCTTGTAAACAGTATGTAAGAAAGTCAAAATACTAATAGAAGAAGGAATAAAATAAGATGTAAATACGAATAAAACAAAATAAAGATCAAATAAAATAATAAAGTTTACACAGATGTGCAGAATGCAATCAAAGGTAAAGCAATCCTCCAATTTCTTGAAGTTCCTAGACTTTAGTTGCACTTGACAGTTTAATTTATAATTTTAGGAGTCTCCAGTGCTATGGCCAAAAGAAGTGCAAACACTTTAACATCCTGAATAATGTAACAAACCATTTACATTTTACAAGCCAGGAATTGAAAGCTAAAGTCACAAGGACACATCATCTTGTTTGGCCTTCCTTCTGTTTTTATGCATTGAATGTCAGATGAATGGTTCCCTGTGAAACTGCAGGTCATGAGGTTCAGAACACTTTCCCTACAAATCACAGTGAAGTTCATATGGAGAAGAACTAACACTTAAGAATGTTATATGTTGGTGTGCCGGTTAAGCCTGGCAATCAAATCAATCATCCCATTTCACAGAGGCTATAATTCTTGCTGCTGGTTCTGCAACCCATTGCCTCAACCTGTCTCTCATCAGCTGTCCAATCCAGTAAAATGCCCCCCATCAAAGAATTACTCATGAAAATGTTCCTTTTGATTTCTTAACAAATGCCATACACGATCCAACACGAGTGTCCTCACCATCTTGTTTGCATCATCATGTTTTTCCTTTATCTGTTTTTCTGACCATTCTTCAGTCAGTAGCTCTCTGGGAAGCACAGGCAGAGCAAATCCTCACAGAGAACATGATCACAGCACAGACATAATAAACACTCAACAAATGAGGCCTTCATAGTAAAACTCTACATCATGTTCTCCCTTTTGGAGAGTTTTCATGTATATGCTGTAATCTTTAGATGCTTTACTTGCCTCTTTTTGGCTGTACTGCTTCGTTTGATCCATTTCATGTTCCATCTACTGAAATCTGACAACTCAAGCTCTGGCTGAGAACCTCGAGTTCAAGTGTTACTTTGCACTTTTTCACATTTTAACATTTTGTGTCAATACCTCTTTGCTCCCTTTTTATTCTTAGCTTATTATTTTGCCTGAAGCTTTTCTTCATTATTTATGAATAGGTTATAACTTTGTGTTTGTTATCCCTTGTTGTACGTTGAATTTCCATTAATGATTGGTTCTGAGCCATTCTCCACCCCATCTCTCTCAACCTCCAAGTACATAGCACATGTCCAGCACATACACGCATCCCACAACTGCAGCCTCACACAAATCCCTACCAAGGTAATTAACTGGAGAGTTTGCTGTCAGATAGAAATACACATCCCATGATTTATCAAATCTCCTGGAGAGCCCTAACTCGTACTAATCATTCTTATTCTCCCTTATTTCTGGTTTATTTCTCAAATCCACTTTATGTTTTACTAATTACATATTTTCCTTGTCCTGGGGTTTATAATGCTCTGTTTGTTGTAGTTGTGAACACCCCCCCAAATCAAAACACAAGTCGTCTGAAAGGAATTGTGAAACTAATCAATGTTCACAGTCCGGTCTTTCAAATTTATTGGAGACATTTGTGTTGTAATAGTTATGATATGCCACATTGTAGCACAGGAGAGAGAAAAGATGTGAGAAGGCAAAGCTGCAGGGCTCAGGAATGGCTTTTATATCAAAGAGGTACTCTCTATCTCAGGGACGATTGGCCAGGGGGATTTAAAATCCAGGAATAGCAGCATTTCTAATGCAGATAGAGTCATCTTTCACGTCTTTGTGTCACTGTGTTTCAACTGTGTGGTCAGAAGGGTAGGGAGTAAAAACTAAAACATTGATCCTGACATTTTATTGTTATTTTATTCTTTAAGGAGGTGCCATGCACTCAAACCAGTTTTCAGCTTTTGCACATAAAAAGAGGACATGCAGCATCTAAAAAAAAATGCACATCCTCCATAAGGTGGAAAGGACAGGATGCAATCACACCAGCAGTAAGAGTAATTCAAGCTAAACTGTGGTGCAAAATGTACACAAACATGCACAGAGTGGTGACATTTACAAACCAGGAATTGAAAGCTTAAGTCAGATGGACACAGCAACGTGTTTGGCCTTCCTTCTCTTTTTATACAATGAATGTCAGAGAAATGCTTCCCCATGAAACTGCATGTCATTGAGTTCAGATCACTTTGTTGTTCACAACAAATCACACTCAAGTTCATGTGGAAAAGAACAAAGACTTGTTTCTGTGTAGATTTCTCTAATGGGACCGAGCAGACTCTACAATGATTGAGTGAAAAGCACATTGCTGGTAGTGAAGGTACTTTTAGTGAAACCTTTCTGGGTCGCACTGATTTCTAAAGCTTAGAGAATGAAGGTGAAATAAATCAGAGGTACTAAAAGTGTATACACAGAAACCCAGATTCCACATGTGTGCTAAGGCAGGGAAATTGTTCAAGGATCACACATTACAATAAATCATTATTTTTGCAGTCTAAAAAGGCCCATTTATACATTTATTGTGAAATGATTCAAGTTATGTACTAAATATTATTTGTATCTACATTTGAGACTCCACTGTTGATATGAAAGCAGATTTTTCATGTTTTTCTAAATCTGTTTAAAGCTAACACTGGCAGTGCACAAACTTCAGGTTGTCTGAAAAACAGTCTTTGAAGGACTTGAAGTTTAAAACTTTCTTTGGTGTTAGTCTTCAGAGTCCTTGTAATTTTACACTGTAAGCATATCAGAGATGAATAATTTCAAAGCACAAGTTTGATTTGAGGCTAATAGAGTTCAAGAAATGGTTATGAATTCACTGTTTACAGAGAAAATTACCTGTTCTTTTAAATTCTTCCAACATCCAGTCCCTTGAGTTGTTTTCTTTTGGACAGCTGACATTTATTTTGATGAAATATTGTAAATATTATTCTAAGAGGTTAATTATTTTTCTGACCTTAATCTATCTGGGGATAGTTGCAGAACAAATGTGATTTACTGTCATCTTCTTCTTTTTTATGATATCCTTGTGAAAAAAAAGTTTTCTCTGCCTTTCTGTTTTTCAAGTACCAAGAGGCAGGTAACATGAAAGTCAGTTATTGGCTTACAAACACATCAGAGGATGGTTCTGTTAAATTATTATAACCCTTAAGATTGTTTGATCTGGAGCTGTGTAAGCATTCCCACAAGCAGGAAAATTCAGCTTTAAAGTACCAACAAATGCATTCCTACAGATTACACTTACTGTCTGCAATGACTGGACCCTTTCAGCAGAACCAGTGTTTAGTGGAAGGCAGGGATTTTCCAGTTTGAGTCATGCCCCTAATTCGGTTTCAACTTTTGTTACTCATGGGTATGACAGGGTCAAATCTGACCCAGTTAATCCCAACTGGTACATCTTCCAATGCTCCAAGCTGTTAAATCAAGTGTTACTTTTTAATTACTGTCTAACCACGTCTGGATGTTTGAAAGATTTTAAAAATGATGACATTGGGGGTACTAAGGTAGCATGTTTTGTCCCTTCTAGTATTTCAGTATTTCAGTGACCTTCAGTTGCTTTTTTTGCACAACCCTGAGCCCTACAGGCTGTTTGACTCTGAGTTTAGTTTTTATATCTTTTCCTGTTTACTGTGGACTTAATGGCCTGTTGTCTCCCATCAAACCGCTGCAGCCTGGAACAGACAGCAGCTTACATAGAGTCATTATAAGGGAAACAAAAAGGGAGGAAAATAGCACTGTCTAAACTGGGTTGTGATGCCTACAGCGAAGGCCCTGGGGTTATAAAGCTTTTTCAGTGCCTGGTTGAATTCTTTATAGGACACAGGGCTGCACTGGGACGAGAGTTCAGACTGTGACCTGGCAAGCTCTGAGAAGACAAATAAAGCAGTGGATAAATGGGATAACACAGTGGCTAGTTGAGGGGAAAAGAGAAGGTAAATTGAATGCAAACAAGATAACCAGAGGCTTGACTGAATAAAACAGTGGCTGAATAAATATTACCATGCCTAAATTTATTATAGCAGTAGATGGGTCTGTAAACAAATGGATAAAATGCAGAAAAGTTGAATAAAACATGTATGAACGAACAGAGGATTTAACAATTCAGTGAAATATTTGCTTCATAAATTGAACATAGGATGAAAGGTAGTATACTAACAGGCACTAAAAGCTTTTCACATTACATGATGTGTACAGGGGCATCACTAGGGCTCTACATCAGGTGTGGTGCTGCCAGCTAGTGATAGTCGAAGGTGTCAAGAGTTGAACACCATGAAAATGAAATATGAAACCCTGATGTCAGACCGGTGCATTTATACAACATATTTTAAACAGCAGTCACCGTTTCCCTCTCCATCATTTATATGTACAGTACATCATGTCTGCCAACCAAGCTTCCTTGCTGTTCTAGCAGCTACAAAACAATACAGAAACAGTCCTTAAGCTTAGACTTGGGAGGTAAACTTGACCTAAGGCCACCAAAAGTGCAATGCACTTGTAAAAATCTGATTTTACATTCCCAGAAGAAACATTTTCTGTCTGTGTAGTTTGGTTTATCCCTACACTAACTGCGTTTTTCTATTCATTTGCTCCCATAAAAACACAAAATAAGCATCTGTGTTGTAATCCGTGTGCTCCCATGAGATTCAGTCGGGTCACTGAGGTCAGGCTGGCAGAAAAAATAAGCCACTAATTTTCCTGTTTAAAGTGGTGACTCAAATGTTTTAGAAATGGTAATGGGATGTGTTTGTACAGAGCTGTCTCTAGCCTTCTGACCATGCAGAGTGCTTTACTTGCAGTCACCCATTCACACCACATTCATACACTGATGGCAGAAGCTGTTATGTATTCAGTGTTAACTAATCCCATTAACACACCACTGGCACAGCCACCAGGGGTAGTTTGGGGTGAAGTGTCTTGCCCAGGGACACAGTGTGTGGACAGTGGGACCTTAAATCGAACCCAAAACCTTCTGATTGAGCAATGATTGACTCTCCTCCTGAGCTACAGCCATCATCAAATATGAACGCTAGCATTTTCTATATTGTGATTTAAAAAAGGCAGTACAACTAAAGATAAGACTGAGTCTTACCCTGTCTTGGTATTGGGTCTCTGTTCATGATTTAACACAAAGTAGGGTCTAGACCTGCTATGTTTGTAAAAGCGTCTTGAGATAAAGTCTGTTGTGATTTGGCGCTATACAGATCAAGATTGATTGATTGATTGATTGATTGATTGATTGATTGATTGATTGATTGATTGATTGATTGAACGAACGTCATGCACAGTTCCATTATTTAGTCACAAGAAATTGTGAATAATTAAAATAGCAATGTATTTTATTATTGTAAGCTATATCACCTGTTTTAGAGTTATAAAAGTGACTATGGATATCATTTCTTATTAAGAGCAAAGATAATAGAAGTCCAGTTCCAGCAGTGTGAAAGCAGGGAAGGCCTGAAGGCTACTGCCCCAGTCTCACAACTACACACACACACTGAATGAAGGCTATTGTTAAAGTTTGTAAAAGCTATGGAGCCACCAGACCATGTAACTCTCACTAGCCAACCCCCGGTAGTGGCCTACATACTTGGACACTGCACCAGTTTGACGCTCTTCTTCATCTGCTGTTTCGGGGTTTCCACCTTGAGGGGGAGTTTCATGTGTCATTTGGCTTTTGTTCAAACGGGGGATCACAGCTCTTTTACAAAGTGGCTGGAGGTTAAAATCTCCTCCTGCTCTGTGTGAATTTGTCCCCTGTGGTTAGCGAGAGATGCATTATTAACGAGCAGCCATACGGCCATGCTGTCATTGAACCCAGTTTGACGGAGTGGGTGATAAAAAAAAAAAAAAATGTTATGGTGCAACACAAGAGCATGCATACTACCACAGTGAAAAGCTGACTTGGTAAATGGTTTAAAGATCAAGTATTGCAACTACATTTTTACGAGATAGTTAACGGTGGTTAGGTTCCTGTCCTGATTATTTCCTTTACTGTCAAAGTGGAGAAAAGACATGATCTCCACATTTAAAGCCAGGGTTGGTAGTCAAGGAAAACTAGCATGGATATGGATATAGCATTTCCTCAGGACTCTGTCTAATCCCCACCCCTTCCCTCGGAGCTCCTCCAAAACGACGCCCCTGCTCACATGCACGAACGCCGCTGATGGTGACTGATTCAAAATCATCGTTTGTGTTTTGCACTACGTCAACTCATGTCTCACTCAGCGGTAAGAAAACACCAGAACATTATCATAGTGAAAGTTAAAAACACAAACAAACATGAAATGTACACGCAGGAGGCGTGCAGAACGGCAGGATGGGATTTGATTGGTTCATAATTTGACTCCTGATGGCAGGGATTGGTTGGTGTTTTCCCAGGTTTACTCCGGCTGTAGATAGCAGCTTTTTTCTCTCTTTTTTAAGAACACATTATGTATTGATTGCCATCGGGACATAAAGACCATTTTAACCAGTATAACAAAAGGTGTATCTAAATCTGACTACCAACCCCAGCTTTAATGAGCTGGAATAAAATAATTAAGCTGTTATTGTCCCATCAAGGCATCGCCAAAACAAGTATTGGATTATCAAAGTATGTTGGTAATTAACTATATTGTTGTGAACTCATTGAACAAACATTGCAGCTGTACTGTATGAGTAGTGATTCAATAAGAGTTTGGATATTTTGCCAGAGACAGAGATTTATGTTTGTGCCAGTGACAAATAGTAAATAAATGTGTTTTCTGCAAAGTAAAACCAACAATTTGTCAATTTGTCAGTAGGTGTAAGTTTGTGAAAAGTTATATTTTATGCATTTTTAGCCTGAAGTTCACATCCTTCTACTTTAATCTTCTCCTCTCTGCTGTCATGCAGAATTCATGTCATTTTTTTTTGTATAACAAGCATAATGGCATTCCTTATTAAAAGCTTTTCAGCTGGAATTTAGACTGGGGTACTAAAAGGTATTGTCAGGTTTAAGGTGACATGAAGGTGACTCCACAGGAGGTGAATCAAAGACTGACATAATTCCTGTTGTAAGCATCAGTGAGACGACACTAATTCCCAAACACAGCAGTGCTTAAGTGTTTTCTGTTATTCAGCTCTGGAGCGCCCTGCTCGTTACCACAGGTTTGCTGTTTGTGATCATGTTAATATTCAGACACAAGTATAGATGTATTTCTCTCTCTTATGTGTTTTATGAAGATACCAAAAGTTTGACCAGACGCTTAACTAAACCAGAGTTGTGTCTGCTGAAGTAAGGTGTACGGTCATGTACTACACAGCTCGTTGGAAAGCGCCGGGCATTTTTCTCAAAGAGTCTTTGTTTGGCTGCAGATTCCAGTGACCTTGCTGGACACCGGCAGGGAGAGAGAGTGAAACAGAGAGAAACAAAGAAAAAGAGAGGGAGGTGTGTAGAGAGAGAGAAACAAGAGAGGGAACTGAGGGCAAAAGAGGAGACAGTGAAGGGGAAAAGAAAGAAGAGAGGGTGCTTTGGGAAAATGAGACAAGCTGGGGAGATGGAATAGAGACAATAAAACGTCTGAGGCTAAGAGAGGCTAAGCAATAGAGGTATAGTGAAAGCGACCTTAATGAAAACAGACAAGTCAGCACAGAGAGACAAATGGGACAGAGACAAAAAAGAGATAAAGTATCTGCTTATGAGATAAAAACAGAGAGAGAGAGGAGGAGTGTAAAGTCTGTGCATCAAATATTTGTAACAGGACAGCATGTGTGGACCTGTGGGTGTGAGAGAGCGAGAGAGACAGACAGTGCAGAGGCTAGTTCCACAAAAGGCTTTTGTTGTGAAAGTGGCCATTTTGAATCTTATCCTGGTTCCGGATGGCTCCACTTCACTGCGTCCCAGCCTGGTTGTTTGACCTACTTTCTCATTAAGTCTACATTTCTACGATGACAGCGTTTACTCTGTCCGCATTCTCCCTATTTATGAAAAGTGCAATTCCTCCAGACGTAACACAGCTCTATGCTGTAAAGATGAGAAAAGTCTCTCTCCCAAAGGGCAGCCTGTGATCCTATTTTCTCTCTGAGGGTTACACAAGTGCATGCTTGTTTAAGCCTGTTAACTACAAGTAGTAAACACTATTGATATGAGACAGCCATTACTTAACAAGGTCTTTCTTCATTGTTTATTGAAAGATGCTCTAACATGTGGGCTTTAACTCAGCTGCAGAACAGCTTCCACTTGAATGAAAGAAAGCGTTCATTTTACTCTACAATAATTCACTCAAAGTTCACCTCTAGCTAACCCTCAGACTCAGATGAGTCTTTTCAACATCACGAATGGTTGAAATAGCATATTGTTAACAAAGATTATTAACTATGATTGATAAGGTATTGCAAGTTTGAGGCCACTACACATTAATATGAGTGTGTAAGTGGTAAGAAATGAACAAAACCTCAATAACAGAGTGGGCTGCTTGTCAATGACCTCCCTAAAATGACTTGCATGACAGGTGGAGAGGTCAAGCACCAGGTGGAAAAAGGTGGAAAATATGTTGGCTATGTGTTTGGGTTTAATTTAGTTACTTTTTCTACTTACGTCTGATTACCTACATGGCATAGGGAACATTATGTGCATGTCCTCACTCACTCGATGTTACAAACCCAACATGGTTCAGCTTTAGGTTCCTCAGTGAAAGGCTAGTTTGTTTGAGTTTGAGTTTACTTGACATACCTTTCCACTTCCTCCCTGGGTTGACTTTTTTTGAGGGCTTGAATGTCCATGTCATAACTGCTACAGTCACTGTAGGTTGCTGCTTAAGTATAAAAATAAGCATGTTTCCTAAATAAACTGCTTGCACATATGACTTGTTGTTTTGCAAGGAAAATCTATCACTTTGTTCGGTGATGTTTCAGTTTAGTGTGCAATATTGGGGGTTTTATGAATAATTGGGATGTAACTTTGAAAATGTGAGGATTTGTTGAATTGGGCGACACTGCTTGGATAAAATAATAATAATACATTTTTTTTTTTTAAACAAAAAATATACAGTATGAAAAGAACACAATGAATAGAAGGGTGAAATGCAATAAAATAAAGGTACATGTGAGGTGTTTACTGAGAATATGCAGTTCTAAAAAGGTGGATTTTGAGGTGGGATTTGAAATTTGGAAGAGACTCTGAGTTATGGAGGGTTAGTGGTAAGGAGTTCCAGAGACTAGGGGCTGCGTGGCTGAAAGCTTGAAGTTCCATGGAGGTTAAGCAAGCATGGAGGAAGAGGATTTTAGAGTGCGGGTTGGTGTGTGTGTTTGAAGGAGATCAGAGAGGTAGGGAGGTGGTAGGTTATGGAGAGCTTTGAATGTGAGCAGAAGGATCTTGAAGTCTATGCTGTATTTGAAAGGCAGCCAGCGAAGTTGTTGTAGGACAGGGGTGATGTGTTCGATAGAAGGGGTTCTGGTTATGATCCGGACAGCTGAATCCTGGACCAGTTGAAGTTTATGGAGAAGTGAAAATGTCACACTGGGAACTCAATACTTAAAATGGGAAACTCTTGTTACATTATTAGTGAAATGATCCATTAAATAAACATTTTAACTTTGTGATTTCTGTTTTAGCTCCACTCTACTAACAGATAATGTATATTTACACTGCCACCTATTTAGAAAGTAAACCTGTGAGGAAAACAGGCTTTATCTGAGAGACTGTGTCTAATATTTTGTACTATTCCTAGTGCCACACATTATCTTAACCATATAGCAGGTTAGCTCAGACTGGATTAACAGTATTAAAAATACACACTGCATTCTTCTTACATGAAAACAGGTCAATAAAAGGGGCATAGCCTCACCTAGCATGCACAGCAGTCACATGCATACAACACAAGCTGTTGACACACGGACACACAGACACATACAGAGACCTCAACCTTATTATACAGTGAGTCACAACACCCTGATTCATCCCCATTGATCTAAACCTCCCCAGTAGCCTCTGAGACGGTCCTTTTGTATCTCTCTACGATTCATCTTACATCATTCATAAAGCTGCTTATCTAACTTAAATAAGAATCACAGCCTAATACACTGTTAGAGATTTGATACTCTACAATCCATCCTATAGAGGTTTGCTTTGGTGGTAAAGATAACCACCCCATGAACCCCAACCATCAAACCACGTACATATACTAACATGCACAGAACTGTGAGATGCCGCGCTGTAAACTCAGCTGAGATGACAGTGAGTCATGGAAACAGCTTAATATTATTGGATGTCTTCCCCTTGATGTTGCCGGGCTAATTAAGCCTTGCACCAAGCTACTCAGGTCTGTTTGAAGTATGCAAGAGACACACTTTAATGGTGTACTTTATGCAATTCTGTGTTCTCACATTTAATTTGAATATGTTTACAACCCAGGGACCTCACATTATACAGATAAGGCTTTGAGAGCTTAATGTAAATACACCTACCTCTACTGCAGTTATTACAATCTCATCCTGAAATGTAACCCTGGTTTGAGGGATGCAAAGTCGAGGATAGCCCACAGAAGTTCAAATTCAGCGGAAATAACCTTCTTTGTGCTTCCAGTCATTTTGTGAAATCACACTTTAAATGCGATTTTCATTCAATGCATGATTTTGAAAGGGCACGCTTATGTAAGGATCTCAGCTTTGTGAGGCACCCAACAGCTTTTATGTACATTAGTCCACTTTATTAGATATACACTCACCGGCCAGAGAGCTTTCTGTGTTTATGCACCAAAGCTGTGGGACTCTCTGCCCCTGGACATTAAGACGGCGAGCTCTCTGGGTGTTTTTCAAAGTAAACTTAAGACTTACCTTTTTAATCTGGCTTTTAACTTGGAGTAATTTCCCTTTAGCCCTGGACTGCATTATCACTTTTATCACTTTTATGACCATTGTTTTAGCATCATTGTTTATTTATTTTGTCTTATTCTATCCTCTTCTTTTTTAATTATTTTATTTTATTTTATGGTATTTATTTGATTTTATTTAATTGGTTGATTTTATATATTTTTTATTTTTTAAGTATTTCATATCACATTCTTCTATCTTGTTTTAGCCTTGTATCATTTACCTATTGATGTTGTTTTCTGTCTCTGTTCTTTTGTAAAGCACTTTAGCCTGCATGCTTGAATGTATGAAAGCTGCCATATATAAATAGAAATGAGTTGAGTTGAAATGCTGCCTGTCAAGATAATTACACTAATTCTACAGGTACACTGAGAGAAAGTTAGAAAAGAACATGTCAGACCAGACTAAATGTGGTGGTGCACACTGCCCCCTACTGCTCATGTAATTATATCACTCTAGTCTGAAAAGGAACCCCTGAGCTACAGAGTTAACTGATGAGGGAACAGCAGGGTCACTTACAGCACACAGCGATGAAAAGGTCACAGTGTTTGTTCATGTCATTTTGTTTAGGATCGGCGTGCTGTGCGCATATGCTGCCAACCAAAACCTGAGCTCTCAGGTGAAGAACATACGGAGGTTAGTCAACAGCAACATGAGGGACCTTCACACCTTCGTTAACGACACGCCAATGGTGAGACAAATGATTTTTAACATTTCCTTTCTTCCTTATGCTTTGCATCCAGCTGCTTTAAAACATTATTACACCTTATTATAAGAGTAAAAATGTAGTAATTAAGATTAAAATGTAATCACTCTATTGTGTTAAAATCCAACAAACTAAATTAGATTAATTAGGTACAACTGATTAGGACAACTACCTCAAAGTGAGTTAAATAACTTGGGGAAAGAGTGAGAAATATTTCACTCCAGTGAGAAATATTCCTGATATATAAAAGTATTACAGACTGCTACTGATTGCAGTCATGCCACATTTATATAATCCTTTTGAGGTGGGAACGTTTTTCACTTGTGCATCCGGCACAGCTACATATTCAATTTTCAAAACACAATTTACACCCCATAAAATGTTATTATACTGGCATCCTTATTCATTGAGTTTTGAAAGCAAGCAAACAAAGTGCTTTGTTTGCTAAACACAAACTGTTTATGAAGACCCCGTGTTGTAGTTCGTCATTGTCTCCATTTTATTTTGATAAATTGTGTGAAACTGAATTTGCACTTCACTTTAGAGTGCCTGTTGTTTTGACAAGACTGTAACTCCTTTTTATCTGCCTCCATTTGTATGACTGTGCTCTGCTCTGTTTCCTGTTTGCAGCAAATTGATTACCTAATATCCCAGTACGCCACAGCCAAGAACAAAGTCATCTATGACCTAGATAGTAAGTAGACCTCTTCCGTACCCCTGATGGTGAATTATGTTGACAGAAAGGATTTACTGAGTTCTTGCTCTTGGTTATATATCATGTCTATTACCTGACTTTTCTTAATCTTCCTTCATTTGGTTGTTTTTCATCAGATTTGTGACGTAACTAAGTCTAGACAGCTACAGCAGTGACTATTAGTCTATGTGTCTGTTTCTTCTACTGATCTGATACTGTGTGCTCTACAGATATAGGTCCCTTATTGGGTGGAAGGATACATGATCAGTTGGATAAGGAGGTGAATCCAGCTCTGGACAGAGCGCTCACCATGGCTGGAGGTACATCCACATATTTTTAATTTCCTCTTTGGCTGTGATATGATCATGTAATTCTTAGCTTCATCCTTCTGATGCAGGTGACAGCTGCACCACAAAAGATTATGTAAGTCGTTAGGCAACAGATAGTATCCTGCATTACTTGCAAATATTATTTTAAGACTAAGATATTAAAAATAAAAAACAAGCCCGACTGAAGATTAAATCACTCACCATGCTGACATATTTAGCTCAGAATAAAACAAACAGGTTTGTAATCAACTTCAACAGGTGAAAATCTTTCAGAATTTATATTAAATCTCTGTATTTTATGTTTTCTTATAAAGTGAAAATCGAAAGAGCCATCAAAGGTAAAATTAACTCAGTGACTGGACAATGACCCTCAATCCTCTGTGACCCCTGACCCTGTGAACTGTGGCACCAGTGATGCTCTTGTGATTTGTTCCCTTGTGATTTTCCTTGAGCACTATCTGACTCCTGAGTTTTTCCAGCCAATGAATGTCTTAAAACTGCACAAGTCTGACTTGGTTTGGCCCCAATATATAGTCGCTATGCTTAAAGCTCCTATGAGGAACTTTCAGGTTGTGTTGATTTGGCGCCCCCCTGTGGAGAAAGTGGTCCTTGCTGACTTTGCCCTGTACAATTTCAACCTGTGCTCTTTTAAAGGCCAAAATTACTCAATGTTTTTTGCTGTTGAACAAGTGCATCATCAAGAGTATGCAGCTAATCTCTTAGCCTGATACTTAATCAGTGTTTTCAGACCTTAAAAGTGACTAAATATAGAAATAGTCTCTTTTTTGTTGATGGTTTTGTTTGCTTTTCCAGTTATAATGAGGAATCAATATTATTTTAAGCCTTTTTCATTGCCAACCAAAAACTCCTCACATGAGCTTTAAGTTTTTTTGTTTTATTTTCCCATTAACATTCCCCCAGAGTATATTCTGCTTGTGTTTTCATACCAGATCAACTATTCTCATGAACAAGAACTACTGTCTACTCATCTCTATTCATATCTATCTCTCTGTTTCTTTTTCCATTACATTTTTCTAAGTGCAGTTTTAAGATAAAGGCATCACCAGCTCTTCTCTAACCCTGCCCATGGAAACCTTCTTATTTTTTTCAGTTGTGTTCCTTCAGTGTGAAGCAAGCAAAACACTGATGTGCTGTGTTACCAGTTCTTGGAAAACTATGTTGCACTTCCATGCGATTTTACTAACCATTTGATTATTGGTTTAGTTTATTTATGATGGCAAGCAGCTGTATATGGATGTTTTGACTACATTCAATATACATGCTTGTAGCTCAACTAAATCAATGGTGAAATATCAGTTACCAAGCATGCTGATAGTTCAGACTGTAAATCTTTGACAACAGGTGACTGCGGTTGTGTTTATCTACTATTAGCGTCCTACTGGGGCTGAGCCGAGAAGTCTGAGGATATTTGTACGTAGTAAATCAGGATTCATAATGCGAAACAAATGTTTCACCGAGGCATAGGTAGAAGTGAATATGGCAATCATGCTTCTAGGACAGCATCCATCTGTGTTCAATCCCTCCAGTGCTGCTCAGCATTACGCAGTGTGATAGTAAATTCACCGTTTCCTCTCCTACACTCTTGCATCTTTTATACAATCGTTCGAGGATGCCAGTGTTTTTGCATCCTTTATCCTGTTAAATTTTAGAAATGTGCTGCAGGCTACTCTGCAAACGTTGGCTGCTGTGTTGCATTCAATTGCTGGTTACAAGAGTTAGTCACAGAAAATAAAATTAAAAAAGAGACGCTACAAAATTTATAGTCGTACCTTTTCTGTTTTGCTAAAGTTTGCAGGAAGAAATGCTCTTGAGCAGTCAAAGGTATGACGTACTCGGCTCAGGCCTGGTTTTTACAATGAGTGCACACTTTGTTGCCTGTATGAGTTTGTTCTTTTGTCTAACGTGAGAAAATATTATACAAACTGTCCAATTTCTGTGTTGGAGTTGAACCACAGGCTCTTGGTAACAGAACAATATGTAAGAGTTTTACTATTTTAGTGTCTTAAAAGACAAAGAGTTGTTTGAAATGTATTGAATATGTGTTAAAATAATACAACTGAATTTCCCACAGCGAAACTAAAAGATATAAGATACAAATAAATATGGATACTGAGATACAAAGATTTAAGTTACTGAGACAACACATATTAATTCTGTTTATGAGACATTTGGCAGCCAAGCTATAAAATTCAGGACTCGTTATAACACCATTTTTCTAGAAACTTGGATTGAAAAGATGGGAGTTGTCCGGTCTCTGACAATTCTCTTCAAAGGAGTAACACAACATGCTCTCAATCCCATGTTTGGTTTCTTTCAATCAGCCATGCGAGAAACAAAAGAGGCCCTGGAAAACGTTGGGGTGGGTCTGGAGGTCCTCAAAGAAGGAACAGGGAAACTCAACTTCAACCTGAGCCTAGTCCGGACCAGCATGAACCGCACCCTCAATGACCCGGGCTGTCATGACGAGGAGTCTGACGCTACCACTGCACAGCTGTGCCGCAACATCCGCCAGTCACTGTCGCAGCTGCAGATCAGTGCTAACTACACAAGGGTACAAAATGAATGTGTGCAGTGTGATATGCTATTTTAATGCTTCAGACAGATTTGTCAACTATTTAGTTCATAGTAGTAGAATGGTATTCAATGAAAGTGAAATTAAAGAGAAAAAATTATAATTAAACAACTTCAGTCCATGCTAAGATATGGTAAGAATCAAATACTGAATGTTAAAATGGTTTCATACTTCACTGATTTGGTTTTGACTTTATTTTAGAAGACAGATGGAGATCACTGAAAGATTATGGACTTTTGAGCGTTATCTCTGTGTGTGTGAACTCATGTCTGTTTATATTGTAGCTACCCAAAGTGAACAGCCAGCTGGAAAAGGTGAATGATGTCATGAGAACTGACCTGAGTGCTATCGTCCAGAGGGTGAGCCTAAATCATACACCTTTCGATATTCTTACATAGTTGCCGCTTCAATCCATCTCTAGGAGTCTGATGTCCTGTACTTTACTCTCTCTGCCTTGTCTAATTGTGCATGTTGGTGGTATCTAGTAATTAACTAAATTACCTGAATTTGACATAATTACCAAAACAAATGACTATTCTAATTATTACAAACACTGTCTTTTTCTTCTCGCAGGGTTACGCCTCAGTGAACGACACACCACACATGGTCATTGAACAAACTAGAAGTGTGGTAGAAAGTAAGTGAAAGCAAACATATAATTATAGTAATTATCATGTCTGTAATTATTCTACTAATTTACATAAATCAATGACAGGTATTTTCTCTCACCGATGCATCTGTAGAGTCTTTAATTGTTTCTATCTTCAAACTGGGAATTTATAGAAGCATGAATTGAGATTGATTTGTCTTTTAGATGTAAAGGGTTTGGTGGATGGTATTGGCAACAACATCAGCAGCTTCTCTAAGGTATTCCCTGTGCAGAGCTGCCTGTCCAACTTCACCATCTTTATCAACCACGCCCATGCCAAGATTGAGGACCAGTACCCTGAAATCGACCAAATGGACTTCTACAGGTACACTGGCCACCTGACATGAATAGAAATGAATCAGTAAACTAAGAAAAAATTACATGTTTTAATGTGGGCACATGTATCCAGTTTAAATGGTGCAGTGGAGATGATGTATGGGTTGTTTTAAACACTTTGCATCAATTTCATTTACCCCATTTAGCTAATACTGCTGTTTTATTAAGTGAAGCATGGAGGGATTTCCTCATGGTAATACATAACTTAACCATGCTCTAACCCTGAAGCTATGTCTGTCACTTTAAAGGTGGATAGGCTGTATTGCGCTGTGCTGCATGGTGGTGCTGGTCCTGGCTTTCAACTATCTGGGCTTGCTGTGTGGCACCCTGGGATACGACAAGCACGCCTCACCTACAACAAGAGGATGCATCTCCAACACAGGAGGAACAATGCTCATGGCGTGAGTTAGCTCTGTCTGACAGTCAAAATTTAAAACTATGAAGGTTTAACAAAAAAAGTTTAATACTAGTATGCTTGTTTCAGCAACAGTTGTCTTCCTATCATGACAGCAAACCTTGAGTCTATTGTATCTGCCATTAATGTACCAAGTTCAGTACTTCTAAAACATAAAAAACTATATACTTTTTAAATCACGGCAATATCTAAAACTATATATATTTTGGCCCCTAGGTGCTTTTTTTTAATAAAGCTAGAGCCAACAAGGTATAAATGACGTTGACTCAGGGGTGCTGGGAATGATATTAAGAATAAAATGATGAAAATTACAAAGCCTTCTTAAAGCCTTTCCCCTGAATGTTTTCTAAATCATTTATTTTTTGTATGTGTTATGTCTAGTTTGAGATAATTATAAAAAGTGTCTTTTGTATAGTTTTGATATTCGGCTGTACCTGATGGCCTGTCTGTCCCTCTCCACAGCGGCGTCGGGTTCAGCTTCCTCTTTTCTTGGATGCTGATGGGAGTGGTGACGCTCATCTTCCTGGCTGGAGGAAATATGGAGAAACTATTTTGTGAACCGTTCCACACCAAAGAAGTCTTCAAGGCAAGACACAAGTCCACCATGAGCTAATACAGTGCTTTAGTCCACCATGAATAAGCATCTCAGTAGATCCAATTTGCTTCTGATGAGAATGATCGGTCACACCTCTTCTTTATTGTTCTGTGATTCACCAGGTTGTGGACACCCAATACTTGGTCAACCCAGAGTGGAAAAACTTCATCCCTGGCTACATCTACAATGACTCCGATCTAGAGCTGACATCAGAAAGCTTATACAGGCAACCCAAACTCCTTTTTTTATATATTTAGATGCCAAAATGAGGTCGCCACCTTTTAGGCACAATGCACAGCTATCATCTATGTATGTCATTTTTAAATGTGGTTATAAAACTGATCAGATTTTGCAGAAAGACAAGCTATTTATTCAATTACAGACTGTAAAATTACTACACAGTTTATCACATTGTGCTTTATTTTTCTTTTAACGCAGGCGTTTGGGTCAAACATCAACCACGCAACTGAATATTTTATTTCCATTGATGGGGATGCAAATGAGATAGAGAGTAGCTATTAACCTTGAGTAGCTAATTAGCATCATTTTTCTACACTATCCCTGCTGCTTTTCTTCAGCCTCTTTCTCGGGGATTACATCAGCTTTCATCATCTCCCTCCAGTGGGAAGCTGCATATCCTCAGTAGCTGAGATGGCAGACCCGCAGTCATTATATTTCCAAATAGAGCAGCTTAGCTTCAACAAGTCTTGGCCCATTAAAAAGCAAGCAGTGCAAACTACATGTGCATTATGTGAGTCACCAAAATAGTATCATGGAAAATGTATCTTTGACCACACTGCAAATATTTCAGGATTTTGGGGGAACATTTCACTGTTGTCTGTCAGGAAACTTGTCAGTGTGTCATGTACTTCCAGACAGTTTCACTTGGTGGCAGCAAATGTTTTTGCTCTGAAACTTTTAATTTGACATTCTCTCTCGTTCTCTCCCTTCTCTCTACCTCTGTGTTTGTATGTGTGTGTTTTATTTAGTACTTGCAAAGAAAACAAAGGCATATACTCAGCCATGCGTCTGGACAAAGTCTTCAACATCTCCACTTTCCTCAACACCACATTGGTCAGTAAAACTCATTGGTAGCATTCTGGCAAACGTTCAGCTTGAAGTGTAAACTATATAAGATACTAGGATCAGAGGGGGTGACAACACGGTTTTAATCTGAATAAAAATCACCCTCAAACTGAGGTTAGAATTATGGTTGTATTTAATTTGGTCATGTAGCTTTATATGCTAGAGTGTAACCAGAAGTCTCCAATCTTGGCTGCAATGTTTCATAAGTATTACCTAATGATTTCTTAGCTGTTAAATCAAAGTGTGTGCTGACAGCAGATAGCTTTCACATGCCTTAGCTCTTACCTTCGTGTATGCCTGAGACAATACCCTGATGTAAGTTTCTATTTCTTTTTGAAACTAAGCCAGCCATGTCTGCCTGCCTGAGACATTCAGTACTTTGCTGCCAGTTGGCAAGACTTTTTTGGCTTGTTTCAGCCAACAGCTGATACGGTTCACTCTGCATCTGCTCCTGCACTTAGGTCATTTGTCTCAATTAGATGCCTGCAGAAAGTTTTCATAGAATGTCAAATAGTATCTCACAGAATTTCAGTAAACAGACCGCAGTTATTTTATTCATCACCTGTAGAAGCTGCTAGTTACTGTACAAAAATATATAAGGCCCTCTTAAACAAATACAAATGTTTTCTTTGATCTTTGCAGTACAAAGCTTCAAACCCCATAGTGTTTAGCCTGAGTACAACATGCCTTTTCCAAGGGTAAAATATACATGTGTAAGTGGCAAACTCCGGTCTCAAAATATGCAGCCCATGCGGAAGTGTTATAAACTGCAGTTCGTTGAGCGTCTGCTTGAGGTTGGCTGCAGAAACACCGGAAACCACATACACACCAATTCAAACAAGACGATCTTTGCAGAAGAAATAAATATGTTTACAGCCTGGCTCAAAAAACGGCTTCGCTAATTTCTCTATCTTCACACACTGTATGGGAGGTGAATTTTTTTTTGACTGACTTGACTGACAGATGGGAATACTGTAGCTGTTGGCGAGGAGGCTGCTCAAAACCCACCTCTTTACCTCACACTAGCCTGACAGAAATTAGGTTGCCTTTGGCATTTATAATATGGCTCCTGCCAACGATTGGCTTCAAAACAGCGCTTCAGAAACAGATGGGTGACATCACCGATACTACATCCATTAATTATACAGTCTATGGTATTAGGTCACAGTGAAAACTGGGATATTGGTGTAGGCCTAAGACTCCAAGTAACCTGTGATTTTCTACATTAGCATTATTAAAGGTGGTCACAAGAACTCCGACACAGTGCATCAGCTTGGTGGTATTGTAGTATGACTTTCTATGATTAAGCATCACATTTGTGTTCCTTAAATAGAAAAAACTTTCAGAATGAATCACTTGATGGTAACATCACTTACTAGAAATACATACTTTAGAAGATCTTGGTCGAGCAGGTCCTCAATGAGTAGTATATTGAGTGGTTTGAGCCTCATTTGGCCCATTGATGTTGTATCTCTGCTCAGGGGGTGCCGTCATCAGTTTCCATTACTCTTCATTTATCTTTGGGACTAGACTGTCATCGCTCACATCATCTAAAGACAAAATAATTAGAAGAAAAAGCCTCATTACATTATTGCTACACTTGATTAGCTCAGAATACAAAGGCAAAGGAGTAGAAGTGCTGCTGTGTCTTTGTACTGATCATTCGCATTTTTTTTAAACTTGGTCAAAAAAGCAAAACCTTCAACAAACAAGTCAAAGCACTCTGTAGTAATTGCACAGAATCAAATTTCTTTATTTAACATGGCACTGTGTGTGCCTTGGATTGTTTTGCACTTTCCATAAGATGGATTTTAGACACTTACAGAATACTTGCCCATTATTATAAGCATCCAATTCTTGTTTTACACTCTCTCTCACAACAGTTTATCCCACTATCCTCCTAACAACTACCCAACATCTGCTATGTAGCTTAGTTAAAGCTTGGGTTGGTAGTCACGGAAAACTAGCATGAATTTGATTGTAGCATTTCCTCAGGACTCCGTCTTGAATACATGCTCCAAGAATGCAGCCAATGGATTCAAGTTGCTCATCTTTCAATTTCAAAAATATTCCCCCAAAATACTTTCATCACTTTTTAGGAAGCAACAAGGGAAGAAAACAATTCTTCTGGCATACATTGCCTATATCCTTTGAGACAAACAACTTTATGGCCAACATTTTTTTCGTGTTTGTCATTACATTGCCACAAGAAAGCATATGTTTTCTTTTTCTGGTGGCAAAATTGCATATTACTAAGCACGACATCCTTTTCTGAAATTATATTTGCCAATAAATGTGTCTCTAAGATTATGGCTCTGAATACATACAAAAACAAAACTCTGATTATCATCATTACAACGTTTTTCAGATTACTGAGACACAAAATCATTGTAGAGATTTTATTTTGAATTGGAGGGTATAGTTTGCTTCTCTCTGGTTTTAATAACTATGACAGATATATGAGATATGCCATTCAATTTGTTTGTGAAATACATTTTAAAACAGGACAGGCTTTTGTGTATGAATATATTAAATAGGACTGTAATTCTGATTAAATACTAGACTAAGAAGTAGTGGAAGTAAACAGTGACCATCCAAACAAACAACATCAAGGAAAACCACCAGTGGGATTTGTTCATTTCCATCCAAACCACATAGTTGAACTCTTTGGTCGCCCTTGTGCCAACATTTGTTTTTGCATTCATGCTAGTCTTTCATTATTCTAACACAGTTTGTGAATACTCACAGTAATTCCCTATTAGTGTTGTACACAGCTGTTAATAGCTTTCTAAGTCTTTGGAAGAGACAAAACATTTGAAGTTATATATATACATTAAGCCACAAAATAACTTTTTGTTATTCCCTGAAAATAAAAAAATAAACATAAACTGTGAAAACATAACCTCAAGGCTTTTAGCTACCTATAGGTCCTGACAAATCTATTGTGTACCTTTGTATGTTCACAGTTTACCAAGGAGGTGTTGGGTCAACTGGAAAGCATGAAGATCGACCTCAGGGGGATAATCCTGTTAGAGGCAGAGGGGAAGCAAAACCTTCTGGATTTCTCTGAAGTCGGGCTGTCAGAAATCAACTATGCAGACTATCTGGAAGAGGTGATTCACTCCCATTCATTCAGAAACAAACAGATGGACTGTGACACATTTGAATGAGCAGACTCATAAGATGGTTCAAACACAAGAAGAACACACTTTAAATGATCATTGTTGGGCAAAGGAGGGAAGCAAATTTAAAAATCCGAACTGATAAGCTGATAAAACACGGGAACATGAGGACAAAAAATACATTCACATAGTTATAACATATGACCATGGTTCATTGATCTTTGTCAGACGTTATCTTTAACTGATCTAGCTTGCAACATTGCAATTGGCTATATAATTTCTATAAATACCAGTGCATCTATGAGAGTAAATATTGATTAAAGATTGTGCTATACATTTGTGCTTTAATGGTATTGGACCAGAAATAGCCTCCTCCTTGGCTGTCAGTTAACATTTAGCAGGCAGTCATGCTTTGGAGCTGCGACATGACACAGTACACCAGATTCTGTTCAGGGCAGATGAAAGTTGATTATCCAAAGAGATTCCTGCCAAAGCAGAGAGTGCAGGAACAAGCCAGGACTTGGCATTGGCCTTTCTTCTTCAACACCATCGTTCAGGTTCACTTAGATTTATTTCCTTGGAGGGCAAGATAAAAAAACCTTTGAGGACTCCATTCGAGTGCACCACCTGTCCTGATATATACACACACACTCCAAATATCAGGATGAGAGTTTGCAGGCCCAACAAATTTTAGCAGCTCTTATCTTTACATGTTTTGTACATGTAAGAGAGATTTGAGTATCAAGTCTCTGATTTTAAAACATTAAAGCTGTTGGGTTAAAATTATAATATTGTCAACATCACAAAAAGCACCAATTACGCTGGCACCCAGCTTAATTTATTTGAATCAATAGAATGCAATCTGCTGCTGACAAGACCCACTTTATCCAGGGCATCAATTAAGTGAGCTCTTTGTAATTTGCAGCTCGGAAGAAAGTTTCCTCTGGAAGAAAATACTAGAGGGTAATGCACTGATGTGGTTTTAAATGAAATGCTGCCTCACTGATCTGTTTTGAATGAGCAGCTCAGCCTTGTTCATTTTAAGATTTATCATATTAGTTGACACTTGCTTTAAAAAAGACTTAAGAGTACTTAGCCGTCAAGATAACCACTAAGAGAAGATTTTTCTGTGTTTTTCCTCTTCATACCTGCTTATCTTCAGGTCAATAAGGGAGTCACTGTGGTGGACCTGCTCTCATTTGCCAGAGAGCTGGAGGCTCAGACGGATCTCATGGTAAGAACCCCCTGCTGTTGTTTGACACACAAACGTCTACGCCATTTAGTTTCAAAGTGTTTCGTGAGTTCCCAGGCACATAATTTGTTCACTTTTTTATAATGCCATGGGAGCACTTTGGTAGATTTGGGTGTCCTAAGTCTCAAAAGCTCGTGTCCTTGTTTTAAAAAAAGCATCTCAGCCTAAATGCAGACAGTTTGTGGGAGCAGTCTGACAGCTTTGCTGTGCCTTCAAGGGGTTTTAGGGAAGGAACAAAGCATGTAATGGTGACATATAAATGGTGACTTAGGTCTTATTAAAAAATTATTTAAAAAAGAGACTAATTTTAAAGCTGGGGTTGGTAGTCAGATTCAGATACACTTTTTGTTATACTGGTAAAAACGATCTTTATGTCCCGATGGAAATCAATACATAATGTGTTCTTAAAAAAGAGCAAAAGAAAGCTGCTACCTACAGCCGGAGTAAACCTGGGAAAACACCAACCAATCCCTGCCATCAGGAGCCAAACTATGAAACCAATCAAATCCCATCCTGCCATTCTGCCCGCCTCCTGCGCGTACATTTCATGTTTGTTTGTGTTTGTAACTTTCACTATGATAATGTTTTGGTGTTTTCTTACCGCTGAGTGAGACATGAGTTGACGTAGTGCAAAACACAAACGATGTGCTGAGGACCGACTTTGAATCAGTCACCATCATATGGTCGCGAATCAGCGGCAGTCGTGCATGTGAGCGGGGTGGAGGGGTTAGATGGAGTCCTGAGGGAATGCTACATTCAAATTCATGCTAGTTTTCCGTGGCTACCAACCCTAGCTTTAAGGTTTGATGTCCAGTTGTAAAAAATCTGGCAGTATCTTAATTTTAAGGTGATGCGTGCAGCTCAATCTATGATGCAAAACACAACATAAATTCCTATTAACCACTGCTTTTCAACTGTAAAGTTTTCCATCAAATGCCTCTTCATGACTGTATAACTCTTACTTCAACTAAACACAAGGTACTTGTGCTCTAATGAAAGCACAAGCGCTCAGTAAAGAAACCAATCCCATTACTCCCTCGACCCAACATGTTCTACCGATAAGTTACATATTCTACTATATGGCCCAAAATTTTCCACAATACCCAAGCATGGAGATACATGGGGATGTATGGGCAGCAAGAGCAATCACTTTACTGGGGTTACAAAGTAAATTATATCAGAATTTGTCTTCTGGACACAAAGAAACACTGATTTATTGTTATTGACCAGCTAGCAGACATGTCATATTTTGTAGTTTATAGACCCAAAATCCTTCCATGCCGTGGTAAATCTATTTTTTAACAAGAGTACATTTCTGTGCATGTTTGTGTGTTCAGCCCAGAGGCGGTCTGCAGACAGCTCTGAAAGGCCACATCGGGACTCTGCGGCAGATCCACCGTCAACAGATCATCCCCATGGAGCAGGCCATGGTAATGTCAGACTTTGTGTCTCTGTTTTCAGTCCAGATATTCACGCTTGGCTAAACTCTTGGATTCTGATTAGATGTTCTGTCTAGTTATGCCTGTAAAAGAAAAGCATCCCTTTTTAAACACTTATGCAACTCATGTATTTTGCATTTCTGTGGTTAATTCTATGTTCCCTTTGTACTTGAGTATCTTTCTTCCCTTCAACAAAACAGAAAATATGAACTGACACAACATCAGGGTATTAATATTCTGCGAATTTTACATTATTCTGCTTTATGTGTTTATTAAGCAGTCAAACAGAAAACCAGCACAGAAGAAGCATACACCAAATTTCCTCAGTCACAGTGGCCTTGAAAGACCAGAGTGCAGTCGAGCTACAGGGCTTGATGTGTTTTTACTGAGGGCTGATTTTTTTGTTGAGAAAAATCCCAGCTCCCTTTCTTCCTGTGGGCTGAAGTGCTAGTACATGCTGTACACCCTGGCCTACCTCTGACTGAAGGGTAGCTTAAAGGCAGTGTGAGGAATGCAGGGAAATTACCTTGGAAGATAAAGCAGGGGTGAGGCAAACCTAGACATATGACAGAAATGACCAAAACAAGATGTGGGGGTTTTTCGCCCAAAGGGTGTTTTTGCCCACTGACTGTAAGACACATTCTAGTATGATAGATGGTTTGTGAGTTGCCTTGTGTTGTATTTCCTATATATGTTTTAGAAATAAATCTTAGAGCTGGTCTAATCAACTTATTTTGATAAAAATAGACAAAAGCACTATTCAATTAACTCTATGGAGCATTTTAGCATCTTTCAGCTCATTGTTTTGGTTATACTGCCTGCATCTTTAATGGTTTTAGTCTCAATGCTGTCCAAGCTAGTACTTTGGTTACTTACTTACATTAAATAGATTAACCCACCGTAAAATACACATCCAGCACCATTAAACAAAGTTTCTTAAGAGGCAAGCTGGTGAACAAACCAGAGTATTTACCCCAAAAGTTGGTGGTGACCAAAAACAGAGTTTGAGAGAGTGAATTATGGATTTATACTTGTCAGGTAACTAGAGACATGAGTCTAAATGGACGAAAAGATAGCTTAAAATGTTGTGAGGTTTATGTTAACAGCTTGTTGTTCTTCCCCCAAGTGGTTAAAAGATTAACTAAATTAAGTCTTTTGTCAATATTATCTGTACTCATCACTTTAAAGCTGTAAACAATGTTAGGTAGTGTAAATGTGTAAGTCAGAGCTATTAACTATGAGTCATAATGTAATCGATGTGTCCGTGTCTCCTGAAGAGAGTGGTACCATCCTTGACAGTGAAAGTTTATTTCAGGATTTCATTTAAAATCATCAAAAGCAGAGTGTGTTTGGCCCTCAGGCATGTGTCATTCAACTTGCCATGTCTGTAAAAAAACAAATTAAATATTCAGTTTTCTTTTCCCCTGTCAAAGGCAATGACATTCCTTGAATGACAGCAAATATTTACAGCTACAAGCAAATCAGACAATCAGTGATGCAGTTTTACAAAAGTTTTTTTTTTTCTGTTTGTCTTTGTTTTTTGTTTATTTTTCACTTTCAACTTCAAGAAATATGTTAGAGCAAGGGTAAGCAGATATGTGTCCAATCTGTGTATTTAGTGTCCCCATTTCTTTATTTGCAACATTTAGAGAGATATTTCATCTCACAGCTGCAGATGGTACTCTGAGGAAATGTATCTATGTATGCTGTGTGTGTTCTTGTATTTACTTTTGCATAACTTTCACATGCTCAGTGGTGTTAAACATGAAGGACTTTGTACCAAAATATGTCCGAATATCCACTTAAAGATGTTACTTCTGTTCAGTCATTCATTTGGTAACGATGTGGATATTTCATTTTGGAACAAAGTTCTTCAGCATGCTTGTTCTGAGAGCAGATTATTGGTCATCAAGTATCGCTTTTGTTGTTGCTTGGTCCGTTTGTGTTTCACTGCTGTATGTTCCAGGTTTTGAAATTACCTCTGACTTTATCTCTTGTTGGTGTTAATGTGTTCTCTTAATTTCTCTTTTTAAAGAGCGCATTAAACCAGAGTATGAGGTTCCTGGAGAGGACAGCCTCAGATCTGCCAGTGAGTAAACCAGCACTTGAGTCTGATTGTGGCACTAGACTTATTTTTAGGCTTAAACTGAATAAAATGTGTCATTTATTCCCTGCAGAACAAAGTTTTAGCGGTTATTGAAGCCATTGAAGCTGCACAGTACCTCATCTCACAGAATGCAACACAGTTAATCAATCAGGTAAGTAAAGAATAATGTCTTCTTTAAATGAGCATTTCTTTACGGTCTGTTGTTCACATTATGTCTTAATTGTCCTCAGGAAACAGGAAAATACACAACCACCATTATCGGCTACTTCCATCAATACATAGAATGGGTCAAAACATCTGTAAGTGTTTGTGTGATAATTTGTCATATTGTTGAAGCTTCTGTTGTTCTCACTCTTCACTGTGACTGCAGATCTGAAGTGTTAGACTAAACCAAACTCTTCTGGTACAAAGAGCTGGCAAAGATACCTTTGCATGTTATATAAGACTTTTGGAGTATATATAGAGAAGACAAATATAACCGTAACAACCTCTATAAATCTGAGGAATTTGCTTTGTGGCTCATTGGTTTGTGCTGTAGTAAACCTAAGGAATTCAAAATAGAGTAAAAAGAAAAAACAGGCTGTTTGAAGCCTGGAGCTTTTTTGTTAATATAGCTTTTTTATTTCATCATAATTTTTGTTATTTTAAGGGAAACTTTTAAATTACAGGGATGTATTGTGCAATGTGTTGTGATGCTTCAGACCAGTAGCATGATTAACATACAGTTTATGGGGAAATGGTTCCTGTTGATCTATTGTGTGTATTACTCAGTCAGTTGTGTGCAGATGTTTACCATTTTTATCCTGCTCTTTGTAGTTGGTCATGGAGGTTGCACCATGCAAGCCCTTCAGCAACATGGTGGACACGGTGGAAATCATTACCTGCAGTTTTTTGGTCGACTCCATGGTAATTATACCGGTGATACGGTGAAACAAAGAGTGTTTAAACCGGGGTAGGAGGGGGTTTTAGAAGGCTAAGTACATTAGCAGTAGCTCCTTAGGGTGCTACATGCACTGCACTTCAACTGGGTCGTGCATCTCTTATTAATCTACGTTTGCAAAGAAGCTCTTCAAGTAGCTGACCTCATCTTCTTGCCTTATATGTTTATTAAGGTGGATATAAGGCATAGAAACATTTGTTTTGATTGGATCTTAGGTTAAAGTTATACTTTTTTTGAGTAAATATTTGCTTTCAAATCTTTGTGAATACAAGTTTACTTTCACAAAGTGCTATGATAGATTTTTATTATACAATAATCAGATCAGAATCAGAAATACTTAATTTATCCCAGGGGGAAATTCAGTCATTACAGTTGCTCCTATACACAATAAGTAAGACTATCAATATGCAATGAAAATAACACAATACAGCAAGACCACACCTCAACCATGTCTCTTCTGGCATTCACATTCAATCAAAGCAAGAAAATGACTTTAGTGAATAATAAATTACCAAATTCTTCTGTATTTATGTTCTATCAATCAACAAAAACATGTATTTAATAATATTATTTTGATTTCTATTGCCTGTTCTCTTTCCACAGAACACATTCTGGATGGGTCTGGGCTGCAGCACTCTTTTCCTCCTCCCCAGCATCATCCTAGCTGTAAAACTAGCAAAATATTACCGCAGAATGGACACAGAGGACGTTTACGATGAGTGAGTCATTGCATTTTATATGTTACTTATTCTACTACTTCTTGACAAACTGTTTATAGAGAGTTTATACTTAAAGAATAAGATCCTCATAAAATGCTGACAATGGTTGCAGGACATCCTTCTTTTTCTTCAGCTTCTTCTGCAAGTAGTATTTAACTAAGCTGCTAGTCAAGAGGCTGAGTTTAAAGGTCCCATATAATGGCATAATTTTCTTTCATAATATGTCTTATTTGTCCTTTTAGATAGCTTTTTGTGATGTTGTTGGTTAAGATCATTTTATGAGGGTCAGTGTCGAAGCAATCCCAGCTGTGTATTGACCCTTGTTGTTGAAGCAGTCTGAGGTGAAGTGGTCGGCACAAACAAACCAACTGTAACAGTGTTGTTTATGATTCCTGGAGCTGGGACAGAATAAAGACATTTGTGTTGGTTTTTATAACCAACAACAAAGCAGATGGCGTGTCTGGCTCTAACCTTTGACATCCTAACTCTGCAGCACAGAAGCAGAACAACAGAAGCATAGAAGTAAACAGACACTCCAGAAGTGGGAGTGGTTTTGCATGCATACCTATAAAAATCACTCCTGTTGTTTTGTCACCACAGGAGCAAATTCAAATGGCTCATAGTTTTCATGGTCAGCAGGCTACAGAAACAAAGCAGAGTTTTTTTTACTTCTAAATTCTCAAGGTCTCTAGGCTGGAGGATAACCAAAGGAGGCCAGAAAAAAACATGTTTTTCATTATATGGGACCTTTAACCTTTCATCCTATATTTTGTTTTTTTACTCACTTGAGGATTTATATACTATTTGATTATATTTTATTGTTTTTATTTAATTTCACTTAAAAAAAACTTCAGTTTTATGTGTAATCTTTGTCAAGGCTCTGAGCTCTGCTGATTCATTGTTGATTTATATTCTCTTCCCTCTTCTCTTCCTTGTAGTTCCTCTGTGTCTGGGACTTGGCATTTTACTTTGTGATAACCATTTCTACTATTTCCATCTTCCATATCTTTTATTTTTTGTCATTTCTCTCTGTCAAGCACTTGGCACTTTACAAAAAACATTGACAAATTGTCAATATATATTTCTTCTTTATGGACCTTCTGCTCACACTGAACTTAAATCATGGCTTTACACAAACAGGACACAATGTCTCGGTCAGTGTTGTCTCCCGCCATGTGACCTGTGCTGGATCACAGACAACTTCCTGGTTCATATCTGAACATTTCAATAACATTTTTACATTGTTTTTCTTTTGTTTATCTTCATAGCATTGAGACAATTCCCATGAAAACGTAAGACATTTTACCCACCTGCCTCTCCCGTTCAACTTCTCTCACTCTGTGCTTTTCTCTGGATCCTGTACATAGAACTGTTTACTAAATTCTTGGTGCTGGTTTACGTTTTTAAGCTTGGAAATGCTCTTATGGGTGGATGGTGTGGCTTCTTGTTGTGTGCTACCTTTAAAAAGTGCCCCTTACCTTTTATGAAGGGCTCTTGCAATCATTACCTTACAAATCCACCTGTCTTTTGTAACTTACAGTGTAAATAAAACGCTATGATTTATACTCAAAATATATCTATCTGATAACATTCTTGAAAAGTTTGACTACTCTAAAAGATCATTTTTACTCTTAAAGTTTTATCAGCATGCCGTGTCTCTCACATTACATTTTTCATCCCTTTTTGTATACAATATTTTGTTTTCAGTATGGAAATTGGTAATAATGGTTATCATAGTGAGAGCTCACAAGGTATCCCAAATCCTTTGATGACAAGGTAAACATTAGAATAATCCTGTCACTGCATGTTGTGGGAGATGGTGGCATGCGGTGGGAAGTGGGTTTTCTTTTCTAAGCACGATGACGTGGCCGGAAACAGTGCATGCCTTTGAGGGTGTTGGTTCACCAAACACACAAATAGGCTACAAGGAGTTCAGCAAAGTGAACGATACCATGAGAAGCTGAGAAGTAATGGTAGATGTTAAGTGATAGTGTGTTTTTTCAGTAAGTCAAAAAGTCACATTTGATGAAGTCTGTCAAGACATTTCAAGGAACGGTTTCACAACTTCAATTATTTGCTGCCTTTCTGTCATTTTGATGAGAAGACTGATACTATTCTTACTTCTGTACTCAAAGTATGGAGCTTAAACCAAGAAGCAATTAGCCTAGTTTGGAAGTAAAGAGAAACAGCTATCCTGGCTTTGTATGACATGGAAATAAAGTAATCAATATATCCAAAGCTCGCATATGAAGCCCATTTGTCTCAATCCTAACGACTACAGTTGAACCTTGTTTGGATGTCCTTTTGTTCAATAAGCAATGTCGTACGCCTCAAAAAGATGTTATTTCCTCTTTATGGTCTACAGGGGATGAATCATGCTGACTCTGGTGATCCTGTACATTTTTCTGGCTCAACCATGAAGTTAATTTATAGTTAAACATCTTGACAAAGTAATGAATGGATATCCATGAAAAAGAACTGATTCATGTCCCAAGAGCAGAATTGTAATGTATCGAGTAATTTGGGTTAGTAGATAATGAGCTAACCATATCCTGACTTAAATTCTACTTTCATGGCACCAAATTGAGATTGGTGTTATTGGCAAGTGTGTTCCTTTTTATAAACTACCATTACTTCTCAGTGCTGCAAAGTGGTCTTCTATGTGTTTTTGTAGACTCTACTGTATCACTAACCTGCTGCATGCTCTGTGTGCACACTGGAATAAAAAAAAATCTTCCTGTTTCCTTCCATTTAGAGTCAGCCAAAATCCAATGAATGTACACCTGATCGTTTTGTTCAGAGAGAGGCAAGCATGTCAAGCTTTGGTGTGATGCTGGGAATGCTGCTTCTTTGATTTTCCTCTCATCTAACTAAAAGTCTAACTGCATGTTTTTGAAAGTTTAAGTTGCATCTGGACGGTGGACCCGCTTGAGCAGTCAAACTACCGTAACAGAAACTACAGGAAGAGAGCACAACAGCTGAAATGTAGAGACAGTCCACAAAGTTCTGGTTCTGGCTTTCACAGTGACCCTTTTAATCTAACATTAAAAATGGTGGATGCTACATGAGTGGAGTTTAATTTCTGAGGGAGTTTTACACTTTTGGGTGAATGCTTCTTCACTCAAAGGCTGTACAACCGAGTAAAAGAAATGTTTTGAAATGAATAAAAGATGTTCAAAATGAGACATGATTTTAAAGGGGCACTGAGCAACTCAGATCTTTATCGACCTTCATCAATGGACTACCTTTGCAGTAGCTAGCCTTGTACAAGATTATGGAATATTTTCCCTCAACCACTGTTTTCTTTTCATCCTATAATTAGTAATCATATTTTTATTAAATCTGTCAAACCACAAATTATGTAAAACAGAAAACGTGGGCATTTTGAGGAACATTACAGCCTCATTATCATTCTATCTATCATCAAATGTTGAAACAGGGCAAAGGATAAAAAAATCACCCTTTAATATTTCACACATTTTATGTTTTAAGTTGATTCAGTTTGTATTTCAGTAACGTTCTTTATCATAATAAATAAGCCACACACAATTCTCACAACCTGCTGAAATAATCATTGGATTAGTGGTATTAACAAACCATCCTGTTAGCCCGACCTAAATAACTGTTATCCTGCCCTTTGAGACCGCACAAACCTGACTCATTGCCCCGTCTGTATCCCTTCAGAGGATGTTTGAAAGCTGTTCTGCTCCCTGCCTTGTCAATCACTCCTGCTTCTTAAAAAGAAAAGAAGCAGGAGATTGTTGTTTCACAGAATGTTGATGGTTAAATGATCTGTCTGTTCTGTTAATGTTGTGTCCTTTGTGTGTTTGTGTGTGTGTTTGTGTGGGCGTCTTGTGCCGTTAGCATACCGACCTATGACACCATGAACAGGTTCCCACGGGCCTCGGCTCCTCCGAGGCACATCGACTGGTGACAGAGAGCCGGCTCTGGTTCAGGCTCCTGAAAGGTACTGGAAGCCAACACCTCAAACCTCCATGTCTCTAACACCATTTAATTACTTCTTTTTTTCCAGCTCATTTATTTTCTTTTTCACAGCTTTCATCAAGCCTCGCTGTTTGTCTGCCATCACCATGCCATCTATCCTTCCCTCCTCTATTTTTCAACCTTATTCCTCCATGCTCACCCGTTCCTCTAACCAAAACCTCTAACACTTCTCTGCAGCTTGTTTTAGTGCTTTTCTGCGCACAGTGACTTTGCAGGAAAACCATCATGGTGAGAAATGCTAAATTAGGAATTCCCTAACGAACCATAAATGTCTTCATGGTGTTTATGTGTAACTGCTTGTGATTGCTTAGTCAGTGTGCTGTAGAGTAGAGGAGCTGAATGTGCTTATTTTCACTTTAGGATCCTTTGTGTGATGCTCATAGAGATTAACATCATTTGTTATGTCATGCACAAAAACTGTTCATGCTTTAATCAAAAACTTTCTTTAGATTTACCTGTATGCTAAAAAATATAATTTGCACAGGATCATATTTGATTCAGGTAGTTTCTGCTGTTTATATTTGATCTGAATCACTCATAACACCATTGCAGTTCAGTTCTTGTGTATTGAATTCAACAACAGAGGTTGAAAAAGCTTAATTCTTGTATTTACATGAGCGAGAAAAGTTTTATATTTCTCTTTCATAAGTGACTCTGACTTTGAGTAACTGGGATAAATGTTTTCAAATAAATACAATTTGACCCCAGGCATCACTCAGATGGGTCATTGCAAAAATAAAACTCAGCGTTAGAACATAATCATGTTAATGAGGGTTGGGTTAATTAAGGTTAAATACCTAAAAAGGCTATTTCAGGAGATACTTGAAAAAGTAGTTCATTTTTGAGTTCCATAAAAAGGGTTGTTGGTACACTGAAGTCATGTGATGTAATGTCACAGATTATTCAATGATACAGTGTTACATGGCATTTTAATATCTGCAAAAAAGGATATATTACTTCAAAAGGACACAAATCTAACAGAAAATTCCCCACACCAACTAGTCTTTGTAAACTCTCTGTGGAGCTTCATTAAATCATCAATTCTGCAACTCCACAACACAGTCAGAGCTGCATTCCTCTCCCAGGCCATTCAAAAGAGAACAAACCAACACAGCAGGTTTTTAATGTTTTTGCTAAATATCTAAAAACTCTAATTCCCTTTCTCTAATATTTGCCTTCTCAGTGCCCTCGGAAACTGGAACTGAAGTACACAACAGTAAGTGTGCCTTTTTGCATTTTTAAGAATTACTAGCCTTTGAGTTCAATCCAGGAGCAGAATGGGGTTTGATTCACAGATCAATAGGAAGGAATACAAAGGTTTTAGAGCCACTGTTGTTAAGATGTCCATTCAACAAGTAATTTATCCTGCCATTGATTCTGAAAACCTAATTTCTCCTTTAAAAGTCTAAAAGTGTAACAAATGAGACTCCAAAGTAGTTCTGCATTTCAAAGCATTTTGGTTTCTGAATGGTGAATTTCCAGCATCCAGAAACAGGCTGATCAATATTGTTGAGATAATTAAATTTCCTCAGTCAAGTTGATTTTTATTGGAAACAAGTGAGATTACACGCTTAATTCATTTTTTATTGCAGGACTCTTTGAGAATTGATACATCCGTCTTGACATCATTAAAAAGCTATTATATTAAAGAGCGTCGAAACAAAGCAGGTTAGAGCAGCAGTAACATTTTTTCATTAACTTTTCCTGTTTGCACTGAAGTGTGTGAACATGTTTGAGCAATAGTATGTGAGACAAATCCACATAATCGTAGCACATAACGACGTTGAATAGGAAACGAATGAAATGAAACTTCTTCTGTTTGGCTTAAAAGGTGAAATGAACATGTAAAATGAAAATGGTTGATTTCACATATTTGCAACCACCCCCCCCCCTGCATGCTTATAGATATAGATACTGTTTGTGGGTTAATTTGACCCGGCAGTCAAAGTGAAGGCTAAAAGGAGTCAGAAGTGTCAAATGCTAATTGTTTCTTTGCAACTGTGTGACATATTTCACCCCAATCATACACACTATGGTGTGTGTATGATTGGACGTAGTATCTGTGACGTCACCCATCTGTTCCTGAGAGCTGTTTTGAAGCAAATCGACGGCAGCAGCCATATTGGAAATGCGGAACTCAACTAGGCAGAGTGTGACGTAGTGTGAGCCTCTTAGCCAATGGCTGTGTGTTCCCGACCGGGAGTCACGTCAGTCATGTCCTTATTTGGGCAAAACTCGTAATCTTAATATCTTCTTAACCGTCACGTTTGAAAAAAATTCACCCCCCGTACAGTGTGTGCCATTAGAGAGATTAGCTTTGTAGGGCCAAGACGGTTTTTGAACCAGGCTGTAAACATGTTTATTAATGCTGCAAAGATCGTCTTTTTCCCATTCATATCTATGTGGTTTCCGGTGTTTCTGCAGCCAGCCTCAAGTGGATTTTCGATGTATTGCAGTTTATAGCACTTCCGCATTGGCTTCATCATTTAAGACCAGAGTTTGCCGCTTGACACACGAACACACTTTTAACATGAATTTTCATTTTTAAAAAAAGTGAGTTATCCTCATTAAACCATGATCTGTGGGGATTAAAGAACACTATTGCACTGAATATTTGTCCAGATTTTACTAATCTACCTGCTATAGTTTAATAAACTCCCCTCTGGAAGGGTTGTCAGTACAGATACGGCGGACAACTCGAGTCTCCTTCTCTTTACGTTTATTTCACACATCAAACGCACAATTGCCTACAGACACTCGGTGGCTAGAAGTTATTTGACTCTTATTAGTTAGGTTGTAAACCTGCAATGTAAGCAGAAAACACAACTCAAAATGAACCACTATAAGTTTACATTAATTCTTGTTTAAAACATCAGCACTGACAATATACAATTACTCACCGACAAGGCGTACCAGTTCTGATGCTTAACCATGTGAAAATGAAACTTAAAGGACTAACTACACTTATTGGTAGGCCCTGCCCACTCCACACACACAGATGGGAGATCAGGATACTCCAATCAAATAAAGCCATGTCATGTTCTCATGAAACACATATCACATAAATAGAACAATGGATGCAACTGCTGTAAAGTTATACAATATGATGTTAATTGTTGATGAAGATAATGGAAGGTCTTAAATTGTTTGGTTGCTTCGTTGTAGATGTTCCTTATTTTATTATTAAATAAAAATAAATTGCTTACTTACTTTTGTGCATTGCCTTTACACTGCTTGGCAGTACCTGCATCCAAATGGACTTGAAGCACTTTGTTACTCGTACTGATCTTGTTTCCTCTTGTCTAGATCTTTGCTTGTGTTGTTCTTGTTCTCGTATGTACGTCGCTTTGGATAAAAGCGTCTGCTAAATGACATTGTAACATTGTAATATTGATTTAAGTGGTTAGTAATGGAGTTAATAATTAGATTTAAAAAATGTTTATTGGGTTTTTTTGGGGTTCTGACACTTTTGGATAAGTAAATATGCCCTGGATTAAATTGACCGAGGAACATTATTGCTGTTCCTGAGAAACAAACATACACAGGAGGGTTAATATGTGAGAAGCATGTGATCAGGTTGTCCCTAATGTTGCCTTTACTAATGGGTTTTGACCAATCATACTCAAGTATCCAACACAGCCAGGTGCATTATAGTAAGGTTTCGAAATCCAATCTACATGGATGTTAATAGTAGAAATAGAAAATAGAAATAGAAATAGTAGCTAAACTTGAAATAAAACCTTGAAAATAGAAAATGTAATGAGTTTTCTGCCTTTCTTTTTGCCAGATGACTCCTAAGTTTAGGGTTAGTGAACAGTTAATTATCAAAGCATCAGTAGCAGTAGGTTATAGCTCATATAGGTATGCTCATTTTCTGCAGACCAGCTAAATGAAGCCACACTAAGTCACTTTGAGGGACAGTGGGGTCACGAGTCTTTGGCACAAAAATGTTGGGGTTGCGGGCTAAAAAGTTTGGGAAACCTTGCTGTAGATTACATCTTAAGTGTATTGCACCATCTCCCATGAGACTTGTGTGTCACATTGTTACTTCACCTATTAATTTACATTTACTAACACTTACCTTTCTTCTTATTCAGAAGCTGTTTGTTGCACAACCCCATGAAGAAGAAAAAGAAGAAGCTCAATAAAAGATTGTGTCCTACTGGCAGAGAGAGAACACACAAATCCTAGGGTGTTTCTATCCATTGATCAACCCAACCTCCTCAACCAGGCGAATCACAGCCTGCAGCTGAAACACCTTCTTCTCTGCCCCTTCAAGAAACTCTCGCCTGCAGGACATCAAACTCTTCTCCCTCAGCATCAATCTGAGCCAGGCTTGTTCTGCATTTTTGTTTTATAGAGACTGCTGTGTCTGCGTTTACATTTGTTCAGACACAAAACCAAGCTGAAACCACATTCAGCGAGAAGACATGACATTAACTGTGATGCCTGATGTACTGGTTTGTGCTTAAAAAGACTGAAAGGTCATCTGAGGATCATGGCGAGCTGTTTATCCTACCATTGGACGGATGCCACACATTCAACAAAAAGCTTGGCAATGAAAAGTGGAACAGACCTGTCAATACGCCTGTGAGGAAAGGTGGCATGCAAGAGTGATTTCAAAATAAGACTGCTTTGTGAAAAACGGCGTGTGCTTTTGATCGCAGAATGTGTGAGTTGGTAGAAGTTTGGTACCTAAATGAGTGAGAAGTGGATGATATAAAAAATCCAGGAAAAGGTTGTTCCCAGGAGGAAGAAATTTAGCAATGCTTTTTAAAATGTTTACAATATCTCAAAGCATCCCGAGCTTGAATAGTTTTGGGAAAATTGCAAATGACTGGTTAGTTGCCTTTCAGAAGTATGTGCTGTCTCTGCATTTTGATGGATTTGCTTGTTCTCAGAGGGAAAATACACCCATGGATGCTTCTACACTGCTAACTATGTTTAAGATATTATTTTGTGGCATTGTGTTTAAACCATTGCCTGTATATCAATATGGACAGCCCACCTCTATCTCCTCCCATAGTGATGAGTGAAGCCAAAATACCATCTTCATGAGTGCTGACATACTGCGTTGGTGACATAAACGAAGGCTAAGCAGAAGTGATCTGGCTGCTGAAGCCACAGGACTGATGTAACGCCCCTTCTGCAAACCAAAATACACACTTCACTTACTGACAGAACTGCAGAGACTCCTCAGGTCAGTACCATTATGGTTATGGGATATTCAATGACTCTTGCCGTTATCCCCCTGCTCTGCTAATCCACGAAAGGACGCTGCAGAAGCCTCATTTGTCAACAGCGCTGTCAATCATAATGTCAGATTCCCTCTTTTAACATCAAATAACTAATTACAAGTAAATAGTTGTGAAAAATAAACACTTGCACATACATCAGCATGATATTAGCTTATTTTGATGACAGAAAGCATGCACGTATTAGGATAGCTTTTCCCATGAAGGAGACCAGCTTTAAGATATATACTACAGCCAGTCACCAGGGGGAGCACTGACATTTTTGGCTTCACTCTTGCATTGTTGTGGTTCTGTCCATGATTTTATACGGTCTATGGTTTGAACTTAGTTTTCAGTGTTTTAATTTTTTAATCTGTTTTATCCACACTTGTGCCAGGTCGTCATTTCCTACATTTCCCAGAATGCCTTTAGGCTAAATACTTCTCCGGAGGTGTAAGACTGAATTATTTTTTGTAATCAACTTTTCTTTATGGATTATTTTCTTGGACTATTGGGGCCTAATAATTTGTTTCCATCGTAAGAGCATTTCTTTAATCGGCCCTTTCACATAGGTTTTATATCTCATGAACGGTTGGATGTTTTACCAAAGAGTGAATATACCAGAACAGGCTGATTGGAATATAATTTTTACACCTTAAATCTTAGGTACACACAGCAAACTCATTAGTTGAACAACTATATTTATGATTTTTTATTTTGTACAACAGAAAACTTTAGGGGTCTATATTATACCCACCTAATGAGGCCATCAGACTATAGTGTAGGAACTTTGGGTGGATTTTCCCTTTGATTTGCACAATCAGAGTCAGAGCTAATAAACGTCTTAAAATGATAAATATTTGACAAGAGTGTCAGGCTTATAAATTGTTGTATAGGAAATGAATTGAATAAGACAAGTTATCATTTCGAGTTCACTAACATAGCATTTTTACGGATGTCCTTCTTGCTTTTATAGTGGAGAAATTCTTTCTCAAGCCAAATTGTTTTGTCTTTTATACAGTAGGTCTCAGGTCTTTAGTGGTCTATCAACTTTGTGCTTTTCTGTTTTTGCTTTTTAACACCCCCGTAGTAGCTATTGATACATTTAAAAACTATAGAACAAGTGGATGTATTCAAGAGCTATTTTTATTTGTGTGACTTGATGATGTTGGCAGAAAATGATGCTGAACTCTATGACGACTAACTCATTTGGCATGCCAATCCAGACCCACCTCGCCTCCATGTTTACAGGTTAGATTAGCTTCAGCTGCTATCAGAGTAGAAAATGGCCAAGCAAGGTTTGACAATCCATTCATGGGACAAGTGAGTGTTGTCAATCATTTTGTAGAAAACTAGCAGAAATGTTTGTGGTTGAAACAGTTCATGGAAATGATGCACACTGAAAAATATGTCCATCTTAACATCGAAAGTATTTAGGTTATCAGTCTAGCTAACTGTCTGATTATGCTAGCAGTGTAAAACTAAATAAGCTAGCTTCTTTATTATCCTACAAATGAAAACATTTACCTAGAAACTAATGTATGCATTATCAGGTACAGGTATATAAGCTTCTTATATTGTCATATTATTTTAAAGCTTAATGAAACACTTTAATGCTAAATGTGATTCTAGCGTTGTGGTGCTATACACTAGCATCAAAGTTGTGACTTAGCCAGCAAAACCAACTGAATCAAAAACTGCAGACTAATATTGAATCTATAAATTAATCTATCCTTTTTAAAATAATATTTAAGGAGAAATAATTTGATGAATCAGAATTTCAGACATAGACCCAGGCTAGAGTTGCCACCTGTCCCATTTTTCCCAGAATTGTTCTCTTTTTTCACCAGCTGTCCTGGGAAAATAAAAATCTCTCCCGGGACACAATTTGTCCCGTTTTATGGGGAAAATGCAAAAACCTCATTTGATTTCCTTCGTTCAGCAGTCTAGAAAGGTCCCCCATGCTTCTGCAGCTATTTAAAATTGTCTCTGATTTCTTCCCATCTATGCGTATGTCACACGGGCACCCTAGAGCTCAAAGCCGCTCAAGCAGGGAAGGAAACTTGACCAAAGAGAGACAGCAAGCTGAATTGACTGACCTACTCCGTGCTGAGGTCTTCTTTTCACCAACTTTTGGCGCCTCTATTTGAAATGGGAGGAGAGACGACTGACGAGGAAGGAGATGGAGCAAATACATGCAAGCCACCAGCACAAAAAAAAACATATACTAGTTACAATCCTGAACGCATTGGAAATCCATGCAGAAACAAAAAAGCATCAAGCTGTGGTATCAACAAACAAAAACAGGCAGCCATTGCAACTTTTATGACCAAAAAAGGTTCACCAGAAGAAGACAAGATTGCAGTGGCAGAGCTTACCAGTGTCCTATGTCCGAATTTTATATTCATTTGGTCAGTCTGAACTGGTAACAGTGGCCGAGCGCTTCGCCCCAAACAATTGGTCGTGTCCCTTTTTTCACAAATCCAAGGTGGCAACCCTAACCTAGGCTAATAAGCTAGCAGCTACAGATATTAAGCTAGCCATCACTCCTCACACAACAGCTAATGTAGAGTACTTTACACAGTGTTTGAAAGTAGTCGGCCAATACATACGCAGTGTGCTGTACAAACTATTCAAAGCCTACAAGGTGTCAGGTTAACATGTAAATTCAAAGTGGCTTCAGCTAGCAAAATATTAGTTGACTGTTTTTAACTTTTTTGATTTAGATCGCAGCTTCTTGGTAAGATGGACATTTCAAAGCATCTGTGTGCTCTCTTATTAAACTGGACTATCATTGTTTCTCTTGTCTGATAGAGTCTGGATGTGACCAATCTTGGGAGACAGTATGATTTACTAAGTGCTTAAACTAGATGTTGTGTATCTGAACCCAGGATGGGTGACACCAGGACAGATACAGGGGTAAATGGTTTGAACTGTGATGCTCAAGTTGGGCACTGATGGAGCCAATGGAATGAAACTGTGGTGGAAAACAGAGAGTGTATAAATTGTGAATAAACTTTGAAAATCAATTGTTTTATATTGCATTTTCTTTTGTTTCTTGCCCTTGGGGAGTCATGTTATGGACACAGGATTTTCTTAGCTAGGCAGTGCATTTTTTAGGAGCATGACTTAACATTTGGGCAAATATTTATCGTCTAATTTTGGTCAAATACATATTAGAGATGGATTTGAAGGGTTTATTGTTAGCGGTAAAGCAAAACTTTAACAAGAAAAGCATACAAAATACTATCAGACATGATTAATTATGTCCTATATAAACATGACTATATGCATTGTAACAACGTGCCACTTATGGAAGTCTTTAACGCGACCTCTGCAAAAGACAAACATGTAACATGAGACATATTGCTCATGGTGTATCTTAACACAGCACTGCACATTCTTATGTGGTGCTGCCACTGCTGGCCAGAACCCCCTTGGTTGCGTTACTGGTCAGCTATTTTCAATAGGAGATGATTATGTTCTTCCATAAGCTCTCTTCTGAGGTTTTCTCAGGCACCAAACAGTATGTGAATGAACACCACCAAGCTAAACCACATGCCAACTCATTCCTACTTCTAAATAAGCTCGTATAAGAGACAGATGAGGACCAAACTGGTGAAAAACAAGCGGTGGTTGGGTAGGATCGCCTTTGGTGTGTTTATTTGTACATGGGCTGCTGTGTTGGGATGGTGATTTCCAGGATTTAGTACAAGCTGTACATTACTGTATGTACGCTCCATCTTTAGCTTACAGACGTACAATAACACAATCAACAGGGGCTCCAGTGCAATAACAGCATGTTCTTTAGGGTGTTCTGGAGACATTTGAGGGCGGTTTACTGCCATTAAGAAGTGGTAAACAGCATCCAAAGAAAACACTATATCCTGCTTCATTATAGACTATTCAATTTCAATGGCCTCATTGCATTAATTTATGGCTCTGTTTACTATTCCAGCGTCAAGTATTCACACCTCCTATCTTTTATATGTTGTTTCTAACATGTATTTTAATTAAACGGAATCTGTTATTGCTGTTATTTTCCTACTTTATCATGTGACTTGCAGTTTTTGAAGAGTTTTCATGTGCATCTTCCTATATAGTAGTTAAAGAACAAACCCCACAAACACATTTTAAATGCAAAATAACTGCAAATGCATAAGGTTTATAAATTAAGTTATAAAGAGTAAAAATATATGTTTTGCAAGTCCTTCTCTTCTCAACAGCATATGGATAAGGAACGTAAGGAAGAGACGGGTGTTGAGTAGTGCACATCTAAGGACAGCATATTATGCATTCAAACAAGCTGCAACTTAAATCAGACAAAGCATGCTGGTGAATGCTGCAATCTCAGGGGAACACAAGCGCTGAGGTAAAAGGAGAGAAAGATCTTCAATAAGAAACTCACATGATGTTGTTTTAAGCAAAAGACGAGAGTGCAGCCGTATAATTTTAGCACTTGTTTAGAAATGTACTGTATACGTATGTTTCTTTTAACCCTACAATTCTTTTTGCTGAATTTAGTGAAGCTGAATCTATTCAGGATATGTTAACCACTTACAGTGTTGCCTTTTTCTCCAAATAGGCCTGAAAATGAGGCCACTTAGGACGTACCGTACCCCACACCATGCTACAAATAGCCTTGACAACAGATCTGTTTTCAACAGACACTTCTTGTTCTTTCTTGACTGGTCCACTCTGAACTTAGTGTGCCATGCGTGAGTGACTTCCACTCACGTTTCCCTGTGGTTGTGCAGTCTAATTGTGTTTATGTTTGGGGGGGAAATGATAGGCTGCGCTGCATGGTTGTGAGCTCCAACTGGCTTTTAAAACAAGAAGGAACTTGAGGGCTGCAGGAGATGAGAGTTTGCATCAGTATACTCTCAGACATGTTTGTTTTAAATTGAGATGAGCTCGGGAAACACAGGAAAATGATCAAAAACTATGTTTGCATGAGTACAAAGTCCCTCTGGCGACAGATTTGCGTCTGACTGTTTTCTAGAAATTGCTCTGTAGGATGCAATTGACATAATTGAGTTCTTCAGGAATTTCTTAATGTGTGATGGTTTATGCTCTTGGTACATAACACCAGGAAAAACGTGAGGACAACTGTAAACATCCCATTTTGCCCTCACTTCCTCCAGACGACTCTCCTCCTCCTCCTCCTCCTCCTCCTCCTCCTCCTCCTCCTCCCATACTACTTTTGTTTAGTCTCCCCCCCTTTTTTTATTCAATGCAATCTAACTTCCATCCATGTGCCCGAAGCCAATAAATAGCAGGAGAGCGTCTTAGCTCGAGCATTTCTACTCTTCTCCTCTCACACTCAGCATCCGTCTGACACCATGAGCACCAAGGCCAGCCCTCTGCTGCTGCTCCTCGCCTGCTGTGTTTGGTCTGCAGAGTCCCAGAGCGAAGGCAGGAGACAAAGCATCTGGGATGAACCCATCAAATTCAACACCAAGACCAAAGATATGTGCACCATGGTCGTAACCGGTCAAGGGGAATACACCAGGCTGAGGCTGTCGTGCCAGAGCAACAAGCGCTCCTACTGGTGTGAATACCTGGGCAAGCCGAATACCTGCCGACCCTACAGCAAAAACCCTCGTCACTACTTCGTCCAGATGTCATGGGGCCTCAGGAAGCTTCAGAATGCCTGCATGGGGCCGAAGCAGATCAAACCTCACATGTGCAAGAAGGCAACAGATGAGTCTCAAATGGTTTTCTCGTCCGCATCTTTCTCTCGGCAATGGCCAGAGGTTTCGACCAGGATGGGAACAAGAACAACAGGAGCACAGCCTCAGCCTCAACCTCAACCCCAACCTCGACCTCGACCTCAACCCCGACCTCAGCCTCGACCTGCACCTACGAGGCCTGATCTGACAAGGCATGCCTATATTCCAAGATTCCCAACAAGAGTTCAGACCCAGCGAAGACCCAATCAACAACCTACAGCCCCTCCTGTAGAGAGCAACCCAAAGAGGATTGCTCGGCAGTACTGCTGGAGATCACTTCATGGTGTCTGCTCCTACGTCATTGGTTTGTTTCGGAACTAATATTGAAGGTGAGCAGCAGTGCATGGCCTCCTCATTAACACACAGATTTTACTGTGTTGTTTTATGGTTAATTTAAGTCCACTGTGGCAGAATAAGTGTATTTAAATCAAGTCTGCCTCCAGCATTTATTCTCAAAACTCTTACCTTCCTATTTTTTACCCCTAAAACTACATTATAAATGCACATAATTTACAACTGTATATGCTTTCCCCCTTTTTTTTTATATCACAGATTTACAATTCTGATGAAGATAACTTGTGATGTCTGATTAAAGCGGCCCTTGGAGGGAAAAACCAGACCAGACATTTGTTCATCCGCAGTTAAAGAACTGTAGCACTCTCTGCAGGCAAAGGGATGGCACTGCTGTGACGTCCAGAGTAACCTGTCTCACTGAAACCTACATGCATAATCTTCCACAGAGAACCAGGCTGCTTTAAAATGTTTGGTTAACACACTACCTGTCTTTGAGTGTATATAAACACAGATTTTTAAAAGGTTTTTCACTCAGAAAGCGATAAAATACATGAAATCTTCGACTTGTGTGAAGGTTTCTGCAGCTGCATGAAACTTTACATCTATCTCTTTCCAGGGCTGGATGGATGACTCATCAGTTTTTGTATCTAAACTTGTTGACTTGTATATCATTGTATATCCTCCATGCTGAGTATTACATTGTTGAGATTATTTTTGTCTAAAAATGAAACAATTTCTAAACTTCTGTGTGTATTTGACTGAACGATAATAAGAATGTGAAAGCGATGTGATGCAATGAATAAAAACATTTTCTCAATTATTCTGACTTCATCAGTTTTTGTTTTTGTTGCACACAAACCGAATAATCATGAAAAAATATTTGACTCTAATGATGTTTTGTGGCAACTCATCTAAAATATTAACAATGACAGCTGCTTTATACCATTATGTCTTATAAAAATCATCATTAGAGTCAACATGAGATTTTAAAATTACCTGCTATACCACATGTGGCCTTGGGGTGTCACTGTTGTTTGAGTGAAACAGACTTCAGTGTGCAGTCAGTGCTCTCCTCCTGCAGGGATATCTGGCTCCTTTCGAGATATGTCACTTCACTTTATCTTTGGCACACTGTACCCAGAGATGGTTCAGTGAGTGTTATCAAAGAGTCAGACTACTTTAATGCATGTTTGTTTACGTACACATTTACATAAAGCAGGTAAAGCTTCTTGAAACAGACGGTACCATCTGTTAGGGCAAGATTACATTAGATCCAAATATCTGATCACAAATCTGTGTTTACAAGCTGATTCAAAAGTACAATTTTAAAGTCTTTGCCTCTTACTACATTTTAATGACTCTTGTGTCTTGAAGAAAGACACATTTTTTATTGTCGAATTAAGAATGTCATAAATTGTATCACAGTCAGCATGAACATGTGTCTAAAACCATAACATGACCAAGCAATTAGCTGGCTTGTTTGAACTCAATAAACTTTATAAGCCCTGTGTGTGTGTGTGTGTGTGTGTGTGTGTGCGTGCGTGCGTGCGTGCGTGTGTGTGTGCGTGTGCGTGTGGAGGGGAGGGGAGGGCTATTTCTGAAGCAGCAAACTGGAGCTGCAGGTAAAGGGAACTCTCATCTGTCAGGCATCAGGACTTCACAGCAAAGTTTCTTCTGTCAGCTGCAGGTAAGTGAACTCATCACTGCTTTGTTTAATGATAGCTGCAGACTAATCGCCGTGGTATTAGTATATGAATAGATGTGTAGTATTAGAGTGTGTATATAAGTGCTGTGGCTGCTTCTTACTTCAGTACTTTCTTTGTGATAAAGTTTTTCTTTAATATGCTTACAGCTCTCGTATGGCTTTTGTCTATTAAAATGCCTCATTGTTTTTCTGTTTCTAATCTTATTAAGCTCATACACAGATGTTTCACTATAGTACTTTCTGTTCTCTCAATATTATCACTTCCATACTTCTGTCAGATTTATTCTTCTTTTAAATAAAGGATTACAACTTTCTTTGACGCTGCCTTTTGTTAAACTATTTACATTTATGTTGAATCTTTTTAATTCCTGATTCATTCCTTTGAGCTCATTGAAGACGCCTTTTTCTAACATAAATGTAAAATCCAATATACGTGACTTTTTGTCTTGCTTGTGTCTTATTTCTAACTTTTCTTAATTCCCTTTATGTCTTACATAAAGCTCTTTGAATTGCCTTGAAATGTCACATATTTAAGCCCTACAAACTAGCTCAGTGTTTCAGCTTGGAAACTTGCAGTTTCCCTTTAAAATGTAGGTCTAATAAGGGATTACAATGATTATTTTCAAGACTGGAAATGAAAGGGATTTGAGGTTAGATATCTAAATCTGTATTTATCCTCTTACAGGGTGTTTTCTGGTGATTTCATGGCTCTCCTTACAAATGTCGCCATCCTGCTGGTCTTGGCCTGCTTCTCCCATCAGCTGATGTTGAGCAGCTGTCAGAAGAGTCATGGGCGCAGGGGAAGAGGGGTGGAGAGAGGACAGAACAAGGAGAGGACAGGGCTTAAGGTGAGCCGTCAACCAAAATCTGTCTCTGCACAGCCCATTAAAGGAAAAGTAGTCACTAAGGACAAGTCAGAGTGCACCTGGGCTGCCACAGGTGAGGATATCATCACCCTTGGAGTCTCCTGCAAGAAAGGAGGAAAGAGCTTCAGCTGTGAGTACATCTCCAAACCGTCTCTCTGTCCAGAGTACGCTTCCAACGTCAAACTTTATTGGAAGCAAATCACCCGGGCTCTGAAGAAGCAGAAGAATTTGTGCAAGGACAGCTCTGCGTTGGTCAGGGCGGGGATGTGCAGAAGAGCTGACAGAGGTGCTCATTTTAGACTCCGTGACACTCAGACAAAGACTGATCCGCCTCCTTCCACACAGCCTGCTCCCAGAGCTGTCAAATCCTGTCAGTCTGAAAACATGAAGCTGGCAGAGGAGTACTGCAACAAGTCCTGGTCGAGTTTTTGCACCCTCTTTTTCACCATGGTGCAGGATTATGACTGCTGAGTCAGAAAAAAAGTGAAGAACTGAAACTCAGTTGTCTCTTTAGGCAGAAGCCATGCGTGGACATACACCTGTACATTTTTATTTACTTAGTTTTCCCATGGTGACAAGTTAACTCTAGCTTTCTCCAGATCTCAATTTAGCTTCAGATAATCATAACTCATATCAGCAGAGTTGCAAAAGCACAAAACAAACATAGAGTTATGCTTCACTCCCCTCATTAGTGGGAACAGTGGCAGCATGGCAGCATGGCCTGTGGTCTGGCCTGTCACAATGACCAGACTTTTGATTTGTTTTCCAGATTGCATGAAAAATTCCACGGTTTCATGCAAAATGCAATCTTGAGATGTTAATATAAATTAATCCGTCTGGATGGGAAACCTATGGAGCTAAATAACTTGAAAATGCTAAATAGATCTGCAAATACTTACACAGATGTGAACACAGATCCACAAATGTGTCTCCAAATATGTAGATGGTACTTCTTTTTTAATGTATTTTGTTTCAGGAGCTGAAAACGCACAAGTCATCAGTCACATCTGTAACTGGCTGTGAGTCCAGACCTGACTTCTGTTACAAGTCTGCTGTGCAAGATCCACAAATACGTGTTGTGATCCAAAAACCTGTAACCCAACACACAAATGTACAGTATGTGTCGAGGGTTTGTTTGCCCTGAGCTCAGGCTCACAGGCTCTCATGGTTTGCTGTAGTCTGCCCAGCATTGCCAGTCACTTGTTGAAGTGGTTTAAGGAGTCATTTAGATCAAACAAGCTCCCCACAAGGTTTATAGTATAATAGTATATCATTGTTTTCTTTAAATGCATGATTATGACACAGTGAGGCAGAAATGCTATTGAAAAGTGACGCTGCTAGCCTAGTGTGCTGTGCTAGTTTCCTCGATTGGTTTTCTCATCATGAGAATTCACCTTCATGTGCAAAACATTCTGTAAAATCTTAGCTCCATAGAATTACAGCTTTGTTATCTATCGATGATGAGATGACTGGAATTTAAGTAGTTATCACAGGAAAGCAGAGTAAATAAAATGTATGAATGCAAGTCATCTTTGGGCTTTCATGCACATTGATACCTAACTTGTTAAACCTTTTTTTCTAGTTGCTTTGTCAAAAAAAGTAATCAATTATCCCCAAATAGAGAAGTTTGTACAGCTTTTGAATACTTCTTCACATTATAAATGTTGGCCAACTCCTCAATAAACATATTTTATCTACCATTCACTGTTGCACATCTTATTTTCAGATTTGTAAAGACTTCTCCTGAGGTGATGAAAGAAAGATGATGAAAGTACTTTTGTTGTACCTCCTGGTATACTCAATACACAATGTAAGCACAGGCAGCCTGGCCTCTCTCCATGTGTGGTGTAAAACTCATCTAGGTCTCAAAGTCAGGATACATGATGTTGATGATCACTATCACTTCTCTCTCTTTTACTCCCCTCTATCTGTCTTTCCAGACCCAACTCAGTCGAGGCATGATGGCTGTCTAACATGAGTCTGGTTCTGCCTGAGGTTTCTGCCTGTTAAAAGGAAGTGTTTGATGATGCCAGAACTAAAAACAAAATGCAAATTTTCCCTCTTAATTGCAGTGATACATAAATGTTCTCCTATCAAGCCATATATTATTACACCTCCTCTTATCTGTATGGCCTCTACGCATATGTGCACCTCTCTTGTCCTTCCAAAAACAATTTCTTTCCATCAAACCCTCCCTCTATCTAACCTTAAAAGTGTATCCACAGCCCTGTTCGGGGCATTTTCTGGGAGATTAAGATGTTGGGTATTGACACAGTAATTTAATCGCAGCGAGTGTGATTTTTAGAGGTCTTGTCCTGCATACTTTGGCTCTGACAGGCCTCTGTATCCACAATCTCTGTGTGAAGACATTAAAACATCACATGCTCGACTCGCATTATCAAAGGGAAAGTGCAGCAGGGTCGTATTTAATATGAGATAAAACTAACTGTGAAAATATTTGGCCAATTAAACTGAAGGTTAATACAACATGTACTTTTTTATTACAGGGTCATTTAATCTTTCCACTTTGTTTCAGCATCAGAGCATACACGTGTATTGTGTTCAGTAAACTGGATGAAAATGTCCAAAGCAGGTGTGTCGCTCTAAAGTTCAGCTTCATTAAGGTCTTACATGACTTCCATCAGATGTAGCTTGTACAGTTTCAAAGGGTTAATGAGTTGAGTTCACTTCTGTGCAGCAGTGGAAGAAAGTTTCAAGTAAGTAGCAAAAACCCAATAAAGAGTGAGTCAGGTAAAAACTCCTCACAGCGCCTTTAAGTGAGACTGTCCTGTCCCTCAATAGCAAAATTTGAGTTGATCTGAGGAAGACTGTGATCTTACAACACCTTCTGCCACTAAATGATTTGTATTTGCTATGAAAGGTTCATAAAACTGGCCCAAATGCAGTTTTATTGTGTATTCTCCCATAACTAAAGGTTTATCCAGTCCTGTAAATTCCCTCAGCTATAAACAGCCCTTGGTAAAGTCTGTTTCTGTGTCTTTCAATGGATATTTCCTTATCCTTTTCTGAGGTCAACAGGATGCACAGCTGATAACATGATGGGATCCCCGAGTTGGATTTGGCTAAATCATCAGAGCAAACAGCAAGTGTCAGAACAACAGTCAGCAGGCGTTCAGAGAGTTTATGTAAGAAGCAGACGCAAATCTCTCCACCCACAGCTGCTCGGCACTCCGAGCTGTGCAGCCTCGGGCCACACTGTGATTTCAGAGAGGGGAGCGTCTCATTTTCCCTGATGAATTCTGCTTCATCTCCTGCTGAAACATAATGTATTACCAGCACTGAAATCCATCAAGTTCAGACACTCAGCATGTTGCATTGTGGGCCATGTAGGAAATCCTTTAACAGCAAGAGGAGACCAGCTGCTGTAATGTGGCTGCAGCAAAACGAAAATTAGAGGGCAGGCACAAAAAAAAACCTGCAGGAATGCTGTTAATATAGAAATACATCAAGGGAGGAGTTTTCCTTCGAGCAACACTTTAAACCCCAGCTGCTGAAAAAACAAGACTTTTATTCTGCAGGAGAGCTCGGCAAGGCAAAAGACTGCTTGAAGAGAACAGTAAAAAATGTTCCCATAACTCTACTTCATTATCTTCAGTATTTAAAAACGGCACTAAAGAAGATATTTTAGCTTACAATTATATGTACGACCAGAAATATCTTTGCTTTAACCCAGGCACATTTTATTGAACACCTAAACTGCTCCCTCTGTGAATAACATGACTCAGCGAGTGGACTGTAAAGGGTCAGCCATGCATTATGCCGCTGTTGCACACACTAGATAACAGCATCCAGTGAATCAATGTGGGATTTTGTTTGCAGCTCTGTGATTCATCTTGCTAATGGTTTCCTGGAAGCAGAGGGCATCTCAGTCCCTGCATTCAGCTCAATTAAAATCACAGTCTTCATTACATCTAAAGATATGGTGCAGGTGCAGGTGCAGCTATTTGAGGCAATGAAACAGAAAGAAAACATTGACAGCTAAAGAAACTTTGTAAGTTTACTTTGCTGGATTTTAAATAATTAAGAGACGTGCTGTTTGTTAGAGGGAGCTGATCATTTCCTCGGGGAGGCAAGACATGGTGTTCAGAATCGACAAAAAAGGATTGCAACATGCATTAACAGACATATAACAACAAAGCAAACAAGAAGATGAATGAACTGCCTCATTCCATGATCTAAATCTTTGTAACAACTTTCCATTTGAAGTTTCAAAGCTTCTTGTAGAGAGGTTATATGTCAATGTTTCTGTAAGCATGCACAAAACTACAGAAAACTTGCAGAAATTTGGGGTTAACTGCATGTGTGAATGCAAATATGCAAAATGTTCCCCTCATTAAATTTCTGCATGAAGTAAGGGTGAGTTGATGTGAGAAGGCATGCAGGAAATACTAACGAATATTCACTGGGAACATTTGGGGTGATGAAGTTTATATCATGCAACCTGTGTTAACCTGGATGAGTGACATATAACAGGACAAATTAAAACATCTGAGGTTGAAGGAGAATCATTTTCAAGACACGAACATCTAAAGCATCTTGCATAGAAGTAGCACCGATATATAGTTAAAACTAATGTGTCATCTTTGCATCACGCTTTGTTGCTTAATTTGCCATCATGTTGTTAACATTATACTGTGGCTCCTGCAGCCTTTTTGATGTAATATCCATCCCCAGTCTCATCTTCTGTCCCCTACCCACCACCACTCTTTTGACAGGGAGGACCTCATCCTGTAAGAAAATGCAAGCATGTAAAATTTCCTGAAACTGCCAGAAGATCTTCCCCCCAAGTTTTCTGAAGTTGCCCAGAAATGTCAAAATTTGAGTACATGTGTGAAAGGAGCTATAGAGATTGTTGAAGGGAAGGAGAATTGTGTGAAAAAGGTGTAAGTCTAACTCCTTTGAGTCAGTGTATTACAACACTGCAACAAACCTCATGTAATTCTAATCCCTTTAAAACATTGTCTGTTGTTTCATTTGAAATAACCGTGTGATTGAATGAAAAGTTAGGTCCTATATGCTGCAATAAAAAGTCTTATCTCCTACAAACCACTATATGACAGGCTGTGAGGCCCAGCCACAGACATCTGTTGTTACCCATGCATTTAGATGTGAATTTGCAAAGAGTGTCTCTTTCTTTGCTTTCACACAGCACTGACTTCCAAACATGTAGTTCCCCTTCTACTATTAAGGATCATACTACATTTCTCATTGGCTTCCTTTTCAATGGATTTCAATCACAATGTGATGAATTGACCAATTTTGACTTCATTCTTGGAGAAAATAAGGATTATTGTAGTAGACACCGAGTAATGGATTGAGACTGCCAGTGACTCTCAGTTTAAACAAAATGACTGGCTGTGCTTTTAGTGTTTGCAACTACTCTTCAGTTTTCAGACTTTCTGCTGCTTTAAATGTATTCATACTTTATTTGTACAGGCTCAACCAAAGCATCCTTCAGTTGACTGTGGACTTACAGGTGGCCTGACTGTATACAGCTCCTGATTGGCTGAGAAATGTGGGCCTTGGTTAGTCTGAGATCAGGGAGATCTAGCACAGAGTGTATGTGAGCCTTGTGTGTGTGTGTGTGTGTGTGTGTGTGTGTGTGTGTGTGTGTGTGTGTGTGTGTGTGTGTGTGTGTGTGTGTGTGTGTGTGTGTGTGTGTGTGTGTGTGTGTGTGTGTGTGTGTAAAACCAGGCTTACATGCCCACATAAAAGCCTTTGCAAGAACGTGAATGGGAATTTTCTTCTTAAAGAGCTTTGGTGGAGTTACAAAGGACTAAAGGGAATTAATGAAACCCCACAAATATGACATTGTTTGCCTGAAATGAGACTGGTAAGTGGCGCAGCCAAGAAAACAGCAGCCACAAGGACTCTGACTGTGACACATATTTTGATAAGGAGGTTATATAACCTTACTGCACAGTGGGAAGATAATACATCCTCATCAAGTCTTTATTTGACAATGACTGGTGACAGTGAAGGCTGGTTTGCATCATCTTCCTGCAGTGGAAATGAGCATCAAGGAAGGAGCACTGGTGATTTATGAGCATATAAGCACTGAGTCACTCTTACTGATGGAAAACTGTGTCAACTACCCAAAATGAAGATGAATTACAGAACTGATGCAATCTTCAGATGCTTGCAAATGAAAGCAGACTAAATCATGAAGTGTCTTGATTTAGTTGTGTATTATAGAACTACAGGATATTCTTCAAGTAGCTTTTAAGGCCTATTTTTAGAAGGTTAAAGTAAAATAAAGCATGATGCACTTTCTGCAGGCTTCAATAAACACTTCTTAAACTGAACTTAGCCCTGATTAACTTTCTCTTTCAAGAGTTCATGAAATGTTCCCAATAAGGCATCAGCATTAAGACTGAAAAGCTTCGACTCAGCAGGTCTTTCCTCCTTTGAATTAGAGAGCTGCTATCAACAGTCAACAGCAGTCAATACCACCCTGCGCTGTTCTGTGTAATTGGAAAAAAGCAACATAATTAAATCAAAAACTTTCCACTTCCACCCAAGAAGTTTCATTGAAAGGTTTCTCTTTCGTATCAATGTAGTTTGAAAAGTCAAGAGGAGTTTCTTTTTTGAGTTTTCTGCTTCTTAAATCAAATGATTTTTGACATATTTTGGTTTTATTACACAGTGAGAGATGAAGACTGATAGGAGCGAGAGACGAGACTTTGCCATAACTGTATGTTTGGCGTCTCCAAGGTTGAACGTGGAGCAAATGCAGAGAAATCGTCATTCAGATCAGGCATTTCATTGAGTGGTGGTAAAGATGGCTCCAGCAGAGAAGGATGACGATTCTCCACATGAGCACACATGGCCGTATCTTCAGCCCACATCTGAGTTTTTTTAAAATAAAGAATGATCAGTATAGTTTGAAATGTTCCCTCTGTTTATTGCGCACAAACTTCATCAGGACACAAACGTCCATAGACGGCCTGCTGCTGTGGATGATCCACTTTCATCTCTCTCTCTTTCTTTTCATCTCCTCTATCCCTCTTTCCAACCCCAACACAGTCTCAGCAGATGTCTGTGTAACATGAGTCTGGTTCTGCTCGAGGTTTCTGCCTGTTAAAGGAAGCTTGTCCTTGCCGCTGTAACTTGCTAAATGCTGCTCTGCTCATGGTGGATTAAGATGAGATCAGACTGAGTCCTGTCTGTAAGATGGGACTGGATCTTATCCTGTCTTGATGTCTTTGTTAATAATATAACATAGAGTACGGTCTAGACCTTCTCTGGTTGGGAAAGCATCTTTAGATAACGTTTGTTGTGATTTGGTGCTATATAAAGATTGATTAATTGATTGAGATTGAAACTGGAATGGCTGTTTAAAAATGTGTATGATTTCTCACTGTGTAAAGCCTGGCTGACATTTTCCCTGGTCATCAGGTATTTTTGGTTGCTCCTATTTTGGAGCTGCAAATCTGGAAATCTGTAGCAGCAATAATGCATTTCACAAACATAACCAAGCAAAATGCACACCCATGTATTCTTTACTGCACCTATATGTTGTGAAAATACATCGTCTTGACATGTTTGGATATTTAAGTATTTTGAAAAATTTTAACTCATTGAACACTTGCACTGGAGTAATATTTGACAAGGTGTATCTATACTTTGGCTCGTGTTTTGAAGTTGTGTACTCAACACTGACATTTGAACACAATATTATGTAATAATCCTGTTCGCACAACACGTCCTAACAACATGTCCTAGAAGCTGAACTGTAACATGAAGTTCAGACAGCACCTGTGGCTCTTCACTCTTCACTACAATATAAAGGTGACATCAATTTGAAGTACTTTAGGAATGAATTTAAGTGAAAACATGTCTGCAGGGAACGCATGTGCCTCTGTGTAAGAGCACGCCAAGACATGCAAACATTTTTCTAACATGAGCCTTCAGGGGGTTTGTGAACACGTTGTCTGGCAGACTGAGTGTTATGAACATGAGGAGAGACTTTTGAACCACAGAGATGTCTGTGAATGTTCACTCAGGGCTATTTTTCTTAGACACAGGCTGAATCTATGTGACTGCAGGGATGCATTCTTGAAACCAAACTCAGATTTTCATTTATAAATGAGAGAGTGAAGCTGGTAAATATGCTTTCTGTTCCTACCAGTGTGTCCTGCCTGGAATTTAGATAAGTCAGTCATAAGAAGTAGAGTGTGGATCCAACAGCAGAAAGATCAAATATATCAACTTATCACTTTAGTTTTTATATCTTAATGTTTGGACCAGGCAGCACTTTGATGGATTTGTGGGAAAAAAAAATCAGTGATTTTTTTAAGTTCAAAAGTTTGAACATCAAACTTGAATACAGTTTCTATAAATTATTTTGAAGGTACTTCAAAGTTCAGTTCAGTTCAATAAAAATGTATGAGTAAAACCACACATATCCACAAATCCACAGAGGTGATGTCTGAAAGTTTCATATTTCAGCACTTTAAATAAATTAAGTTTCACTGCGAGTGAAAGCAACACGGGAAACTGTCAGCTCATTTCAGACTTTGCTGCCCCCCTGTGGTTCAACCCCAGCACCATGACTTCATCTCCCATGAACGAAAGACCTAGATAGTTTGACAACAGGTCTCTTCATGTAGAGAGACACAGAGGCAGGGGATGTCTTTATATGAGTCAACAAATGTCTAATAGTGTCCCATTACTTATTCATAATTGACAGCTGTGCTGCAATTCAAGTCCAGATCAGCAGCCCATTTGTAATTAATGAGAGCGGGAGGGCTGTCGACATGTAGAGGTTAATAATTCAGCAGTAGTATTGTGTTTTCTAAGTTGCATTTAACGGATGTTGTCTGCTCTGAAGAGAAATGTTAACAGTGCCTGCTTAAAAAAAACTGAGGCAAAAAAAGTTGACTGTTCCAAAAATGAGAGCACATTTAATTATTTCACACAAAGCTGCCTACATCCTTTAAATTAAAAATAAAGCACCACTCTCATTACTGTGCTTGAGCTTTTTTTTTCAATTTTCACAAACAGTAAACACACTTAAGCTGCTTCTCATGCACATTAACAGAAGTCAAAACGACAGGTGAATATTTCACACTAATTCAATCAATAGCAAGCCAAAGTTAGAGAGAATCAGCAACTCTGGATCGATACGCTCATCTCATGTGTTGCTTTGTCCTGCAGCGACACTGAGACTCATCGTTCATTCAGTGCTGCTGAACACATCATAAAAACCATTAATCATTCCCACCACAGAGGTAGAGCAGAGCCTTCTGGTAGTCTCCACCTGTGTCCTCCTGCAAAAACAACACAGGGGTAATTATTATATGAAACATTAAAAAAATCTGGGTTCCTTTTTTTATTTTATGGATCAATTTTGAAATACAGTTAAGAATCAGATTTTAGGACGGGAAAGTATATAGTCAGTGTTCTCTTCTTTCTTTTCCACGTTAAATAACTCTGAATGTTCTACTTGTATTTGGTATTTGTCCCAATGATACTTGTATGGCACACTGTTTGTTTTCATGCCTGTGGGCGGCTGTAGTGCAGAGGAGTGGATCGCCTGCTCCTCCTCTCCACATGTTGTGAGAGTTTGTCCTTGAGCGAGACAATAAACCCCTGAACTGTTTGTATTGTCACTGTCGCGCTTAACAAAATTGTCAGAGTGCCAAATTGATGTAACATATTGTCATGAATCTCAACACTCTCGCCCTTCAGTTGACTCCCACATCTCCTATCAGTCGGCCAAGCTATAATGCAACAAAATGAAGCCAATTAGCTCCTTTAAGCTGGATCTATATTACTGTTTATGATAGTGAGCTTATTCTGAATGGGTTAGCTACATAAAATGTGTTGTCACTGTTGCTCTTGACAAAAGTGTCTGGAAAATATATGTAATGTTATCATAAATATCCACCCCCTCTCCCTTCCACCCCCAGCCTTTATCAGCAGCTTAGCATGTGCTAAGAACATTTTCAAACTAGCTGATAAGAGCTGGATCAATAAAACTGTACACAAAAGCAACAACAAAGCCAAAGTTAAGTGTCACAAAGTGCATTTTTAAGAATGAAGAAACGGTGCAAAGACAAAGCTCTAAAAAGCTGGGGATGCTATGTTGCTATCTAACCAATTAGCTAGCTTGTTTTCAATCCTGAGTCATTCTAAAACCACTAAATTACTGTTTTATTTTATACATCATGTAGGACTTTTGTAAATCATGATACTGCCCAATTAGTCCCAATCACTATAGTAAACTCTTTGTTTTAGACTTAAATTAGTAAGTGTAGCAGTAGCACTGTGTGCCCCATGGATAGACATCCTTCTCCTATACTGCATTAAGTTTCAGGAGAATGAACCAAAACCGTGTAAACTCTCATTACATTCACATAGGAGTGGTCACATTGAATTAATTATAAAGACTGGAACGGGCGCTGTCACCAAGCCTTACTTTAACTTTACCCAGTGGCCCTATCGCTGTGCACCTGCTGTGAAGAATCCGCCTGTGGCACAGAAGCTGTTTTTCCCAAAAGACCATCATTAAAAAAGGAGTGAATGTAAAAGTGTTGACAGGACATCCATCTGCACACGGGGTCAACTGAAACATCTGTGGAGGTTTATTATTTCTTATCCTATCCTTCAGTTATTTCACAAACTAGGATGTTATCTCTATATGTCCATGTCCATGTGTTGAGCCTGAACTTGTGGCTCGGGTGTGAGACACAAACTGTTTGGTGTATTTCCAGTGGACCACATGTCCTGGAATTCAATCAGAAGCTACATACTTTTCTTGCTGTATGAATCAGACTTTTAACTATATTGACATTATCATATTTAGTACTAATTAGATGGAAATTGTGCCTTCTTTTGGGTTTGGTATTAAGGTTTTAATATGGGATTGATGATGTTCACACCAAGTGGAAGCCTCCAGTGTTGAAAGACAAAGCCAATGAAAAAGGTGCAAAAACTGCAGTTCCTTCAGTCTCCACTTGAGCCTGGCCCCTAAAGCCCAGGAAGCCTGTTTAAAGGTTAAAATGCTAATTTTTACAACAAAATGTAACATATTTATTACCTTCAAAATACAAGGTTTTGGTCTGAATAGCGAATTTCTTTATTTGTACCCACTTTACCGAGATTCATTTTCTGATAACTTATCCATTTTGGTCATGTTAAGGCGAAGAGTTATCCATTGTTTTGTATAATCATTGAAATGACTGATATGACCAACAGGTGGGCATGCTGTATCTGTTTGCCAGGAGGCTTAAAGCTCCCCTCAGCTCCACCTCTTCTGTTTCTAGGTTGACCAAAAGTTAGGTAGAGGCAGCATTTCCAACATGGCAGCCTCTATAGTTTGGTTTCATAACACCTCTTGAGATAAAATGGGTGGCGTCACCGAGCCTGTGTCCATGTTTTACACAATGTTTGGTTCACACACTGTTTAAGAGAGCTTTCCAAGCGTTTAGATACCCAATAATGTGCTACTTTTGTTGCGTTTGTAGCTGTTAGTTTACCATTTTAACCAAGAACAAACTATTATAGCTCCTTTTAGATGCTATGAACGATTGTGTTGGTGTTAGTATTCATAGTTTCATTTCCATGCAACAGCCATTTCCCTTCTAATTTGTTAACATTTTCATATTTCTGTCCCTACATGGAAGACATCATTGCTGTTATAATTCTCCACATTTCAGTTTTTCCCTTACAGCAGCTGGTAATTTTGATTAGAGCAAAACCAGAGACATGGAGGTGCAATTATAACTGGAATGCAGCCAGACTTAAGGCTCAAGACGGTTACATTTAATTGTTGAATATCAGCTATATGGTCCACTAACATGAAACAAATCATGGAAACTTGTGAAACTGTCTCTCTGGGAAAAATGCAACTTTGAAAAATTCATACTTTAAAAAGGGAGATTTAATCATCGCTACTGTATTCATTAGATGTTACTTCATCATATATCTCAAGTATCTATTGGCTATCTGGTAGCTCCATTGGAGGATGGCACTAACTCTCCCTGAACATCTGGCCTCTGAAGAATACATCAATTCATCCCGGTTTGTGCGAAAAGCAGGGAAGCAGTTTCATCAGGCTGAACAAGGCGTTTAAAGCAAATCACTAATCTCTCCATCACTGCACTGATATGAATGGTGTATCAGCAGCATAACCAATATACACCCAGCTGGTGCTTTTAAGCATGCAGAGGCACAGATGAGTATGTTTGGAATATCAAGCAGATACATGTGAGGAGAATTTCACTCTCTGTTTTCTGGTACACGTCATTAGATAGTGAGAAAGATACAGACACACTGTGAAGAGTTACTGAAGGCTGAAATTGAATCAGTCGTACCTGGATAGTAGTGTACAGAGATGCTCCATACATCTTTTTGAAGCTGGTTCTGATGTCCAACATGTCCACCTCACTTCTGGACACCATTATCCTCATTAGGGTGTCGTCATCAGTTCCAGCACGCTAAACACAAACAACTTCCTTTAGCTGGAGTCAACAGTCTTTAAAATGACATCTTCATCCACTTTCTATGCTAGAAAAATAACCTTCTTCATGAAAAAGTGTTCTCCAAAAATACAACTGACTGTGTTTTCAGAGGGCGCTTCATTTCACATGCCTGCTGTGTAGATGTGGATATATCTTTAATGACATCAGGGAGACTTTTGCTCAATTTTGATTTCATTTTTGATCACATTGAACATATTAAGTATACACCTCTCTTTCTTTCTCACTCAACATCAATCAATCTTTATTTATATAGCACCAAATCATAACAAACGTTATCTCAAGACTCTTTACAAACAGAGCAGGTCTAGACCGTACTCTATGTTCTATTATTAACAAAGACCCAACATCAAGACAGGATAAGATCCAGTCCCATCTTACAGACAGGACTCAGTCTGATCTCATCTTAATCCACCATGAGCAGAGCACTTTGCAGCATTTAGCAAGTTACAGTGGCAAGGACAAACTTCCCTTTAACAGGCAGAAACCTCCAGCAGGACCAGACTCATGTAAGAAAGACATCTGCCTCAACCATGTTGGGGTTGGAAAGAGGGATAGAGGAGATTAAGACAGAGAGAGAGAGAGAGATTATAGTGATGAGACGGATAGTAGTAGTTGTTGCTTCTGGAGTCCGATACATCCAGCAAAAATTGACAGGTGGATGTTTGCACTGTTTTGGGTCTTTAAGATGATTCCTTCATTTTTTTTACTTCAAATCTCAATCCTCAGACAAAAATACTAAAAGATTTTCTCCTAAAAACCTTTAAGTTGTGTTTTAATGAATACTACTTGCTTTGGAGGTGACTTATACAAGTATAATACTTCTAAGGTTGACAGGTAATAGAACATAAAAGCTGAGGTATCACTTCAATTAAACATATTTTTCCTACATTTTTGGGGTTTTGCTTAGTTTTTTCCTGGTACATGAAGTCTCATTTTGGGATAAAACGGAACAAAAAAGCAAAAAGCAAAATTAACACACAAGTTAATTTTGAAGATTTTCACAGAGATGCTGTGGCACGCTGACACCTACCCTCATGGATTTACTGAGGCCTTCAGCAAAAAATTCTGGTACACTCTTTGTACATTGCACTGTGGAGAAAAGAAACACAAGGCTATGACAGGTTTCTAAGCAAAGCGGGGTCCTTGTCAAGGTAATCTGACATTGTATTAGCTCTGACTTGTTCTGTGTTTCAGCCTTGAATGCACATCAGATACAAAGACTCCATGAAGAGTCAAGTACTGTCCTTATGAATCACTGGACTTACCAACAGCGAGCAGTAAGTTCTCCAGATTCCCTGTGGTCTCTCCTTTAACGCTGTCCTCGATATCTGAGCCGCAGATCTTTTTATAGGCATCGAACACTAAAGAGAATCATGAAAACAACAACAACCTGATTAGTGTCCTCTTAGGGAGAAGAATATGACGTGTTGGATATTTTGCAGTTGTACCTGCCACAGTTTAGTCAGTAGTAGCATGGAGTATGTATTGGTCTATACCCTGATTAATTACATGCCAGTATTAAATGTGTCTGATATTTGCAATGCAATTCCAATAAATATCAGGTCAAAAATACAACATTTGTCAGTTTAAGGTGGAATATAATACATCATACTGTTTAAACCATGGCCACTGCAAGGGGAAACTATCAAGTTATCCTGGATAAGAAAGTCAAGTTTCTAACTAGAAAGTATACTCACATATGCTAAATAGCTATCCAAGTGTGAAATGTCTACAAAAAGTGGAAAAAAGTACAATGAAATGCTCAACAGTCTGTCAGTGTCATTCCTCCTTGTCCCGTGTTGCTTGGAGGAATGATTTCCCTGAATGGACGGACGTCAAATTAACTCAAGCCTCGGTTCAGTCAGACCGTGTTTATATTCACAGTTGGAGCCCAATGCTGCATTCATGTGATGAATTGGAAAATGACTTACTGAGTTGGAAAATAAACGTGATTGTTTGCTCAAGTCAGAACAACAACTTGGAAACTTTGGCAAGAATTTGGTGGACTTGCTGAGTTGATGTCAAATTCGTCATTTACATTACAGACAAACAATGGTTTGTTAATGTTGAGAAAGTTTGATTTAAGTCAAATATTCCACTTCAACTTTATCTCAAGTATTATTATTTGTAGGGGTGCCGAAGGCCTAGTGGTCTAAGTGCGCCCCATGTACAGAGGCTTTAATCCTCGTCTTAGCGGTCACTAGTTCGACTCCCGGCCTTGACCATTTGCTGAATGTCTTCCCCCTCTCTCTACTCCCCACATTTCCTGTCTCTCTTCAGCTGTCCTATCAATATAGGCAAAAATGCCCAAAAATATAACTTCAAAAATGAAAAAAAAAATATATATATATTACAATTGTTTCCACAGAGAGTGAACTAGACACATTCATGGACATTAGTATGGTATTTAACCCTGATAACAAGTTAAGTGTAAGTAAGTTAAAGCAAAATGTTAGTATTTATTAGCTCTAAGCCCAAATTAGTTCCTCCATGCTGATCATGCATGCACCCGTCTGCCTCCCCATCGCCACCTTGACTTTGCAAAATCATCTGCCATCAAGTCATCAGCCACCACCAACTGTGTCCAGACTACATGGGGGATTTATCCTGCTGCTGCTCAGAACAGACATCCCTCCTTCTCAAAAATATCACCACAGAGTCCAAACGCCGCAGACGTTCTGTCAAGTTGCATTTCTATTTTATTAGTTGTATTACAAAAATTGTAATAGATTCAAAGATTCAAACTTGCATAGCATGGCTTCAACCTCTGCAGTTTGTGTGGCTTCATTTGTGACTCAGCAGTTTTCAAACTCCCCCTGATGATGCCTCACATTTCATTCTGCATCTACTTTCTGCTCCTGATGACTTTGTTTTCTGTCACAGATCACATCTTTGGTTTCTTTACCCTGTTGGCACTCCATCTTTTCTCACGACAGCTTTTAGGAATTTTAGTTTTGATTCATAGCAGACAAACCTGACAAAAGAGCACCTTCACTTTGAACAAGTTGAGAGCCATGAACTGTTTTCCCCTCCAGTGTTTGTGCTCTGTTTTTATAAGCTCTGCCTTCTACTGATTACTTATCTTTGTACAGACTGAGAGAAAGAATATTTTTCTGATGTCTCTGTACACCTCAATTTTTCATTATCAAGGTAGTTCAAAATAATATTGATACCTGTGAAAACAGGAACATCGTCTGAAACACTGCATATTTATTTGAACAGTTGCTGACCTTTTAAAGCTGAATTATTTAAGTAACACATTCAGACAGAACATGAATGGATAATGTTTGTACGTTGTCTCCAACCTTCTCTCTTATTCAGCATTCATACATCATATCACTGACATACTCTGGCACAGACAAACTCTCACTGGCTCACCTTCTCTGAGATGCTCTGCGCTCCTGTTGCCAAGGATTGTGATAAATTTTTCCTCATCTGTGCCAAACTTGCCCTCCCCAGCGGCATACAAGTCCTGCAGTGGCAGATTGTACACACTCAAACACACAAAATAACCTTGTGTTGGCATGATTTATTGAAACACACAGAAAGAGCAGGAATGAGAGAGCGCATGTAGGACCTTATTCTGTGTCAAAACTGCAAATAAAGATTTTTTCTCTCGATTTCTCTTTGCTGTCAGAGAAAAGAGACCGAGTCTCAGGGTCTTTTATTTGTAAGATGAACTGATCTTTGTACATGGACTGTGATTATTAACCCTGTTTGACTTTCAGAGACAAATAGGAGCACTTTGTTATCATTGAATCCCAATTCACAGTTCAATATACATAATTAGAAATTGTATTAGGAAACACAAAGAGCCACTCTCAAAGGTTTGCCTCTTTTAATTAATTTATCTATTTCTAGCTCTTCAGCCTTGACCTTAAGCTTTACTGAACAAACAGAATGAGATACTTGATACTGAACAGGAGATCATGATCTGTTGTACAGTGTTTATCTACATGTGGCAGAGGATTATCTATCATCTATTTTTATTTGGTTTTGTCAGTTCTGTTTGTATGGTGCATATACAAATTACCTAACTGTGTATGTTCATATTCACAGATTATTGCAGCAGTTGTGAACAATGAGAAAAAACTGTGGTTTAGAACTGTCTCGAGGTTGCACTTCTTGAATCAGGCCCCCTGATTTGAAAAAAATATATATTTTTGGCGCTTTTTAGTAGCAGAATACAGGATGATGCACAGTTCTTTGGATCTATACACTCTAATCTTCAATTTCATTATAAATTTTTTGTTATATTCCCTGCGTTGCCTTAGATTCTTTTTCATTTGCATGAATTTGTTGAATTTCTTTTTACAGAATGAGAAATTAAGAATTTTTGGCTAATATCTATGTAATTAAAATTGATGTACCTTTAAAATTAAATGACTACAAATTTAAAGATTACATCAGTACAGCTATTTCTGGTTATCATGACAAACACTAGAAATGAAAGTCTTGGGGGGGCAAGTTAACTTCAAATAAAGGGCCTGTGTCCACTTGCAGCACTTTTTGTGCTGGTAGCACCCATGATCTCAATTTCATAGGACTTTTCATTGGTGCTTAATGTTCTTCTTCACTTGGAACAATCACTGCGACTGTGAAATCAATGGAAAGGGATTGTGTCCTGGCATTATCAGCAGCTCTGGACCTGGAAGTTGTACCATCAAAAAAGCATGTCTGGATAGTTTCGCCTCTGTCACTGTTGTCAACAAAGTTGGTACCAGGAGTCCTTTCCCCTTCTTGATTTTGATTGGTTAGTGAGGGAGAAGTAACATCCACGTACACAAAGGTATTTCAAAGTTTAGACTGTTTTCAAGGAGCACTGAAAATACTGAACTGTTTAGTTTTTTAGAAAAAATAGACCCCGCCAGCAAAAAAAAAAAGCAGTTAGACGTCACAGGCCCTATCATAGAGATACCGTACTGTATGTTATTCTCATAAAAACAACTCAACATTTCAATAGTGGGTAATATTAAAAATATTCCTCAGGAGATATCAGGCAACCAGTTGAACCTCCTGGAAGTCATTGGTCATAGCCAGGAAATGGGGATTTTTTTTGTGTGTGTGTGTTTTGCAGATTTAAGTCAACATTATCACTCTGGTCTGATGACAGATTTGTGGCACAAGAAAAGAGGGAATGTGTAAGAGCAATATCTTATTTGTGACATGGGTGTATCATATGCTTTGGATTGTAAAAGTTGCATGAATTTTGCACATTTTAAAAGCCATATGTTTTACTCATGTCCTCGCGTCTTACCTTAGCGTCTTTCTCGATCTTTGCCTCGTCCACTCCCACCTCTCTGCTCCCCTTCGTAGATGGACAGATAGAAAGACAGAGGGATAGGTTGACAAACAGAGAGAAAGTAGGTCAGTGTGGTTGGAAACACGGTGAGCTCAGGCCTACTCTGAACCCTCTAACCCCTGAAGATTACATTAGCTGCTGAGTGTCCCCAAACACAAAGATAATATTTCTGCCTCTAAAGGTAGTGTGGTGTTTTGAGCAGTACTCCCCCTCTCCTTTCCCCCCTGCCAATGCACACCTAAACCTCTCATGACTTTGTAATGGCATCACCAGAGGCTCTCATTATCAGGAAAGGAAACACAAGCCCCTCCTTATACCTGCAGGAGGATCACCAGTAGTTTCTGATAGTGCCCCGAGGTGTCACAGCAGATATCTTTCTCCAGCTTGCTGCTGAACTCTGGGAGAAAGAGGAGAAGAGGGACAGAAGATTGTTTACATTTCCAGCTCGGAAAAGTCTCTAATGGTTGCAATCGACCCTCCTGTGCCGTCCTCCATTCTGCGGGAGGATCTCCGACAGCGGATATTTGATTATTGGGCTAAAAGACAGCATGGCCTTCTCTATTTCCCAGATCAAATAAGGCAGTTTCTTCGCCTTTGGCCCTCTGAGACTGTGTTCCTGCGTATTTTCCACAGAGGTTTGTTGCAGTTTGAACACTGGTATGTAAGAATCATTCTTGCACTGATGCACACAGATGTTAAGATAGATTCTGTACTGCAATGACAAACAGGAAGTGGTAAAAACATATCCCTAATGTAAACCAGATTAACATTGGTTTATCACAAAGTCTTGTATGGTGTAACGCATCCTTCTGCTTAGGATACTGCAATATATTTTGTGATGCATTCATCATAAACCATATACTGTGATACATATTGTATCATGAGTCTTAATGCAAACAGCATTTGTGAATATCTTGGATATGGAACAATTGGATGGATTTAAATGGAGTTTCTATCTTCATTGAGGATTTTTGAAAGATAAATTCTACTAAGTTTGGCGAGCCGACGTCTTCCCCTCTAATAAAATATATAAATTACTGTTGGAAGCATACCATGAGATTAAGCTCAGATATTGATTGCCCCCAATAAAAACCCTTGTTAACTTTGTGATTTTCTTCCTTTCCATCCAGCGCCATCATCAGGGCAATATTTCACTTTGCACATAAAATGATATGACATAACCAAGTACCTGCAAAACTAAAGGTGCATGTATTATCACCCGCTTCAGAGCCAAACAGTAGCATACTTTTCTTTAAAGGGTGAGACCAACCTTTAGTTTATAAGATACATTAGCAAACATGTTTCTGATCCGGTTTGTGATCTCAGTCGATAGTTTTAAGACAGCATCGTGTCCATTCAGTGTCTGTTATGAGGCATGGATTCATGTGTTTGACAGAGTTTAACATCATGAAGTCTAAATATGGTGATTTCTGGCTCAGTTAGTAAGATGGCCATGACCTCAACCCTTAACCAATGGGTCAAAATGGCTAGTTTCCAATATTTCTACACAGTATTTGACTATTACAACATGTAAGCATGCATTCACATACACTCAAGGTGCTGCTTTAGCAAAGTAGCATGGTTGTAGACCTTAGTCATGGATGGTCAAATGGAACTGTTAAATCTTATAAGTGTTCAGGCTAGTTTTTAGTCATACTTGGTCATTTTATTATCATTGTTATGTTTTTTTTATTTTAATTGCAAGAGTGTGAATATTGTACAAGTGCTAGACATTGAACAGAACATAAAAGAAGATAAAAAGTAGTGTTGGAAAACAATAATGGATTCAAGTTATCAGGTAAAGACTACATAAGCGTTACACAAACAGATTCGAGTATAAAAGAGGATCACAAAACAAAAGTGAACAAAACAAAACAGACAGAAGAATAGACTAATAATGAAGGGAGAAGAACAATTAATAAATTAGATTGACAAGAAAGGAAAAAAAAGAGAAAAACAAAAATGGGAGAGAAGATTAAGACAAGAAGAGATGGGATTTATTCTTGAGAGGGAGAAGAGAGATTTGTGTAGGGGGTTTATGAATGTGTGTATGCAGGGATGAGAGTGTTGGTGTTTATGTGCATGTTGTAATTTTGGTTGGTAGTAAAACATTATCATATGGACTGTAGTAGGCTCACTGTTGTTAACCTGTTTAAGATACTTGGTTGTCTTAAACCGTTAAGAGGAATCAGAATAACTAATCGACACCTCACTGAGCAAACACGTCACTCCACTTTTGTTTCTCTCTTTGACAGCGGAGAAAGTCACCTTTCTTGTAGACTTTGATGATATCTTTAATCTGTTCTCCAGTCCTGGAGGCCAGTATCTCAATCAGCACGTCGTCATCAGTCCCTGCGCCCTGGGAACAAAACACAATATGTGGATGAACTCAATATGTGCGAACATGGCTTTGTGTTGCAGCGCGTCCTCAAAGCAATCTTATCTCTTGTTATTATATTCATCTGAAGGTTGATAAAGAGACAAAAGCTCAAAAATGTTCTAAAGCAATGGATGACACACTAAGAAGGCGTGACATTAGAGAATAAACTCAGGCTACGGAAGAGAATTAGCTTCAGGGTTCAGCTTTACTCTAAAGATCATTCAGCTCTCTTTGCTGCAATTAACCTTCCAGGGAAATTTATCAGATGTGCTAAACTGAAGTGAGCTGGAGGTGTGATGGGAATGTCGAGGGCAAGTCCTTAATGCTTTGCCTTCACTTTGATTGAACATTTTATTTCGCACTCGCACTGCAAATGTAAATGTGATTAAATTGCAATAAAAGTAGAATAAAATCCATCTGTAGCTTATTAGAGGATGAGGAGTTTGCTGAACCATTTCTTCCTCCGGCAAACTTCCCTCAAACTTTATGAGCCGTCAGAGGGACATAAAGAGCTGCCGAGGTATGTATGCCAGACTGAAGACAAAAAAATCTGAATATCTAAGCTATAAAAACAGATTAGCTAATAGACTATATGCACTCTGATGTAAAAGCTTTATATTGTGTGTGACAGCCTTATTCATTTGAGCCACATTACAGGGGCAATGAAATATCATCATGAATGCAAGACAAAATATGTGATAGGAGGCAGTCCCCAAGATACAAAGTCAGGGTTATATCTCTGATAGACACCAGCCTTAACCTTTTTACATTCAATACATATAAATCTGAAACACAGAGAAAAGCAAGGATGACTAATTCATGAAAACAACACCCTATGAAGTATGATTTTCATCATGCAGAACAAGAACTACATGTTGTTTGTTGAATTGCATCCTGGCTTCAACTGCATTGACTCGACGCACTAAGCATGGACTAAATTTGAGTATATTGCTGCATGTCACTGCCACCAGCACAAACAAACAAACAGATTGATTGGTGGTAAAGCAGTCACAAAACACACATTTTACTTATATATGACTTTCCATGTTTTATCCTTGTTTTCTTTATTACTGCAACCCTTTAACATCCTCTGAGGAAATTATTTGTATGACATTTGCTCTGCTCTGCTCTCTATTTGGACACAAATCATGGTTGTGCTTGCAGATGTTAACTCAACTGGTATGTTGGTCTCAGTGGCAGTCAGAGCGTATAATTTACTCCTCATTTAAAATACAGTCAATTTTGTTTTTTCTTGAGTAAAAAAGTACAAACCAGACAAACTACATTAAGAAAAAACACACTACAGTTCAAAAATGACAGGGAAATCTACGTACAAGGACAGGATCAGGCTGCAGTGAACCATCCGCTCTGCAGAGAGGGTGATTGGCTGCAATCTGTCGACTCTACAGGACCTCAAGGACCCTGAGGCGTGCAGGTAAGATTGTGGTTGACCCTTCTCACCCCAGACTCCTCAAGACTTTCAAGCAAGAGGTCCATCAGAACCAAAACCTTTCGCCACAAGAAGATTTTCTACCCCGCTGCTATAAGCCTCATGAACGAAGCCTCAGCCCCACCCTCATGATCCACCTGACATACAGTCACCTAACATCACAGTAACGTTATGATTTATTGCATTACACTGAAGTACACCAGACTTCAAAAGTGACAGCTACATTTCACACAAACTTATTTATATACAGTTTATAATGATAGATTTCACACTCTGGTACCGTCCTGCACAAATGTACAACTCTCCATCCCAACTTCTGTATGAATTGTATTTTTTACATGTTCTGCTTATATATTCTTACATTGTTTTTGATAACTGTATCCTAATTAAGGTTACTTGATAGTTGTAGTACTGCTATATGTTTGTGTTCATTGTTTTTGCATCAAGACAGGTTCCTCATGGCAAATAAACACAATCTGATTCTGAACGAAAGATTTGTGAGACAAATCCCTGAACAGATTCAAGCCTGCGACAAAATGAAAATTGAATCTTCAAATTAATTGGTTTGTGTCCTTGCCTTTGTAATCAGTTTTTTTTTATGTATTTGGATTTTCATCCTTTCAAAACCCAGTTTGAAGCTGAATCTGTTGAAAGCCAACAAAATTATTCCCTCAATTCTTCAAAATGATGAGATCATTAAATTATGAACTTTTATTTCATTCTTTATGCTACAAGGATGTCAAAGAACTTCACAACAACACACTAGCTGGCGTTGTTTTGGCTAGCTCATTGGAGGACAACTTCTATCATCGTCACAAAGTTTAAGTTCATTCAATTTATACAGCTCCTTTAAAGCACAAGTTCTGCACCAAGGTGCTGCACAAGAACAGACATAATCTATACACATGCCAGCATAAAAACATATATAGATACTTTATAAATATGTATATAAAGTAACACAATTGCTATCAAGTTATTGTTGTTTAAAAGCCATATTAAAACCAGAAGTTATAACAGCTACTAAACTTTTACAGTTGTGCTTCACATTGGCGTCCTGCTCACCCTTTCAGACATAACCACCTGCTCACTATACATTACCCTTTACTTACTGCATTGTTTTTTGCAAGACAGTCATCCAATAGAGACTCTATTTCTCAGTATCTATTGGTTTTGGTGAAAACTTTGTATTCTTACCATCTGCTGTTACTTTAAATCATTGAGTTAAAATAATGATGTAGCCTCAGAGCTGGAGGATGGATCTCTACAGGTTCATACCTCAAATAAGTCTAGATAAACAGAGAAGGTAAAAAACATATGTCAAGGGATAAATAGAAGCCAATTAAGAATATATATGTAAAAATAAAGACTAAACAAGAGCAGTGAATTTGAAAATGTGATGCTCATGTGACAGTGCTGTGATTTGTAGGTGTGATTAGTTTCAGCTGGCATATCAACTTGGAATTGGCTCTTCTCCTGGCAGATATTTGAACTTGTTTATCACAGGTGTAACTGATATCATTAATAATGGTCAAGGTCCATTTATGTGGGCCAGTGTTGGGGCTCATTTATTGTGTATGCAGGCTCACGGCTCACTGGCATGGCATAAAGAGAAGGAGGAACTCATTACTGTTATTAATTCACACAGGATTTTACTGGCACCAAAAGACTGGAGGCAAAAGCTTGTGTGTAAGCATATACAGAAGTGTATAAGAATAATGTATAATTAAGAATCTTATATTATACATAGTAATACATTATTCACATAAAGATAACTGGTCAGCATGATTAAGATAATTGTATTATTTCTACATTTGTATTTTTCATCGACATAAACATAAAGATGAAGTAGTATCTTTGATTGTTACCAGGCTTTCTTACTAATCACCCAGCTGTGTTAGATACTTGATTCTGATTGGTCAAAACCCTCTGACTGCAGTTAATAATTCTAGATAGCAAAGGCAACACTAGGGAAGACTGATCCGCGGGAAGGAACTACAACACATCTCGTGTACTATTTATGATTTCACTTCTCCCTGTTGGTAGTCTGCCCAAAAAGTTCCTTTCCAAAAAGCACCGCTCGACAACATGAAGGAGATTTTTAATATTCAGTGTCTTGTCTCACACAGTCGGGATTCTATGGCATAACCACCACCTAACTGTTTGTCCTGTACAATTGTAAGGAGTGTTTTGTAAAAAATCTCTTCCTGGTATATTTAATGAGTCAAGTGTGTGACTCATTTAAATCTTTGCAGAGGAAAATACAAAAAGAAGCCTTTTTCTTGCAAAAGCACTTAATCACCATGACTGGAGTTTAGTTTTTACTTCTTCCTTCTCCTCTTCAGATATGTAAATCAAATCATCAAGTGCTTGACAATTTCTTTGGTGTTTGCTTTTTGTTTTATGCAAATATGACTTTTTTCTGTCTGATTGTTTGTATGATCATCTCTCATTTTTTCAGGTTCAAATAAAAGTTCAAATCAAATCCAGTGCCATGCAGAAGGTTTATATAAAGTGGTAGAAGAATCAGAAGTTGAGGAGCATGAATGCCAACCCAAAACACAAATAAAAAGCATCATCTGAGTGTATGAACTCATTCCTATATTTGACTTTTAACCCACAGATTAAATGAAACATTAAAGGAAACACTCCCCTCAGTTACCTTCAGAGCCTTGTGCAGTTGGGTTGCATCATATAAAGTTGGAGGTGTCATCAAGGCCACAATCAGAGTCTCAAACAGCCCACCAAGCTCCGATTTCAACGCACTGACCAAGTCCTGCAGGGAAAAGATGATTAATGACGGCCAACAGTGCAGCAGTGTTTGTACTGAACAAAATTAAGCTGCATTTAAATGCTGTAACCTTTAAAAGATGGAACATATGAGCTCTAAAGTGGTTTCACTCCATTCTTAGTCTTTAATTACTGAACTTTTGTTTATCAGACGGGAAAAAATCAAGCACTCAGGTTCTTTATATCTCAAAGATGAATTACCAACTTTTCACTGCATTGCTGACATTTTCAGAAAAATTATGTCTCCTCAAACTGTTCCCATTTCACTGAGTTATCGCTGCCTGGATTATGCTCACTGACAACTTTGATTCAGAATAAACCAAACACTGCATTTATGTCTTGAGCTTGAGTCACAGGAAGTGGTTTGGGTGGATGATTGATGTAGAAAGTTTACTCAACTATCATCTTGTGTAGTTCAGATCTCATGCAACAACACCTCTTTGGTTAAATTGTGGTTTCTGTTAAGGGTTTCTGTTCGGGGAAGGGGTGTGACATCCTTTCCACTGCTCCACCAGCACATAGTATGTCTGCCCCCACCTGAGCAGTTTTGTGGCTTCACTTCTCATAATAAGAGAAGATGAAGGAGGAGGCCCATCATCCATATTAACATACAATTAAGCCACCCTTATTTGTCCAGTCATTACTATGTTGATTTAAATTATGTAAATAAATACTTCATTTTCTGAACTTTGAACTCAGTGACTCTGCAGCTGCTTGAGATTTAAAGGAAATGGGCTTTTTTCATATTGTGTCTCAGCCACCACTCAACAGGACATAACATTACACACATAACACTTTTATTTTTTTTTTTAAGTTATATGTTTTTTGCTCTTACACCTTGATAAGAAAGGAGAGGATAGTGGATAGAGCTGGAAACCGGGAGAGAGAGTGGGGGAATGATGTGCAGGAAGGGGGTTGCAGGCTGAAATCGAACCCGGGCTGCCCGCAATTAAACCTTAGGCCAAATCCATGCCTGCCACAAACTTTCAATAATGCTGCAGTTCACATGATTTGTTTCTGTATTACAAGAGAGCCTATTTCCGTGGTAAACAATTCAAATGCATCATCAGGAAACGATATACTGATACATTCAATATGTGCATGTTTTGCAGCTGGACAGCTACGCCAATGAGCAAGATTTCTTCTTCATATTAACAGAAAAAGTGAACATAGGGATCATTGTAACAAACCATAGGCTTTTTTTTTTAAACCACCAGCTTATTAAACGAGTAAATGTTACTCACAAACTTAATCTGCATTGATTTCTGTGTGTAATGAATCACATATCAGAGCGTTGCTGGCAGCATGACCTGAATCGATGAAAACAGCCGGTAATGACATATGTCTTTGTAGCTGCAGCTAAGGGGGTCGGGACTTCTTTAAGTTGGGTGTTTGTATGTGTGCACAGGGAATTCTCCTCATTCTACCACTGGATCACACATTCATCTACTTAACAGCTCAATATATGAACCCTGTGACAGACAAACCATTATTTCTAGATCACATATTCTTTCCTTTTTTACATAACGGCTACTTTCATTTCATTTCAGAGCTGTTATCATTAATTCCCCCTTATTATTTTGTCAAAAGCTGCGTTACAGAGCAGACAGGCTGTACATTTTGTCAAGGATGTGGTAAAGAAATGAGAGCATATAGAACCTTCAAGCATTTAGAAACTGTTAAAATGTTAGATTCTGTCTTAAAGCTCTGGCACTGGTTCTCATTTAAGAGTTCATTGCATATAAGTAGTATGAGGCCATCACTGTGCTTTAAATCATATTATATTAAAAGCTGAAAAAGGGATAAAAGCACAATAGGCTTCTTTGTGTGCAGATTTTAATAAAACACTATCATTTTCAGATTTTCAATGAACTACACTTTGATTCTTCTGACGTCTCCTCTTTACTCTAAAGCTTTTTCATCTATTTTTATTTCAGGCAGCAATTACAGTCAGACTGCTTTCAGTAAACCCACACAGAAAGCAAATTAACTTGCTGCTTTCAATCCACAGGTGGTCATAAAGTAACTTGACAGTGTGACGGCAGTAAAGTGTTAATGGGCTCAGCCTTCGACAACTAACAGCACCACTCCCTGTACCGTGGAAACTGAAGGAAGCTGGTGTTTCCATCTCCTCTGTGACTAATTCTCTCTTGAGTGATTGTTGAACCTTTCTGCAGAATGTCATCTCTGTCTCTGTGATTCTTAATGACAGAAATCCTGATGTTTCAGACGGCTGAGTCATTTGAATAATCATTAACGTAGCAGAGGCAGCCAGTGGGGAAAAAAGTCAGACCAATGTAGAAAAATTATTTGGCATAAAGTGAGTTAAAGTTTCAATAAAAGCACTTCATCTTCATTTAAAGGGCTGCTGAGATTGCTTTACTTTTATGCATTTTATAATTAGATCTTAAGTGCTCATGCATCATTGAGTAAATAGCAGTTTATTACTGTCGCTGCTGGAATAGGGACTACATAGGCACCTTAAACTACTGGTTCTCAACCTGTCAAAACAAATCTGATAGGTTTAGAACATATAAGGACCTGTGTCCTTAAAACTTTCCTTTTTGATAATGCTTATAGTTAGAGCTGGCTCAGGCTTTGACCAGCTCTTGGTTATGTTGCCACAGGCTTAGACTGCCTGGAGAACTGGTGCACTGACACACTGGGATCCTATCTCACCCCCTTCCTCACAACCCCTCATCCCTTACTTTAACTCTACCGGTCCCATTGAAAGTTACTAACCATAGACCTTTCTGGAGTCCCTGAGCACCCTTGTCTCATAGGTTCGTCCTCCTGCTGTGGACGTTCCAGACTCCAGCTGATACAGACATGCTGGACTCCAGTGGCAACAGCTACTACTACTCATCACTATCACCGCTCCCTCTGCCTCCCCTATCACTCTTCCCAGACCCAACTCGGTCGAGGCAGATGTGTGCCTAACATGAGCCTGGTTCTGCTCGAGGTTTCTGCCTGTTAAAAGGAAGTTTTTCCTCGCCACTGTAACTTGCTAAATACTGGGAGGTGCAATGCTCATGGTGGATTAAGATGGGTTAAGACTGAGTCTTATCCTGTCTTGGTGTTGGGTCTCTGTTCATAATTTGACATAGAGTATGGTCTAAACCTGCTGTGTCTGTAAAAGTGTCTTGAGATAACGTTTGTTGTTATTTGGAGCTATACAAATAAAGACTGTTTGATTGATTGATTGATTGATTGATTGATTGATTGATTGATTGATTGATTGATTGATTGATTGATTGATTGATTGATTGATTGATTGATTGATTGATTGAGTGTCCACTAACAGCATTTTTTAGTGCTGGTAGCACCTGAGCTTGGCTATGTCACTTCTCCCTCACTGACAGATCAAAATCAAAAGAGGCGGGCTTTTGATATCAACTTTGTCAACAACAATGGCGGAGGAGAAACTGATCCTAGTGGTAACTGACAACCCAGGTATTTTTGACCAGACAAAAATGTTCTACATTTATTAAATAAGCTTTTGAAATGAGCATCACCTACAGTAGTTGCAACTCTTGATCAAACAGTGATACTCCCTCAGCCTTTTCCTCGCACAGTTTATCTCATGCATCTGTACTCATGTTTTCAAGGTGCCATTTCCAAGTGCTGCTAGGACACGTTTACCTTCATAGTCTTTATGTTTTGTAAGTAAAATCTGCTTTAATGACAGCCAATATGAGGCATGAGGAGCAATTTAAAAAGGCTTAGCTGATACATCCAGAGGAGCCATGAGACAGCTTTTGTAACCTAGGAACAGTAAGCACTGAGGAGAGGCACTGCAAAATGAGGTGGTGGTGCCTTTAGTGGACACATGCCCGTATACAGCAACAAAGTTCAACTCAACAAACATAAATCATCGCTGGAGTTTTATCTTGTGTAATGCTAGTTGTTTATTTTTTTGAAAGGGCACAAGCCTGAAGGCTCAATTTTGTTTCCTATTGTGTTTAAACTGCAGCTATCCCAAACATGCATGAATGAATGCTTTTTAAGTAGTTGGGAAAAATTACAGCTTTGGACATATATATTTTTAGCTGTCCCTGTTTTATGTTGTCTTCAGTAAGAATGGATGGGCCGCAGAGAGTCAAAAAGAGAGGAATAGGAAAGTGTCTGAAGATGGACTAACACTGGGTTGGTTTTCGGTTGCTTGATGTGATTTGTCAACAAGTACAAATACAGAATATTTCCAGCCTTGTTCTTTGACTCTTTAAAATAAGGAAATAATAAATGGGTGGTAGAAGATCTGAAAATGTTGGTATATCTGTGCTTTAAGTGTAGCTGTATTGAGTGACGCCCAGGTGATGTTGGTGAATGAGGAGGTCACAGTGGTTGGTTTGACCTGTGACCATCCATCATAGTGACAGCTGACTGTCACCAGCTCTTTGTTTTTATATATTCCCAAAGGTTCGCCTCACCTTTCCGTACGCCTTTTTGTACGCTGCTTTGATTTGCTGGCGTTGATCGTTGCTACGTGCTGCCAGAAGCATGAGGATGGCGTCTTCATCCGTACCTGAGCCAGAAAACAAACACATGAGAAAAACATCCCCTCTTATTTCTTACTTTTTAAAACAATGGGATTTAAGCATCAGCAATTTACTCCTAAATGAAGAATCAACCTCATGAAGCAGCTTTTGAAAGGCTTGGGAAAGGCCAATGGTCAAACAATCAATAGCTCCTGAGGCTCAGAAGGACAAACAGGATGGAGAGAAGTGTATGAAATTCCCTCTGAGGGATCAAAATGTTAGATTAGTCCAGGATAATTATACCAGAAACCCCTCAGGACCTCTAATGACAGCTTTTCCTATAAACCAATGTCTAGTTTGGTTATCATGGTTCTCCTTTCGGCTGCTCTTTTTGGTTCCACATTTACTCGCCGAGTGTCTTTTTCTAATTACTTTTATTGTGAAACAGACAGGAAGCTAGATAAAAGAGAAAAAGGTAGTGGTGGTCACTCAGTAAGGTTAAATTTGGGTTAATCGTTACACCATTCACTCCTGTAGTACACCTTTAATTTAATGATAATCATCAGGCTCATTGATTTACTCTAATGACCGTAGAGACACTTTTGGATTTCCTGTTTTGTATCTGGGCAATTAAAAGACGATTACATGAGAGAGTGAAAAGAGTCAAAGGTCAAGCTATTACAAAATAATCCAAATTAGACTGCACACCATTCAACCAAGCAGCAACCTCCGCTCTGCAACAGTGAAGCCAGTGCAGCAGAGCAAAAAGAGTTCAGCTCAGTTCTTGTGTTCTTGGTGCTGGCTCCAAAAGCAGAATTAAACCTATTTTACAGCCTGGTACAAAATGTTTTTGTACTTTCTTCTCAATGACTCATCCATTTTTATAATATCAAGTTTAAGAGTTCTGCATAATTGGGAATAATTAGGGGTGTGTCTGATTTGACTGACAGCTGGGCATGTTGTAGCAAAGCCATCACAACTCCTCTTTTCTGCCAGTTTCTAAGGAGCCTAGAAGTTAGATGGAGTGTGCATTTCCAAAATATTTACTACCATCTTTGGGCTTTTTAACTCCTCTTTGGAAACCAGTGGGTGACAACAATGAGGCTTTTACTTTGACAAGTAACTCCTGGAAACCAATTTTTACTTGTGTTTTTTGTGTTTTTGCCCTTACACAGTCCGATTACAATTGAACCAGGCTCATTATTAATTTCATGTTCAGCAGTTATCTAAACCAGTAATTCCTAGAGTTTTGGCAGCAGCCCCTGGTGGGAAATTAAGGTACTGCACGCAGGGTCCTCTATATCATAACTATTTGCACTTATTCTGTTACTTTACAAGTGCTTTACATTTTCATCAAATATTTTCAACCAATGAAGCTCCACCAAAAAGCTGATTCAATGCTGATTTAAACAATACATTAATTTTTTTTTTCTGTCAATATTGGCTTCAAAAAACAAGTAAATAATACAATTCTTACGCTTCTCAGTATCTTTAAAACCTTAAACTATTAGTGAATCAGAAGTGGTTCTTTTCATGAAATATAGTTGAAATAATAAAATCTTCTAAAACCGGTTTTTATTGGTCTGTGAGTTGAATGTGGACCTACACTCTATGCATTCACTGATAAAACCTAATCACACACACAAGGTGCTGTGCTGCTACAGGTAGCCCTGAGATAAGAAAGTCCAGTCTGAAGACTTATCAGACCCTCCACAACGGTTTACCCTTCACTATAAAAGTTATCAACATTAACAGCATTCTCTCTCTTGACAGTTTCAAGTTAAAACCTTGGATTCAACTAAATTCAAATTCCAAACACAAAAAAGTAGTCATTCAAATTCTTTGCTTTCCCACGCATGGCAAAAGATGTGAATTGTTGGCAATCCTTTTCGTGTGGAAGGACCCTTTTAAGTTTGGTTTAAGGCACTGACAAAATTACTTGAAGTATTATTTAAAAAGTTTGCTAAGTCCCAGTGAAGTACTTGTAATCCTTATACATCCAATGTAGGAGTGTTTCTTAAATAAAAGCATCAACCTATTTCCAACAATACAACCTCATTCTATATGTTTTGTGTTGGATAGTTAGAATCTGTAGTTTCTAACATGATGCATGTTGCAGTTTGGGGAGGTTCCACATCCAATCTACTGGTTAGGTTGAGAAAAAACATTGTGACTTTGATTAAAGTAAACAGTTATGCTCGTTACGTATCCTATCCTATTGAATTATAACATATATCGTAACTTATAGTATCGTACCGTATCGTATCGTATGAACTTTGCCAGTATGTTACCCCTGTTACGCCCCTGTTTTAAACATCAGATGGTGGATCATCATCAGAAGGATCTCGCCCCACCATCCTGCCTGCCTGTGTCACACATCCCAGAGGAGGCGTAACACAGGTGTAGATAACCCACCTTAATATGGCGATCTTTAAGAGTTTTGGACTGTCTCAGTAATGAGAACTGAAAGTGCTCATTACTGTCGTGTTCTTGTGGAAATTATTTCATACTGTGACACGTCTGTAGAGTATTTGTATAAAATTGAGTTTTAAACTCGCTGAAACTCATATTCTTTTTTAATTAGACCAAAAGCATTGGGAAAGTAAAGTTATACTCCATGCACCAGTGGACTGAACTCATTGTTGAGGGCAACAAACTGAAAAAACGTCCCTGACAGCTGTGTCACTGTTGGTTTTGGAGAGAAGCAAAATAAGCAATAAACTGCATGGTAAAACATTGCTGATTGTACTTTTTCGAGGCAAACTCTTCTGTATTTATTTTTGCTAATGACACAAACAGAACAGCACTGTCACATGTGGGCAAATAAACCCAGTGTAGCTTCAATGATCAATGAACCGCCTCATTTTATAGACAGAACTATACGACAAGGTTAATAGAAAAATATTCCAGTGTGTGCAGATTTAAGTCTTTGGAAATACATACATCTTAATAATGATAATATGTTATAATCTATAACATTATATGATAATATGTTGGGTGTGTGTAGGAGACTTCACTCACCGATTCCTTTCATGGCTTTATGGAGGAGTTCAGCATCGTGTTTGGCGTTAAAGTTGACAAAAGGTCTGACGCTGCCTCTGTGCTCCTGTGGGAAGAGAAATACTTTAATAAAAGTAAAACATATTTAAAAAACAACAACAACACTGCTTTCCTGTGTTTTTAAAGTGGAGGTCAATATGTTTTGCACTTTACTTTGATCATTTGTTGATCTTTTCATAAATCTATTAAAGGTGACATATCACGCTTTTTTCATCAATATATATTGGTCTAAGAGGTCCCCAAAACATGTCTTTCAAGTTTATGCTCAAAAAAACACTTTGAAATCAGATTTTGGCATGCCTGAAAAGCCCTCTTCTTCAGCCCTTCTCAGAACGCTCTGTTCTCTCTCTGACCACGCCCCCTCAGGAAGTGGATGTGTCCTCGGCTCTCCAGCACGTTGATCTAATGTTTACATGTTGGCTGAATATACACGGCTGCTCACAGATCGCATTACTTCAACCCTCTGAATTTGATCCAGAATCTGATCCTGATGGAGAGGTGCCTGCAGCAGGACCTTTCTGAACGATTGGTCACAGATTTAGTGTTTCTTGTTGTTTTATTTGTCAGTATGTCGAAGTTTGTCTTGGTACACAGCTACAGCTACGACATGTAGCTATGTGGCTATGCTAACTAGCGCTAGCACTTTTCCATGACAAATAAAAATCATCCACTACATCTTCAAATCTGCAGACATGGGGAGTAAAACCGACCTTTGTGTTTATTAAGACAGCCTACAACTAGCATGCCTCCCTCCTAAGCTCCTTGTTAGCACACATTTGTGCAGGTAATGAAACACGGAGGGGGGATTCAGTATTATTTTATACAGTCTATGGGCTGAACAAGCTCCAAGCTCTGACTCCGTGACAGACCGGATATTGTTGTTACGTAACAAAAACACGGAAGCCTGAAACGGCTCGTTTCACACACATTTACAGAAAGGTGGAGAAATCAGAACAGGGGCAGAATGGATTTTTTTCATTCTCGGGGGGTTTGTAGACATGTTAGGGAAACATATTTCAGGTAGAGAACCATTAAAAAGTCGATTTTGCATGATATGTCACCTAGAATGAATGTTGCAGTGGTAACTTATTCTGGATGCATCTTGATACTGTCTTGGTAGTGCATGGATTTAGAATTGCAGACATATAATTTCACTGGAACTTCTTTGTGTCCCTCCCTAGGAATTAAACACTCCCCTGCAGCCAATTAGAATCAAGCATTGTCCCTTACTCACACAAGATGTGTGAGTTAAGGATAATGTACAGTGAGTGAGTTGTGTCATCCTAGCAGGTCAGAAGGGATTTTAAGTGCTTTTACAACAACACAATAAGGATAAAACCCATAAAGAAACACTGAAGATGTTTAAATTTTAGGGCACAAAACCTTTAAAGATACCAAATATGTCTGTTAATGATTGTTGTAACTATAAAAATTCTAGCAGCTGGCAATCAAAACACACTTTGGATTGATTGCTGTCTACCAAACTCTGTGTCAAGAACTGGAAGTATCATTTAAATCAAGTCTGGCTGCTGCTTTATGCTAATTTACAGAAACATCCTGGGTCTCACTTGTAGGAGATTGTTCTGCAGGGAAAATGTCATTTGAAGAAAAGCAATAAAACATCTGTCTCAGCTGCAGCCTCGTTTCAAACTCATGCGCAGGTGGAGGAAGTGGAACAATAGTGTTTCCCAATCCTCTCAGTCATATGTTTTCACACACAGAAGCTGCTCTGTGATGTACTCAAGAGAACAACCTCTTCCTTCTTTTCAGAGATCAGGAGGTTTTACCTTGAAGTGTTGATCAAGTATGTCTCCGTCGCAGCCTTGATCCTGCCCGCTTGATAAAGGTTCAATTTCTCTCTGTTGAAACTCTATGCCTGTTTTGGAACTGATTAATGCATCATTATTTTAATTCGGTTTTCATTGCTGGGCTATGAATCATCTTTATTTTATTATACAATGTTGTGTCTTTCATTGCAAAATCTGTTTTCTGCAAAGAGCCAAATGGAAAGTTAAACTGTCAAAAGGTAAATAGCAAAGCAGTTTTAAGCACAGCAACATTATGGTTCAAAGGAGGGTGTAATATCTTCACAGTTATCCGGTGAGTTATCATGACCTGTCGGAAAACATCTGAAGGTCCCCAGAAGATAAAACATTATGACTTTACTAATCTCCTGATCTTTTATGGTGCTGCCAGCTGGTGGAAACCTTCATTTAGTTTCTGAAGTACCATCCCTACACACATATGGATAATATTCTTACGCTGTATTTACTTTCATCACAAAGTTAAAGTATCTTTTTGAGGGTAACATGTCTTTACAACTATTTGATGAGCTTTTGATGAGACTTAGAAAAATACTGTGGTCTTCTCTCTTTTTATCTTGCACAATCATCAAGGAGACAATTACAAAGTCCGCCTACTATCACCTTAAGAATATATCAAGGATTAAAGGACTTATGTCTCAGCAGGATGCAGAAAAACTGGTCCATGCATTTATCTTTAGCTGACTAAACTACTGTAACGGGGTCTTTACAGGACTCCCTAAAAAGTCCATCAGACGGCTGCAGCTCATACAGAATGCTGCTGCTCGAGTCCTAACAAGGACCAAAAAAGTAGACCACATCACTCCAGTTCTTAGATCTCTACACTGGCTTCCTGTCGGTCAGAGAATAGACTTTAAAATCCTGCTGATGGTTTATAAAGCACTGAATGGTTTAGGCCCAAAATACATTGCTGATCTGCTACTACTTTATGAACCACCTCGACCTCTGAGATCATCAGGTACTGGTCTGCTTTCAGTCCCTAGAGTCAGAGGGAAACATGGTGAAGCAGCGTTTAGTCATTATGCACCACATATCTGGAACACACTCCCTGAAAGCTGCAGGTCTGCTCCAACTCTCACCTCTTTTAAATCAAAGACTAAGACTTTTTTATTTCCTATCTTAGCTCATTTTAACCCACTTTAAATTAAAATTTTAATGTAATTTTTGATATATTTCTAATTTTCCTTTTCTTTTCTGTTTTATTATATGTGTCATTTTAATTATGTTCTTTTATGCTTGTCTGAATGTTTCCAATGCTTTTAATGTTTTAATGTAAAGCACATTGAGTTGCCCTCGTGTATGAAATGCGCTATACAAATAAAGCTGCCTTGCCTTGCCTTGCCTTGTGTTAACTGCTGATTAGAAAATGGTGTTCATGCCAACATGCTTAGGACAGCCTCAAAAAGTTGACCACTTTGCTAAACACGGGGTAATATTTTTTAAGGGACATAAAAATAGGCAGACTCTTTGAATAGATGTTTCCCAATAGGTCCTAAATCTTAATTTACTCATTGCATCATAAATCAGTGTATTAACATGTTGGTCAAAGTCCTCTGACATCCCACTCAGGGTAGGAAGCTAAATTACAGTAATAATGTCATATTGTTAGGTTTAATGTTGCAAGTAACATCATCGAGAATCTGACATTTTACTGCTTCCTGAATGAAATGTTAATGCAATGATGATAAATGGTGAAATCTGGAGTAAGATCTGTTATATTTTAAGGCAAATAACATGTTTGATAACCATTAGCTACTGTGAGACAACAGCTAACATTAGCACTCAACCACTATAACATTACTATTAATTTGAAACATGATGGGAAAAGTATAAATCAATTCTTAAACGATATTGACCACATTTATTTAAAACACATTGTTTTGTGAAACACTATCAAACACTCATGTAAGCATGGACTAGAGTCTGATGTTTAACTTTAGCTAGTTGGTTATCAAATATGTTGTCCCTCTGAAACCTGGATTTCCATTGTCTTTTCAGGGTCCCGTCACGAGGGAGGTTAATGTGAATCATGAGATGTACAGATGTGTTGGCTCAGTGTGAGCAGTAAAGCTGGCTTTGTCCTGGATTGTCTTGGTGAAAAGGGAGCTAAAGCATATGCAAAGCTCCTAATTTGTCGATCTACTGTATGTTACAACCCGTAAACCTACGACCACAAGGTAGTGACTGAAAGAAGGAGACTGCAGAAAGGGTGCGAGGTAATTGGGCTCAGCCTTGAGTAGTAGAGCTGCCCTAGAAAAGAGCAAGTTGAGGTGACTCAAGCATCAGATAAGGATGAATGCTTCCTGGCTTCATCAGGGAGGGGATCCCAAGGTAGATCCACCATTTGCTAATCTGATTACATACCCCACCTGACCTTGGTGCACCTCTGGATCCCCCATAAGATGATGGAAAACACTGCTGGGCAGAGGGATGTCTGGGCTTACTTGCCTAACCTGCTGCCACTGTAACTCAGACTATGCATGAAGATGAAAATGGATAGATTGTAATTGTTGGTTTCAGAGAAATCTAAAATGGAGCAAATTGAAATAATTTCCAAACGTCTTGAGTGCCTGAGCACTGCGGTATGAAATTAACAGCATTTCAGCTTCCCACACAGCATTACTGGGTTTGCAAATCATTTGAACCGTCCCTCTTGAACAGGACCTTTAGATGTTAAAAATGTAAATGCTAATCTGGAAGAATGGCTCTGTTATTAACTTCTTAGGTGCAGAGTGGCTCCTCTTTCAGTCAGAGCACCATCAGGAAGTCTTTGTCTCCCCACTGTGCCTTGATGAAATTGTAGCCCAGCGGGGATACAAATGACACCTACAGCTTCCATGAATGTGGTAATACAATACGGTGCAAATTAGACCGGCGTCATCAGCTGAAACTAAGTTCTTGCCATCACTTTACTTCTTAAATCAGCTCAGCCTCATCAGACAGTCTGAGGTCCCTCTACAAGCTGGAGAGGATAAAATCAAATCAAGGGTATCAAATGAAGCTGCTCCTTCTCTTTTAGTGCCAAAGTGAGAATACGGCACAAGTGAGTCTCACTAATGGTTTCCTAATGAGCGCATCTCTGCAAAAAACCCACTGTGGGAATAAGGGCTCATCTAAAAGTCAGGATATCTGTATGCATCAAGTCTTCACAGCATATAAGAAATTGGAAAAGGATGAGGCTTTAATGAAACGAAAAAGCAATCACATTATTGCAAAACATCGTATCTTGGGTGTCATGCAAATTTGGGGTCCGTGCTGACAGTTATTTGTGATGTTTATTGTTTAAATCTGATCATGCAGCGCAGGCCTCAGAGTGGCTCAAAGAGGCACTGACCTTTGAAGAGTCAGGACACACTTCATTGCACAAACATTTCGGTTATTTCTGGTGCTGTGGCTACAACACATCCATCTTCAGGTTGTTTTTAAGTCTCACATACTTCAATATTTCATCAAACTGAAAATAAGACAAAGAAAGGAAACACTTACCATTCCTTTTCCTGATGGGAGACAGCCGATATAACCTAAAGAAGAAACTGCAACACACCACAAAATCCTGATTTTAATTGACAGAGTGAGGATGTAACTGTCTAAAAGCTTTAATTCAATTGCTCAAAAGCTGTGCAAGCGTCAATCCAAAGAAATAAGTGTCAGTCTGTTTTCTTACCGACAGAAGTGTGTCCTCTCTCTCCTCTCAGGTGACTCTGTAGCTCAGGTAGAAGCTCTGTTATCTGTGGAGGCAGCGCCGTCACAGGGGAAAGAGCTGTCGAGCTGCACTTCCTCATCCACATGCAGTGTTGTGTTTCACTCGCCGTCAGTCAAACAGGAGATCATGACCTTGTGTGCTCCGTTTCTTTGTGTGTCCTTTAGAGAAGTGACAAGGGGTTAAAGTTTCTGCCTGGTGTGAAGGAGAGAGGTGTTCAGAGAAGTTGTGTTAGACACCTCAGAGGGATAATGTTTTCATCTTTACAGTTGAGTTTCTGATACATCAAATCACAAGAAAACAAGATTTTAGAGCTCTCTTATATAAACATCAACTTGTATTTTCTTATATGATCAAGTTAATATAAAAAACACACACATCCAATATATTTGAGCCTGGAGGATGGCAGAGGGACTTTTCAGATCTTTTACTCAAAGCTGTTGACAGGATCTCATTGTTTTTGTTATTTTGGTGATCTCTGAGGATAAGATGGTACGCATTGTGTCTGTACATCCATACTGTAACACTTCATCCTGTTGTCTCTTACCTGTCACATATATCCCTCACTGTGAATCGTCTCTGTGTAAACTGGAAACAAAGGCACCTCTGCTCTGTGCTGTTCATCACCTCATTTGACACCAAGTCGTTCGGCACGTTTCAAATAACCATAAAGAAATAGACTTTTATTTCTTATAGTCTCATTTGTCTTGTAGGACATATAGAGGAATAAGCATTAATTTCAGTCTGATTCATTACCACTTAAAAGGTCTTCCCTGTACGTTTCAGAAATATTAAAAATTTAGAGGCTATACTCCTCCCTCTCCAGTGGCTCCTTTAGATCCCCCTTTGTTTTTGGATAAATAATTTATCTTTGTAGTTTAAATTGTCCCCTGAATTGCACGTGTTTGTCAATGTAAGTCTAAGACGAGTAAATATCTTCCAGTTGTGTGTTAACCATAAAGGAACATCTGTCTCCTTTGCTCATCTGGTACTTCCAGCATAAGGGTATAAATAAAGAATTGAATGGGTTTAAGACAAATAAAAAAAGAAAAGTACGACAATTAGTACAGTTTGTGTGTTCAATAAGAGCCTGACAGCTTCTTCAAAGTTTGAGTGAATGGCAGATTTGCACCATTTAGGGCCTGTGTCCACAAACAGTTTGAAGAGCTGGTAGGGCGCATGAACTCAACTTAAGTGCGCTTCTAGCTAGTGCTTACTGTTGTTAGGTTACACAGGGAGTCATGTGACACTTCAGCTTCTCTTAGTAGTAAACGTAAAGTCATATGAATGCAGACTTTTTTTAAATGCATAGGAAAGACTAGCATAATTCTCACTTTTCCCACTCATGCATACACACTCACATCTGCTGCTTCATCAGTAGTCTCTTCATCCAATAGAACATTGACACATGTTCATTGCTAGCCTACTTTCATTCTGCCTTCTTTTAAGTATGCTTCAGTTCCTTCATGCTGTCTTTACATGCCTGTCCCTCCACCTCCCCATCATCTCCAGAGAATCATCAGTCTTCATTCATCATCCATCCGGTCCGAGCAGGTCATCAGCCATCATCACCTCAAGTGTCCGGACACCATGGGGGGATTTTCCCCCATTGTGTTGTTCAGGTCAGAAATCCTTCAACCTCAAAATCTACTCATTGAGTCCAAACGCAAATAACCTTCTTTTAAATTGCATTATTTTGATATTTGATGTAATAAAAACCCTACTTAGGACCAGGTATGACTACCTGAACACACCCAAGACTGTTAGAGGCTTATATTTTCTACCTTTTCCCCAGTCTGATCAAAACTGAAGAAGCCTTTTGGAGGAGAGGTGAAAGGTCTACAAGAAAGTCCAGTTTCCTTTTTGGATCAAGCTTTGAATTACCATGACCTGGATGACTGAGAACCTTCACAGACATAGAAACAGTATAAGTGGACACAGCCTCTCATTCAACCTTGGGATTTTCTTTAAATAAAGTACTTTCACTTTCTTTTCTCCAACAGTTACAACAAACTGTGACTTATTTGACAGTAACATTCATTTTTAATTGGATGTAACTTTCAATTGAGACTTTTAAACTGAGGAACACAGTTTGGGAAATTCATGCCACAATTTGTATGATTTAAAAAATGCTAATAGGGATTGTCCTCCATTAACTACTGGCAAGTTTTTTGAGTCAAGGTCAGAAGAAGAATATTGACCTCACAATACATCAAAATACTCAATACTCCTATACAACTTTTGAAATTTTACACCACATTATGTTCTTACAATACATTTTTCCATTCCTTAATATTCTACATCTTATACTGTTAAGTAGTAAAATCTAAATAATACTCATAAAGGAATGCTTCATTTACTAAAAGGTCATTATGTGTCTGATCCTGAGGTGAATAATCACATTAATCTTAAAACAAAGGACATGAGTAAATGTGAATGAACCCTCTGAATCATGACCAACTTCTTTATATATTCTTGCCAAAATAAATAAACAAAATCTGTAATAATCCATATAGCCATGCCATTATCGTTAAAAAAAACAAGTGAAGCATCGCAACTATGCCAGAAAAAGGCACCAATAAAACAATATAAAATGCAAATTTTGCAGTTACACTCCAGAAATTGGTGGACTTGGGGATTTCAGACGTGTTTGAAACAAACTTGCTACCTGTGAATGAGCTGCTATTATCTTAGGTCAAGAGTAGAGTGATGTTAGGAGACTTTGGGAACTCTCAAATTCTTACTGATGATTTTGATGAAAGACTCTTATCTGAAAATAATCTGTCTGAATTGTGATCAAGCAAATGTGTCAAGTAAACTGAAATGCAACAGAATAAGTTTCTAAAATTCCTCTTAGATGAATATACTTTCTTTAACTGCCTAAACAACATTTTGACAAAAGCGTGAGGTTCATGAGAAAACAAGTCTGTCAAAACGTCCATGTTAATCTGCAGGAGAAGTTTGTTTTGTGTTCCTTTTTAGAACTAATCATTTATACAAAATTTAACATGTTATTTTTAATTAGGTGCATTCTCCTTTTAACCTCCATAAATCACTTTGTGTTTTCAGCCCAACATTTCTGAGGACACATTTTCAAGCATGATTAATCTACATTACTAAATGTAATAGTGTGTGTGTTATGGCAAACAGGGGACAAACCTGAGATGTTAATGTCTGATGGGAGCGATGAGATCAGCAAAGCAAAGCGCCAGGATGCTGCTCACATGTCATTATGGCTTCCCTCCTCTCTGCTAACCTTAATTAAAGTGAGCACTTGTGAGGAGACGTGGACACCGTCCTTCAGGTTATCCAGTTACGGACACTCGCTGTTTCATCTCACACTCTCCCAGACTGACATCGAGACAGTTTCCTATACGAGTACAAACAAACAAGCACACAAACAGCTAATAAAAAGTCACAATTAAATAATCTCTTAGTACACATGAATCATCCTGACTTCATTTCAGTGTCCGGTTCAAATTGCAACCCATAAAATCAACATTTCATGAACAAGAGTTTGAACTGTGATGGTTACCTCACACCAGAGAAGTTCCCATCCTTATGATTTTATGCACACTTCCAATATGCTGGGTAGAATAGGGAGACGATTTGAAAGCAGTCATTGTATTGCAGATTTACACCTGAGGCAGGTGGGGAAGTCTGTGTCTCCATTGTGATGGAAATCTGGAGCTGTGACTGAAGAAGTTTCAGGAGAGCAAGAGGAGAAGGAGAATAGAGATGAGCAGAAGAACTGACAGTGTTACACAACCATATTCTGAAGGTTTCCCCTGCACCTGTGTGTGACCATCCACTGTGCATATAGTCATAAGTAATATTCTTTAATGCAAACAGGTGGGAAGACTGCTCAATACTGAGATAATTTTATATGCTTTGATTTGATCTATTTATATTGCAACAGCCCTCTTGGCAGAGACGAGTCATGATCTTCAAATGCTCGAATATTCTTTGACGTATAAAAAAATCTAAGAGTTAATGTGAATACTATCTCAATTTAAAAGTACAATTTTTCAAAAAGCTAAACTATGAAACACAAGAAAATACACAAAGGAATACAACACAAGACATGGAGTACTAAACACAAGGAAGACAAATGATGACTTATAACATAAACACTGGAAGAAAGCAAGGCATGAAACACAAGGAAAAGACAAAACTAAAGATCAACCCATGACAGCATAGGCTTGAATACCTGCTTGTTTAGTTTGCTGCCCTTGTAAAGCACTTTCTAACTTGCATTTTGAATAGTGCTCTATAATAAAGTTTATTATTAGTACTGGATTCTAAAACAGTGAACTACAGATACCAAAGACAAGCCAAATCATGCTGTACATTCTCAAGACACACATGAATGTAAGTGGAAGTTCAAAGTTATGTATCTGAGATTGGTTCCCTGGGAGATATTACTGGTGGAGGGTTATCCTGTGGGTCTCCATGAGATGCACAACGAGTGCTTCAGAATGAGACGTCAAAGCGCTGGTAAGTACAACCTGGGACTGTGTGGTGTTAATTATAGAGCAGGGACCTGTAGCACAAATCCCTCTACCTTGAGAGAGACAGGGTATAAGAAAATTCTGCTTCTAATTTGCCACCATCCCTGACGTGATCTCAGGACACGGTGTCAAAGCGAGAAACCTTTATAAAAGAAAACACCTTCACATCGATGAAAAAGAAAAACGCCGCAAAATGTGAGAGGAGCAGATTTTATAAAGAAAAAATGACTCACATGAAGACTGTGATGAAAATATTGATTGTAGATTCTGCCTGTGTTGTTCCTGAGAAAACAAAAAGTCAAAGTTGACTTATCTTAGTTTAAATGGCAAGTAAGTTCAGTCATCATGCTCAGCTTTATTTGAAAACCTACCATACACCCCTTAAAACAGGTCTTACACTTGTTGAATGCAGTTCAATCATTTCATCATTTCATTCAACCGTTACCAAAACATTTTGATGCCTCATTAAGTTGACCACATAATGGTCCACATGATGCCTTTAGTGGACACAGGCCCTTAATCCATGCATGCAAATCACAACTGCTGGTGTGCTGAATTTCTGCCTCAGCAACACATCTCATTGAAAAGTCACATGATGATATGTATTCTGAAAGGCAGATTTGATGTTTCCTAAAAGAGAGATATCTCTGTGACACAGTTAGATGGAGAAAATGATTTAAAAGTAAACATATAACTATACACTGAAGTCAAGAGGAAGATAGACTTGATATTATTTAAAGCCCAGAAGAACTCTTGTATGCACCTTTAGTTGAGTTTTCGCCTCAACTATTTTCTAAAACGTCTCCTTTTGACTCTCTAAATAAAAATGTGTTTGTTTAGATTTAGAAAAGCAGCAGGTATCAATTGGATCCCAGTCGTAAACATCAGTGAGGCTGCAAACTGCTGACTGATGCATTCACTTTGTGCTATCAACCTCGGTTTGTCACTTTTCAAAGTGAATCTCTGTTAGGTTTTTTATTCATGAGTGGAGCACCGAGGGACATCTTGGTATACAGAGCTGTGGACAGCTCAATCTGTCAGGCGCTGACTGACACACAATAAGCTCTCTCATCAATCAAAGGGTCTCCCCAGCCACCGCTGATCTCTGTTTGCTCTCTTCCTCTCTGCTGAGGGCAGGTGTTATCAATGCACATGGCTTCATTTCAACAAATATTACCTGGCCCTGAAGACCTTAAGAGAGCATCCACAAATATCACAATATCGCAATATTTGAGGCCGTTTAGCGAGACTCTGGCTGAGATAAATGTTAACTTTTCTGGCAGGTGACTGCTTTTATCTACTTATCTTTAAAATGAGATGAGCGGGTAACTTCCTGAAGGCATTTCTCACTGTCAGACAGAAACATAATTGACTCCTGGCTTATTGAGAATATTGCTACCATGTGAAACTAGCTGTCTGTTAAAAAGCTTGTCAAACTGCTGGTTAGCTCATTTAAACCCGACCCTGAATGCCCTGACCTCCTGACAATGTCTGAACATCACCCAGAGGGGCTGCATTCAAAATAGCTGAGTCAATTGAACCAAATATGAAATTTCTCTTCACAGCCTCCCAACACGAAACCCATTTGACTGGAGTGAGTAGATGTGTGGACCCAGAATATGAGTTCATATTGTTTACTGCTTGCCTCAGTTGCCTGTAAGTTTGGCTCCAACCGGCTGCTTGATGCTTTCTTTTCAATTCAATGTGACACATTTTCTATTGTGTCTTAAAATATTACTTTGGGCAAACACTTTCTTTTGGAGTCCTATAAGAGTTAAACTTAAAGCTAGGGTTGGTAGTCACAGAAAACTTGCATGAACTTGACGGGACTCCGTCTAACCCCTCCCCTTGGAGCTCCTCCAAAACAACGCCCCCCCCCCCCTCACATGCACGAGCGCTGCTGATTCGCGACCATATGATCGTGACTGATTCAAAACCGGTCCTTAGCACATCATTTGTGTTTTGCACTACGTCAACTCATGTCTCACTCAGCGGTAAGAAAACACCAAAACATGATCATAATGAAAGTTACAAACAAAAACAAACATGAATTGTACGCTTTGCAGGAGGCGGGCAGAACGGCAAGACGGGATTTGATTGGTTTCATATTTTGGCTCCTGATGGCAGGGGTTGGTTGGTGTTTTCCCAGGTTTACTCCGGCTGTAGGTAGCGGCTTTTTTTCACTCTTTTTTAAGAGCACATTATGTATTGATTGCCATCGGGACATAAAGATCATTTTAACCAGTATTTAAAGTTAAACCATTATTCATATATGGTAATGTTTTTCCCCCAGTTAGGCCACTCGGTCAAAAAAGTCTTGACATTATCCTGTACCAAGGTGCCATCCCCTCCTCTTAACAAAGCAGTGTATTTATAGTAATTGATAATTCGTCTAACATGGAAAATCTAGGGCAAAAGGGCATGTCTGGACAAAGTCTCTGCCATGATGTCCGGTGGGGGTTCATAAGTGAAAACAGCTACAGACTACACAAGACTGTAGTTAAGCCATTGTGATGTTACCTATTAGTTCTTGAGCTTTCATTTTTGTGCTTGTGGTTTGGCTTTTTTTGGTTCTTTCCAGCAAGTAGTATCCATATTTGGACAGGAGTGGCGAGAAAATGACGAATGCTATGTTATCACAGCGAAGCAGTCTCTGCCTCAGGCTCATTCATTAGTTTGTTAATTAGCTAGGAATTAAATGAACTTATCGATCAAGGAATACAATTGAAATAACAGAAAGATTTCCATTATAACATGACGGAAAGTTAATCCTGTTAATCCTTTGGTATAAAATGATATATTTATTTTTATAATATTCAACAGACAGCACAAGAATAACATCTATGCTGTACAATTCTCTTTTTCTCTCTTGCTCAAAGCATAGCCCTCCTTGATTTATATTTTAGTAACTTGAAGCAGGTGTTTTCATCTCTTCTTCACAGGTCTCACTCTCAAAAGTGTAACCACAGGCTCGAAGAAAGTGTAACCACAGGCTCGAAGAAAGGACACAGAGTATGAGGACAAAACAACATCACAATCTCTCCTCATCTTTTCTTGAGCAGAAGCTGCCTCTCTACTGCCAGCAGGATAAACCCAGCCAGTTCCTACAACTCCGAGGGCACAGTCTCAGTAACTGCCATCGCTTTTTTTATGTTTGAGTTCATAAGGATCTTTTTTTCTGTTGGACATGTGCCTGTGTGCTGTTTTCAGAGACTAAATGGCACTGTGTTTATTAGAGGGGGATTGAGACGCCACAGATGGCAACGCAGTGCCAAAGGACACAGACTATTTCAGCTCAAGAACAGAGGTGGAAAAAAATCCCAGTTATTGGATGTATCCGTGGTGTCAGACCTCATTAATCTGCAGGGTCTCTTGCTGAAGGGAGCAGACAAGCAAAGTGTCATTACTTTGAAATAACCTGGAGTCAGACCTGTTGAAGAAAATACTCTGGAGATTCCTTGTTTTGAAATAGTGCGGACAGAGTGAAGTGTTTGTCAAACAGACCGCTGTTTACAGGGACAGCTCATTTAAAATTTTAATTAGATGCAAAGTTTAATACCCGAACCATGTCTAAACTAAACATGAAGCTAGAGCCAGCTGGTTACCTTTGCACACTCTGCTCAGCACGTAAATTGAAAATGGTGAAAACACTGAGCTGGGATCCATCAGAGGCTAACATCATTTGCACATGACAGATAAATAAGGGGGTTTTAGAGTGCTTAGAGCTGCCAGTAGGTGATTTTGCTACCTTTTGGAGCCAGGCTTGCTGTTTCTCACTCTTTCCAGTGAATTAAAGCTTAACCAAAGCCAGCAGCTGGTCAGTTAAGCTAGCCCATCTTAGCACAAAGAGGTAAAAACATTTTAGCATGTCACAGTACAAAGCTATCTACATTTGTACATTTTGGTTCATGCACTTATGTTTTAGAACATCTACTATGTGCACTTTTGAGGCAGTGGTTGTTTGTGGCTTTTAACACTCAGAGACTAAGTTTTGTTTTGTTAAAGCTAACAGCTGTGAAGTTTAACCAGCCAAGAAAACCAACAATCATCACTGTGCATGTGTTTTGAAACAAATTGAACAAAGTATTTGTCAGAATGCTTTTGAGGCAATGAAAATTGACTTTACTACATTTGGGTAGAGACAAACTACCTCATCAAAACCTGTTTCCAGTAGGCTATTTCATGCTAAGCTAAGCAGGTTTAGTCTGGTTTATAGATCTACATGGCATCTACACAGTCAAGACACCATACATAGCCCTGTATCTAAGCAGAAGTCAATTCACATACCCTCCCTTCAGAAAATGTAACTACCTGTTGATGCAATGCAGACAGCAAGCCCTGAAATTGGTCTGCTAGGTGGCATTGTCATTTCACACTGCCAACTAGCATTTAGACAGAATACTGCAACACAGACACTCCAATGCACAAGTATGTAGTGCTCATGACTGCTGTGCAGCTACAGTGTAGCTTCAGCCAACACAGCTTAGAACAATAGCTGTGTACAGGAGTAACAGCTAGGCTCAGTCCAACGCCAGATACATTTTACAAAATGTGATAAACTTGTTTTTTTGGTCAGATAGAAACAAAAACCATAAAACATCTTAATGAGTGTGCTATAGAGGTACTGGCAGGTGGATTTTGCAATCTTTTGGTAGAGCCCAACTGGCTTATTTAATTGTTCACTGGTATTTCAAGTTAGCTAAGGTAAGCTGAAATGCAGGTGGTTATACTAGAGTCAGCAGCTCATTAGTTTAAATTGTCTAGCTAGTTCAAAAAATAGAAATTTTTGAAAATTGTCATTTTTACATTTGAGTTCTTGTGCAAATTCAAAGCTGCTGTTGGTAGCCGTGAAATAAACATCAGTTCAGAGAGAGATTTTGAATGTCAACACTACCCCTCCCCACCAGATTTCCTCTCACTCACCTCCCACTCCCCTCTCTGCTCCCGTAACCCCGCCCTCAAAAAGATTGCTGTGCGTGTTCTATGAGAAAGAAGTGGCTTCCCAGCCAATCAGGGCGACAGAGGGTTGGAGAGTAGCTCTGATTGGTCGGTGATAACAGGTAAGAGGGGAATAATGACATCGCTTGATACAAAGGCAACTGAAAACACAGAGATTTTGCCATAATCTCAAATTACTACACTTACAGATGAGTACCGATGGGTATTATGACCTTTTCTCCAAACCCAGTAGAAAAAAAGTAACCTTTTTTATACCATTCCTACCAACAGCAGCTTTAACTTAAAGCTAAAATGATTTGAAAATTGTTATTTCTAAATGTTAGTTCTTGTACACATTTAAGGAGATTTATGGTAAGCTTTAGAAGTACTGGTAATTAAATTTTGTACAGAACCATACGGACTATTTCCCCCTGTTTCATGTCTTCATGCTAAGCTAATAGCTACCCAAACGTAGCAAAAGAGCTGGAAATGGGAAAAAGTTTGCTTGGGTCAGTATTTAACCAAATTATCATTCTTCATGCTAAGCTAAGCTAACTTGTAGCTGGCTCCAACCTCACATCTATTTTACAGAAATATGTTTTGTCAGTGATTTGTAAGAAGTTAAAAGATGAAACCGTTTCCTAAATTGTAGAAGTGAAACTGAAAATGAAAACCTTTAAATGACCTGATTAGCGACATCAAGATATCTTGTTTGTTGTTTTGATTGAAGCTGATTTACCCCATGGAGACATGTCAGCATAGCACCCCGTGAGGTACAACTATACAGGGTCAGGTCTTATTTATACAACAATGACAAGCTCACTGTACATCATCCCTCACTGTAGCTTCACACAGCAACACTCTGTCTGACCCCAGCTGTGTTAGTGAGCTGCTGTATAAGGAAATCAACAGTGTATAATTAAAATGCTCCCCTCAGGGCTAATGGCTATTGGTTCCTCACAGGGTATTCAATAATACCCAGCCTGGCTACGTCTGACTAATGGCCGTACAATGAAAACAAAACAAAAACATGAAGACTTAGAGCACACAAGTCATCCTGAGAGAAGGAAGAAGTGTCAAATACCCCTGCCTGTGTGAAGTTAGCACTCTTAAATACCAGACAAATATCAAACAGTATCCAGCCTGTGGCCTTTCGTTGTTGATATTAGCCTTTTGCCTCAAGGGTGTCATTTACTTTGTTCTCCTGAGGACTTGAGAAACAATGTGCTGCATGGTTCCTTTCATATTTGTCATCTGCGGCATATTCTCAATATCCCTCCTGCCAATTCACCAATGAGATGAGAGGAGAGCAAATTGCCCTCCTGAATGCATCACTTTAATTAGTATGAATCAGCATGCAGATTTAATCTTGGCTTGTGCTTTTTTCTCTGCCATTTAAATGTTTGAGCTCTGCTGACTGCATTTGAAAAGATTTGGATGTTGCACAAGAATAACAATATTTTTAATTACTCAGAGTAAAGATAAGACTCTGTAAACTCCCGGTATCATGCATCTCTGAGAAAAAGATATAATAATAATATAGTAAAATAATAAAGGTTAAAGAATGGACAGTGGTTCTATGAAGAACATGAAGAGATTTATTTTTTTGTGAGATAATATAATTGCTCCAGTCCATAAATCATTTTCCAAAGTCATTTTCTTACATGAATCTGCAAAGGCACATTCAAGCACTCCAGCAAGCCTCAGTCCTTGCAGTGTCTTGGCAAAACTGTCCCCGTCTCCTCTCACAACACATGCTGAAACCTGTGTTCAAAGCGAGGCTGTCTGAAAGAGCGCACAGGCTGAAGCACAGATTTTCCCACTGAGTTGCTCAGCTGCCTAAGGAGCATCCAGAGAAGGAGCAGCATCAGCATCAGGAGTCCGAGGAGCAACCCCACATACAGGGTCAGGTTCCAGCCCCAGCCCAGAGCCAGGGGCAGCGAGGTGGACGCCACCAGAAATTTTCTAGGGGCAGGCATCAGGTTAGGCAGCAACCCGCCACCCCACCTCTTCAAGAAAGCACTCGTTCCCCAGACTTGGATCTTCTCAGGGGTTAGGCAGATGCTGTGCTGCAGCTGTAGGAGCCATTGTTCAAAAACAGGTATCCAACTGGTTTGGCTATGTTATAGAATTCCCATCTGGTCCCATGGTTTAATCCTCTAGTTAGTGCTGTCAGTAACAAAGCAAACCTGTTGAGAGTGCAAGCATGGTCTCTGAGCTCCTCCTTATTGAAATGGTTGAAATCTGTCTGCAGCTGGTCTGTTTTCCTTCTCATCTCCTGTCAGACTCCTCGCACAAAGCCAGCCTCCCAATTTATCGTGAGGGAGTGAGAGAGAGAAGAGAGAGAGGGATACCTCCCAACACCTCTGGCTGTCTCTCAGAGTAAATCAAATCACAGATGAATGTCAAGCCTGTTCTGTCATTTACTAAAAGTAACATGCTGAGAGGGGGGCAAGTTTTGTTTACGCCACGTTTGGTGTATTTAATATATCCCAATATCTCAAAGCACAAACAGTTATTGTCATGGATTCTAATCTACAATGTTTTAGTTATGTCTTCACATTTTTATTAAATGTTTCTAAACTCTCCAGAGATTTTAAGATTGATCCTTTTTTTAAAGTCTTGTTTGTCATGTATTTTGCCAGTATTTAGGACTGGAACAATTTATTTTACTTTCTAAACACACTATAAAAGCTACCATTAATAAATCTTAACCTCTTTCTAGCAAACTTATCAGATGTTCTCAAAATCTAATTTTCTTCCATACTACCCGAAAACCTATTAGACTATTTTGGTGAAACTTCAGACTGCTGATCTCTAGAAAACTAAAATGAGAGAGCACAAGAACTGCATTTGTTTAAGGCCAATAGAATAGCTCCTTAACACTTGGGCAGTCAAGGAGATAATCCAATGTCCTTTTTAATATTCAGCTACAGTTTGTGTTCAAGCCTTAGGCAAAAAAAAAAAAAAAATGCATAGAAAGCTCAGCACCATAGATCAATAAAGCACCAGACTGCATTTAAGGTGAAATATTCAGACCCATGTTTACCCCTTTTATGAAAGTCAGAACTTGACAGTCACAACAAATCATTACTGTAATAAAAAAAATATATGTCCCCATGTGTGCGATGGTACCCTTCAGACCCAAAACTGGTCCTCTGCTGCCCCCATGAGTCATGTGTGACCATAAACATGTAGACGTTAAGTCTTACTTTAAATGATTTTTATTTACAAGAGCTATATTTTACAGTGCAGACGGATGTCTTGAAAAGACATCAGTGAAGTGACACAGCTGACTCCATGACAGATGAAATACACTTTAATTGCCATCTGATGAGGCCAATGGGTAAATGTTACACCTCAAGGTGAACCATCAGCACTTACTGCTTAACGTCTGAGACTCTGTACATCAAAAGCTGGATGTTTAAAGTGGTGATTGGTCCTCTATACTGTTTAAAAGTCAAACCATTTAAACTGTCTGATTAACCAAAACTGTAGCATCTGTAAGAATGTATAAAAACACTATTAAAAACTTTGAACAGCTAGCGCTACTCCAACAAGAGCAGGCCAGGACATAAATCGGGGCACACATCATAAAAAAAAAAATTAAGACCAACAGGGTAACAACTCTACATGGACAGGGGGAGAGGGGAGAGGTCAGTTCAGCTGCAATTTAGTTGGAGGGTCGATGAGGGAAACTTCGGAGTACCTGGAGGAGAAATAAGTGTTGGATCAATCTGAAGCACCAATAATGAAATGTAACTGGGTAAAATCATGTTTATGAGCAGACTACTCACTTTGTAGTCTTGTATTTCTCCCGTACAGACTGCTGGGCGTGCTGAGCAGCATTGAGGTAAATTTTGTGTAGATCCTCAACGCATGGCATCAGATCCTCCAGGGAGTAGCCGGTCATCTCTGCTAAGGACTTGGGCTGAAGAAGAGTGAACAATCAAATTGCATGTTTGCACAAATTAAAAAAAAAAAAAAAAAAAAAGGACCCAAATTTTTTCAAGCACATCCTCTGAATCCGAGGAAAGTCTGACATTAAAGCTTACCCATGAGCCTCCAGTCACTGTGTTGTTGGCAAGAGTGTAGGCTGCAGCAGCCGTATGTGATGGCAGGTACTTCAAGAAGGGATCCGAGTCAATCAAACTGAGCTCGCTGAGGAACTGTGGGGAGGGAAAATACAGATTACCAAGCTGAAATCAAATTGATGTTGATAGACTTAGTTAAAAGATCAGATGGTTTAATTTGGCAGTTAAATGCTTTGACACAGGATGTCCAAAATAAATCGAAGCACTTGGATATTTGCAGCAGACGCACCATTGACAGACTCTCCACCTGTTTGTTGACCGACTGGTGGAGGAAGTAGTGGGTGAGAAATTGGTTGATCGTTGGTGCTGCCAGATCAAAGGAGAGCACTTTAAGCACCAGATGCTCCATTCTTAACACTTGCTTCTTGGTGTAGGTGTCATCTGTGATGTAAACAAACTCTGCCACCTCAGGAGGGTAGATCTCCTCAAATTTCCTGCATTTGAATATTCAAATTGAGTCATTCACAAAGAAAGCAAACCAGGTTTGATGAACTTTAATCTGACAAGCCAAATGAAGATTAAAATGTTGGATACATACGATGCCAAGAGCATAGCAGCTGTCCCAACTAGCTGAAGCTTCCCCCTCAACACAGACATGGAGGACAGGAATCGATCGATGTAGTTTACTGCCAGGTAAAGTGTCTCGTTCTGGAGTTTGTACTCTTCTCCAACCTCAACCAGCCAGTCCACCAAGATGGCCCTCATGCTGTTAGTGATGTCAGGTTGTTTCTTCATGTAGCCAGCCTTAGGTCTGGTTTTTACCTACAAACATCCAGTGTTATTGAAGCAGGTACTTTGCAACTCAGAACACAGCTCAGTCATCTCAGGTAAAAGTAGTTTTTAAAAAAGCTAGGGGGAAAGAATCTGCTGAACTGCTCACCTCCATCTCCCGCAGGTAGGTGTGGATTTCAGCAGCATATTCAGGAACCTCATTTACATTGACTGGTTTCTCCTCTCCTTCCACCACAGACATGTCCATGGGGGAGTCTGATCAAAGACAAACAGTTACATTTAAATGAGTCAAATTCTCATGAAAGCAACATTTTAGGCAGTAAATGATTTGTGTTTTAAAGTTTGAATGTGATGGTAAAATTTAAATTTTGCTCCCAACCCACCGAAGCTGACATCCATCGCTGATGGAATATCAATAGTGGCCAGGGGCTGTCGGAGCCGTGCCACTGCATTGTTAATGGCGAAGGGCGACTCTTCGGTGATGGACTCTGCTTTGACAGCTTCAACCACAGGCTGTGGCTTCTTGGCACAGGCGCCATCAGGCTCATCCAGGTGGATCTGGAAAGCGGGCTGCTTGGCAGAGGGTTTTTCAAAGCAGCTTTTGCTGAAATCTTCATTTTTACAGGATAGGGGCTGCGATGAATCCTGGAAGAATAAAACAGCTGTTAATCTGTATTGTCCTTAGCAAGGAAAATTGTCAACATAGTCTGTTTAAGCTTACTTCAATGGAGAAACATAAACACCCATGCAACCTCACAACCACCAGTTCAGACTTTGTTGCATAAAACCCTTACATGAGAAAAGATAAAGTGCAACACAGCTTCATGTGATAATTAAGGCATAAAGTGCTAGCGCAACACAGGTTCATGTGATAAAAATTAATAGCTGTTTAGGGAAATAAAGAAGTAATTTGTGTGGGGAATCAAGAGGCAGTTTATTTTGTATTAGGACTGGAGCATTTATACCAAGAGACAAACTTGGTGCACAATTTAAGCAACCTGAAGTCTTACAATGAGCACAAAATAATCAAAACTCAAGAAGCTACTTCGTGCACAAAATAGAAATGATTTCTGAATTAAAAACAGTGAATAGAGCATTAAATGTACGTGTATCCATTTGAAATTAAAATGGCGGACAACCTGGATCACATATGGGTTTAAATTTAAATACAACTTCAAATGTTGCAGAAAAACAACGACATTAACAACGTAATGTAATCTAATAGAAGAGGAAGGTGCACTTTGACTAAGCATTGTTTTAACTTAGATTAGTTGCCTCCAAAACCTACAATGGCCCCTCCTGATTGCAGTCATCATTAGCAAACACTAGCATGAGCTGGGGGGAGCTACTTAGCATCTTGACCCAGACTAACCTGTTTGGATCCGCCGCGCTGGTTCAGGGTTTTGCTCCTCTGGTTGTTCTGCAGGGCTCCCAGCACGGTTCTGTTGGCTGCAGCTTGTTTGGGTGGAAGATTTTCTTGGTTCTCGTTTGCAGGAGCTCTTGACTTTAACGACCCTCTCAGTCTTGACAGCATGTTTTCTTGGTTGTGATGCTCAGTAGCCGCGCTTCCCTGCCCCCTGTTAGCTCCTGACATGGTTGCTCTCAAACAAAAAAAGCCCTCAAAGCTCACAAAGATAGGACAAGGTAGACGTGGTCCTGGTCTCCAAAAATAGATAGGTTGCAAAAGATCACAAATGGACGATTATGTCGAGGCTAGCATTAGCTTAGGAAGGTTTAAGATTGGAGATTAGGCTGTAGAGATGGCAAAGACACTCGAAGTGCAGAGCAGATAAAAACAAAAGATCTACAATGAGCTAAACGCGTATTAAGTCGCCATACCATCCAAGTTTCGAAACAACCAACCTGCAAACACGCTATCTAGCCCCGGTCCACTGACCCAGATTCATGCAGAGATGTTGCTTTCTCTCAGTTCAAGTAGCCCGCGAGGATTGAAACGGACCAATCACAGAGCACTCGGATTGTGACGTCTTAGGTTGTACGGAAGCCGACGGAGGACAATTGTCGCTTGATTACAAATTCAAAACCGGTTTGACACATTTGAAAGGAAAAGTCGCACAAAGACAGACGTTACCCAAAAAAATGAGAGAAGAATAATATGATGAAGAAGGAACAGCTGCGAGTTAATGTTTACCAATACTTCATAGTTATATACTTGCAAATAAGATAAGATAAGATATTACTTGATCCCGGGGGGAAATTCAGTTGTTACAGCAACCCAGACATAAGTAAAGTAAAATAAAATAAAATAAAATAAAATAAAAATAGATAAATAAAGCTAGAAAATAATTTAGATATACACAATGTTACAATGGAATTTAGATTAAATAGAAGTAATTACAGGTAGTATTAAAAATGTTTCAGTAGTGACAGGTTGACATGGAGTGATTATGGTTGGTAATGACAAATTAAGCAATAAATAAAAATAAATATGGGTATGTAATATGACCATGAGTTGCAGTTACAATAATAATGTAATACAACATGATATAATATGGCAAAGATAATTAAAATACAGTATATTATGCATTATAATGCCAGCAGCAGTCAAGAGAGTCAGTTCGGGATGCGTCTTTTATACAAATATGTGCTTCATGGTTCATATACAGAAATATTTGATTTATCCCTGGGGGAAATTCAGTCATCAGAGTTTCTCCCATACACAATAATTAAGAATAATATTAATAGAAGAAGTAATTAACAAGATACAAATACAAATAGAATGCAAATAATTCAGGGTTCCCACGCATCCTGGAAAAACTGGAAAACCTGGAAAACAGTTGACCAGTTTTCCAGTACTGGAAAACACCTGAAAAATGGGAGAAAAAGTCAAATGTACTGGAAAATCACAGATTGTCCTTGGATATTATTCCAACATGACTGCATGCAATTTAACAAGGTTAAAAAAACACATCCCCATTCAACATGTGTGGCCATTTTTGTCATTCAGATCTATTTAGGTCAATTTATGCACTGATCCTCTGATTATTATTATTATCAATTTATTTCAGTAAGGCAGCTTCCAGATTCCTTTGCTGGCTCTTTTGTTTTTTACTTAGCTAATTTTATAATTTTTGAGAAAAGAGAACGCTGAGATGAGAGTTGCCCATCATTGTTACTTGGTTGCACTAATGAAGTGCTGTCCATCTGTGGTTGCATTATTCTATAATCAATTTGCCATCATTTTTAAGCATGTAAGAGATGATTTCATGGATAGCCATAGACTACATGTCTTCAACGTAGACTTCCACTGAGAGAAACATTTTAGACTATTTAGGAACTAAATTAGGAACTCAATTTAGACTGTCATACCAGATTGATCATCACTGAAAATGTCCTTGAAATGTCCTGGAAAATGATCTCTGAAAAAGAGTGGGAACCCTGTAATTATAATACAAGTATATACAGAAGACAGAATAAGCTATGTTGAAAATAAATGGTTGAAGTCCCCGGATATAGCTGTTTTGAACAAAACTATTATACTGGCAACTGGTCATATTGAAGTATATTTTGCAAAACCTGCAGGATTTCTTTTAAAATGAGGTGTTTGATTTATTCAGCACTACTCAAACTCAAAGAACTAAAGACTCTTTATCTATCTTATATGATTTAATCTTTTATAAATAAGTAAGAAGAGGAGTATTCAGAAGATAACACATGATCATGTCAATACAACATAAAACTATTAAGGGTAGGAAGTACAGGTGCATGAAAAGTAGGACAAATAGACTGAAAAACCATTTCTACCCCCCAGCCATCACTGCACTGAATGTTGCTAAAACATAAATTCAGTACTTACTGTGACATCTATATCTTGCCTAAGGGAGTTGTGCAATGAATGTACAATGTAGATGTATGTGTGGGTTTGTCTGTCTTGTGGGTTTCTCTGTTTTCTTAGCACTTATTTTTTATATTATCTATTTGCACTGAAACAATATTGCACTTAATTTCGTTGTGCTTGTGACAATGACAATAAAGATATTCTATTCTAATAGACACAGTGACAAAACATTTGGTTTAGAAGCTGAGTTTAATGATAATGAATGAGGTATGAGCATAATGTAGAACAAGTTATCTAACATCGTCACATAAAGCTACTGTACTTCTTCCTGTAGAATTAAGTTGTATTTATTTTATTCCCCTTAAAACTCACATTTCAAGGAGATAAGTCACAGTGTTATGATGTTAGGAAAAGTATAAATAAATCTGTGCGCTTTTGGCGGTCTTATATTTGGTCACTGAAACTTTCAACATCATCCAAAGCTTAGCCACCTACACTCCTTCATTACAATGGCAATATTATGGTGGTTTATCTTTAACCACCCTTTTTTAAAATGCTATTTAATAGACATTATAAATAACAAAGTCAAGACACATATTATCTACAGGATGGTATGACACGACATTGACATCTCTCCAATGCTAGTATCTATCATAAAACAACCCTTTAGCATTTACAATACAAAAATAGCACAAATACAGACAGTTACATATAAGTAAATAAATACTCTCTGATCTATATCACATTATACCTCAGTGAAAAAGTTCAACAGAGAATTTAAGTCATAACTATCAAGTATCTCCAGCAATGAAGACACTTTGGTTTTCACATTCTGGCCTTTGAACTTAAATTTGTCGATGAACAGGTCAGTGATCATTCCTACGGGAAGAGAAAGAAAAATATATGTTATAGTCAGCCGTCTCCAACCAGCACTTCTTTGTTATTGATGCTCGTATAGTACAGTTTTAAATGTGGGGGCTAAAGGAGCAGTCTTGACCAGCGAATAACACACAGAAAGAAAGTATGAAATTCAGTTCTTATCAGAATAAGAGTGTGAAATGCAAAACACTGTACCATAAAGCCTCTCCAGGTGTGCAGGCTGCTTCTTATACTCCTCAAGGAGATTAGCGGATTCATCCAAGATGCTGCGATACTCTGGGATTAGGAAGTCAGCGTTTCCCTCATGAACCTGAAGCTCCTACCAGTCAGAGAAATCAGAGAAATGAGAGGGCTGTAAGGAAGTTATGAACATAAGCATTTTCCAAACCAGTGTGGAGTTTGTTTTTGCACTTAGGATACATATTGAAATGGCTTCTGGTACATTTGAGAGATACTGACTTTAAGTGCATCAATAAGCTGAACTTTTCTCGCCAACAGCAACTGGTACTCCAGCTTTGGATGTATCATTTTCAGAGTGTGGCTCACAGAGTCATCATTGATATCTGGAAGATTAACAAACAAAAAAATTTAATTTAGAAGAAAATACTTTGCATTTAACTAATGTGAGCAGATACTGAAAAATAAAACATGTACCGTATGAAATGTTCAGATTGATTTTCCTCTTGGTAGCTTCCTTAGAGAGAACATCACTCAGTATGGAGATGGTAGAGATGTTGTCTGACCTGAAGTGACCCTCCCCTTTGCTAAAATTAATTACAAACCATGGGAATACATTAAGAAGTTATTAAAACATTTTAGGGGCACTGTACAAGATTTGAAATCATAATACACTTTGTTAATTGTCATTAACAACTCAGCAGATTAGTTCGCAGTGAACTGAGCAGCTGTTATTTTTTTGTTTTTACTTACCAGTAAGTAGCTTCAAGCTGTGTTCCAAGAAATGTGTTACTAAAATAAAAGGTAATGTTCTCTCCCGCTGGTGTTTTCTCTGGCACCTCCGGCAAACAGAAGACCACCCAGGAGTGGATCTCTGCAAAGCTGAATTGTCCCACCAGACTGAGCCTGTTCATGGGCCTGTGTGACAGACAAAGGGGCAGAGGAACAGCAGATCAACAAATCATGAGATGGAAACCAGTGTTATTATTATATATAGTAGTAAATACTACTATTCATATAACGCCATGTTTTATTGGCCGTCTTATAAGATTTGTATGCTTTCAAGTAGACCCTGAATCCATATTTCCAGTATCGTCACAATCAAACTTGTGATTGTCCTTTCATTCGAAACAAATCGGAGGTGTGGAGCTATTCAGGAGTCAAACCAGGCTGCCGTTCCATCTGGATTTGCATTAACTTAATATTTGGCCATCAATAAGCCATCTGAACAAACCCCAAAAATCTCCTTTCCAGACTGATTCCAGTATAAATTTATCTTAAATATTTAAGCTGAAGTTTTTACCTCTCTTGGTCGATGCTGTGTGTCCGCTGGTGGAGGGACAGAGGTTTGATCTGATACTTGCGGACCTGGCATGTCTTGGGTTGCAGTCTTGGGGTAATGTAAGCCTGCAGGGTCCCATACTGTCCCTCAATTGACCTCACCTAGGACAAAGTTTGTACATTTAACAACTAAATCATGTAACAGAGTTATTTCTACATTCAGAAAGAGATTGACACACAAAGATGAGAACTGTCACTGACATCAAGGCATACATTAATACACAAATAAAGAGCTGTGATGTGTGTGTTACCTTGAGCTCCAGTCTGGTAGTGTTAGCCTGGCATCTGTACGTGGCCAGGAGAAAGTTCCCATTAGGCTGCTAAAAACAGAATATGTGAGTCAAACCTTCAGAAAAAGCAACAAGGTAATGATTTTATTTGAATGTCTGTCTTGTGTTAAAACAGTTTGCGCAGCTCACCTCTGAATCACATTCACTGAAACTGACAACAGCTGAGTTCTTATCCACATCCAGCAGGTCAATGGGGACGTCACTCTGCAGAGAAGATTCATCTTTCAGTTACATTTTTCATTTTCTGCAGCATCCAGAGTATCACTTATTCATTATGAGCTGAGTCTGAAGGTAGAAGTTTCTTTGTATAAAGAAGCAGACCTGCAGCAGCAGATTGTCGATGGCAGTCTGCACCTCCAGAGTGAGGCTGTAGCTGGCATCATCCTGGCAGAGGGTGAACTTGTCATTGATGCTGAAGATGGGAACAGCGGAGACGGCTGTGCTGGACTGAGATGTCTGCTGGTACTGCTCTCGGCCCTGCAGGACTTTGACCTGCAGCTGCTCCAGCTCGGCCCTGGAAGGGGATGAGATGACGCACTGATAAACTGATATGTTTCAAAATCGACCTGAACTTTTACTCAACCTCATTAAAGAGATAAAGGTGACAGTGTATAATGAGAAATAAAACATAAATTTACTGGTACCTGAGGGCTTCTACTTTGGACTGGTTCTCCTTACTCATCCTAACCTCGTCTCCCGGGCCAGCTTCAGCCTTCTGTGGCTCCGTGGTCAAACCAGTCACCCATCCTAAAAGAGGTAAAGGCAGAAAAATATATAAAATGCTGAACATTTCAGATCTCCTTTTACAACTTCACCATCTTATGAGAAAAAAGAAGACTGAAGTAACCAGGCAAATAGTCAAACAGGGAGGACATTATACTGAATAGACAACTTGATGGACAATTTGGGAAAACTCAACAGTTTCTTTAATCCAACCTGTGTATGTAGCAGTCAGGATTTCATCATAAGACTCCTTCCCTACACAGCCACCCTGAATGGAAGTCACGCTCTCTGACAACACCTGAAGGCAGGAAAGACAGGATTCTGTTATTAACTGTCAATGCAAATTGGCTCACACTGCTGTAAAAGGTCAGAGAAAAATATAACCTTTATGCCTTAAACCTGTGAAAAAGTTACAACAAATAGAGTAGACACTGTTTCTCTAGAGTTTTCTGCAGTTTGGAAACATTAGATTCATTGGGGTACCTAAGCTCTCCACATTTGATGAGTTGTGTTAATATTAAACTCACATGCTCAAAGCGTAATGTGGGCTCATTGGTGCTTTCAAAACCATAGATCTCGACTGTCCCATCATCTCTGCCCACCAGGACGTCATTCACTCCGTCTCCAATAATGTCATAAGTGTCAATGCACAGGATTCCTGAAGGGACACAGGAAATGATGAAGCTGGGATGTTATATGGTATATGTCAAAACAGTCAAAGTTTGCGAAAGAAGACGTAGAGGTAAATTGTACGAGGTCCTAACCTCGTGCAAAGTCATTTCCTGCAATGTGTTAAATGTTAGATGTAACTCAAATAGGCCAGTTCATGGTGTGGTCATGCAAACAACATACCTCCTTTCTTTTTGTCATTATCGATCTCCCATTTGGTCGCAGCCGATCGCTTACCGATGTGGACCAATCCTATTTTGCCATCTGTAGTTCCATAGAGGACTTCCTCACCTGTAGAGAAATCTTTGATGTTAATAGATTCTAGTCCTGCATGAAGCAACAATGTGTTTTAAATATATTGGTGTTGACTTGCCTCCATCTTTGTTGTATAGTTCCAAGACAGATGGAGGACCAGGGACTTCGATGTCATAGGCAAGCTCTGACCCCTGCAGTGCAAAAACAACATAGAAAAATAAACTTAGTATGATATATTTGAAGCAGAACACCTTATTGTATCAAAAAATAAGAAGAAGAAATCAAGAAGTGAAATATAATGTTGGTGAACCTGCAGGACTCTGAGAACTCGATCTTGGCACGCCAGGACTGGGACAATGCGGCTCAGGTTCTCTGAGGACAAACATGTAATATCATTGATCTTGTCTCCAGAGAGGTAGTAGTCCTGGTCCTTGCAGTCACAGTAGTGGTTGTAGATGTAACTGGCACACACAAACAGGTCTGCACCTGCAACATGCCTGAAAGAAGAAGACAAATAAAGCTCAGTACAAAGAAATCACAGGGTTCTGAATGAGTCAACATTATGTATGAGTCAATCGTAAAGGGAAGAAATGGTTCCTACATGGCATTAATGCTCTCAGTGAGGTTGGCTTCAAAGGTGAGAAACTGTTTGCCTTTCTTAGTGAATCCTCTGACTTGAGAACCAGAACAAACAAAGATCTTCTCCTGTGGGGTTCCTTCAGCTCCACCAAGGTCCATTCTGGATATTTTCTGCCCTGGGAGTGTTTTAAACACAGGCTGAAACAGAGAGAAAAAATGAAGGCCATTAGACATACCCGGATTGAAGGATGAAGGATGATAATCTTAAAAACTTAACCAGGACACACACCACCGCTTCTCCTTTCTTCATCCCAAAACATGTCAGTATTCCATCATGATCTGCGATGGCAACCTGAAACAAACAGAAGACGACCAAAATCATGTTGCTGTAATATTACACAATTAACTTAATACACAATCGACTGCTAAAAACACTTGTATTACTCTGTTAATGATTACAGACATCTTTCTTAGAGATTGAAATACCTTTTGTGTTGCCTTTTTCCCCAACGATGGAAGCAGCTTCATGGTTTTCTGTGATGTCACACCAACCTGTGAGGACGAAGCAGGTGAATAAGTCAGAGCTTGAACAAGCGTTATTTAAATCCATTGATCTGATTCAGAACTTGTAAACCTCTGGCACCCTGAGGCATGTAAGTTAGACTGATGCCACCTCTCTCACCTCAGACACAGACTGACAGACCCTGGTCTCCCTTTAGGCAAAAAGCAGGACCAACACTTACATCATGTGAGCAACTTCTTTCCCTCTGCTGCCAGCCTTATCAATGATGACTGTCAATCAACATTACATTAATACTATGACTAAATTAGACCTCAAGCATAACATTAACACACACCGGTCTCAAGTATTATCTGTTTGCATTGCTTTTCGTGTTGCACTCAACATTATCTTGCGCATTCCTGCACAACTGTAAAGCTTTTATTTTGTTCATATTTTGACTGCTTTTTATATTCCTGTCCTTCCCTTTACTTTTAACTTTTATTCTGTTAAAAGAAGGTACTTTTGTACATTTAATACACTTGAGGGGCAGCCAGAGGACACTTTTTTGTGTTTTATACATTTGAGGGGCAGCTTAAGGGCACTTTTTTTGTAATGTTTTATACATTTGAGGGGCAGCCAGAGGGCACTTTTTATGTTTTATACATTTGAGCAGCATCTAGAGGGCACTTTATTTGTTGTATACATTTTAGGGATATCCAGAGGGCACTTTTTTGACTTCTTATACATTTGAGGGGCAGCCAGAGGACACTTTTTTTTAGTTTTACACATTTTAGGGGCATCCAGGGAGCACTTTTTCCAGTTTTTATATATTTAAAGGGCAGGCAGAGGGCACTTGGTGGTGTCCAGAGGGCATTTTTTTGTGTTTTATACATTAGAGCGGCATCTAGAGGGCAATTTTTTTTGGTTGTATTCATTTTAGGGATATCCAGAGGGCACATTTTTGACTTCTTATACATTTGAGCGGCAGGCAGAGAACACTTTTTCATGTTTTACACATTTTAGGGACATCCAAGGAGCACTTTTTCGAGTTTTTATACATTTAAAGGGCAGGAAGACGGCACTTAATGGCGTCCAGAGGGCATTTTTGTTGCGTTTTATACATTAGAGCGGCATCTAGAGGGCACTTTTTCGTGTCTTATACATTTTAGGGGCCCTATGTCTTGCATTTTCCACTGAGAAAGCTATTTTCTTTTGGACATGAGGCCACTGATTCAGGAGATGATACCTGCCCTCAATAACAATGATATCACAATAGAGTGATACATTGATAAAGGTTCAGTACAGGGTTGATCTTTAGCGCCACCGTGAGGAGGCCAAAAGGGGTGAGAGGGTGATTGAATATGTAGGATATTTAGATATTACAGATATTTAGCACCAGCCTTAAGACAACTGTGTGGAACAAGTCAGTGTGATATTACTGTAGTTTTAGGGGAGCTGCTTTAAAATAACTTTCTACTTACTCATTCTACCTTTGTGTTTCTTGCATCAAAAACATTAAGACAAATTATTTATGTGTGTAAAGCTGGTTGGCAATAAATCAGATTCTGAGAACAGAAAGTGACTTAAGGTGACTTGATTAGACAGGAGTTTAAAAATCACATGCCAGAGTACAAGGATCTTAAAAGGAAGACATAAACCCACTGAACCACACAGACTGTAACAGCAGCTTTACCTGAATATAATCAACTCGGTTCAGCTGAATGTCCATCTTCTCTCTCCACAGGTTGTCTTATCTTAGCAGAGATTAAAGTGTGAGATCTTCCACAAACCGCAGGGATCGGTAGTTGTAGTCCACTTTGAGTTATTCGCAGCTTGTTGGCAACATTTCCACTCGAGATGTGAGACGATAACTGTGTCGAAAAGAGATTAACCATCTAGAGTAAGGAGATCAGCTTTACGTGCTAACGTTAGCTAGCAGGCTAATTGGCTAACACGGTTTATCCCCACGCCAGCTGTATTCTCTGATTCATGTATATTTGATCACCTTTTTTAATAAAACACCTCGAGTAAACCGTCTTCTGTGTCTGATGTGACCCGGGACTAAACTCTGAACAGTTCTATAACAAGTGCTGGACTCAACACGGTCTGTGCAGCGTTTGGAAACCGGAAGAACGCAGTGTCTGTTGCCAATAGCAACGCAGTGATGTCGTAATAAGCTGCAATGCCATTGGATGTAGCTGAATGAAAGAAGTTGAAGCTGTGCATTGATTGGTTGAAAGGAACTCAATATATGTAGACTGTTTTAAATTCAGCATGTAGTGCTTGTTTCCATACATGCTGATTACTTCAGCAGTCAGGCCATTGAGTACACTTATAAATACAACTACAATATGCAACAGTTCCACCACAATTGATGCTGTTAAGTCTTAATGTAACATTGTTTAACAGGCTCCTGGCTTAAGGGGTAGAAACAACTGTACAAGCCTTATTACAGCAGACTTTATGACTAAGCAGATGTGTTTAATTTGATTGAATTGTACAGCTGTAACACATTATTGTATATTGAAGCTAGTCACAGGGTTCCCACTTTTTTCCAGAGATCATTTTCCAGGACATTTCAAGGACATTTTCAGTGATGACCAAGCTGGTATGACAGTCTAAATTTAGTTCCTAATTTAGTTCCTAAATAGTCTAATATGTTCCTCTCAGTGGAAGTCTACATTGAAAGACGTGCAGTCTATGGCTATCCATGAAATCATCTCTTACATGCTTAAAAATTATGGCAAATTAATTGAACAATGCAACCACAGATGTAAAGCACTTTATTAGTGCAACCAAGTAACAATGATGTCCAACTCTCATCTCAGCTTTCTCTTTTGTCAAAAAATATAAAATTATATAAGTAAAAAACAAAAGAGCCAGCAAAGGAATCTACCTTACTGAAATAAATAAATAATAATCAGTGCATACATTGACCTAAATAGAAGTGAATGACAAAAATGGCCACAAATGTTGAAAGGGGATGTGTTTTTTTAACCGTCTCAGGTCGCACGCAGTCATGTTGGAGTAATTTTCCAGGACAATCTGTGATTTTCCAGGACATTTGACTTTTTCTCCCATTTTTCAGGTGTTTTCCAGTACTGGAAATTTGGTCAACTGTTTTCCAGGTTTTTCAGGATGTGTGGGAACCCTGTAGTCAAATAAAGAAAACTACTAGTTTTAATGGATGTCTGTTTGTTACCACCAGTGGTGGACAGTTACAGAGTAAATTTACTTGAGTACTATACTAAAGTACATTTCTAGTACATTTCTGTAGAGTATCTGTACTTAACTTGAGTATTATTTTTTGGCGAACTTATTACTTTTACTCCACTACATTTAGAAGATAATTATTGTACTTTTTACTCCACTACATTTAGAAGATAATTATTGTACTTTTGACTCCACTACATTTCTATCAGTACTCTAGTTACTCACTACTTTTGCTTTGAAGTCAGATCATGAGTTTCCTTCTCTTTTCTGAAATCTGATCCCTAAGACAGTAAAATGTGTTGTCTCAGTGGTTTAGTCGTACCTGTATATCATGTGTCTCCATGGTTGAACGTGGAGCAAACACAGAAAATTTCACTCAGAACAGGCAGTTCATTTAGAGGTGTTATTGATGGCTATAATTCTCCACCAGAGCACCCATGGTCATATCTTCAGCCCGTGTTAGAGGTTTTTAAAATCTTTGAAATGTTCTCCCTGTTTCCCACTCTGCAGAAACATACAAAAATTCACAGTCCATCCTGAGAAAGCGTACTATGTAACATTTCTTTCATTCCAGATGAAAATTTCAAACTAAGTGGTCTATGATGGAGTAACTTAGTTTCTGTTTTTATTACATGGTATAGTTTTAGAGATTTCAAGTAATGGTTTCTAGAGAAACAGAATGTAAGAGAATGTACTCCTATGTATTCTTGACTGTATTTATGTATTGTGAAAATACAAAGTTTAGAGATATTTTAAAGAAGTACTTTGAATATTGAAGTATTTTGAAAAGCAAGTACTCCAGTACTTTAACTCAAGTAATAATTTGACAGAACAACTTTCACTTGTATTGGAGTAGTATTTGAAATGGGGTATCTATGCTTTGACTTCAGTAAGCGACGCGGACATGAGCACCACATACTTGTGCGTCGATGAAGCGGTGTACTTTGTGCACCACTGGTAACGACACTAAATTGAAGTACATTACATCAAGTTAGGGCTTTAACTGTGTTGAAAAAGTCGTGTCAGGATATAAATAGATGCATATTTCCTCTCTGAAAAGAAGATACTGTTGTTAATTCTTATTTGTTCTTTATTATTTATTGGTTTAATTAAGAGATCATTTTAATCATATCATATAAAATGTGGTTTGTTTGTAGGCAAATAAACACATTGGACATGAAAATAAAATCATAGCATGCATCAAGCAAGGAAGCTACATAGCACAAATGAATTAGATACCCAAAACAGCATTCAAACCCAGAAAGAAAGTCTGAATGCATACAGAAACATGACATGCGTTGAGCAACTCATTTAAAAAATGAATCCTACTGCAACATATTGGGTACCTTTAAATATTCTATAAAAAACAGCAGAAATCTTGTCTCTCAGTTCCATCACCCAGGATGTCATACCTTCATAGAATATGCAAGTTGTTAAGAGTGAGTTCATGGCATTAATAGAATACAGTTATAGTTAGGCATTTAGACAAATCAGAGCATCACGTGCCTCACACATAAAAAAACTAACTGGACAATGTAGAAACAGCAAACAAACCCCATCTTCCATCTATCCAATCTTGAGATCATTACTGAAAATCAAGAGCATACGCAATAATCACATTTTTATTAAGGAAACTAATCTCAGAATGTTAATGTTTCATCATAGAATATGCAATTTCATGAATAAATAAGGTCATAGAAGGAAAAAATAACAGCTGATAAAAACAAGACACAGCTGATGTCTGCTATGCTCTGCTCAGTGAACATAAAGTGAGGAGTGTCCACTGCTTCAATGAGGTCACATTAAGAAGATGGGGAAGAAACTATCAGCGTGAGACTTCAGTGCATTACTGGCTGCTCTTCACCTGTACTCAAACATACAGAGAAGTCGGAGCACGGACTGAAAAGTTGACATTCAAAAAACAGTTCCTTCTGTTGATGGCAATGTCTGTTCCCACCAAAGTGTAAGTCACATCCTAAATGCTGGAAAAACAAAACATAAAGAAAAGAAACGTTTACGGAGTAATCAGACCCCCGTGGGGGCGAGACGGCTGATGAAGGCGATACTGCTGAGGCACATCTTCCTGAAGAAGGCGGGGCAGGCGGGCTTCATGATGAAGTGCTCCAAAAGGATCCGCAGCTCTGTGAACAAGGTGCTGTGGTGGAAAACAAATACATTACTGCACCCTGATGGCCAGGTTGAGACTTTCTGAGATTTTTCATATCGGGACAGCAGAACACTAAGGTAATAAGATCATGTTACTCCTTAATGAACTCCTTCCCAATGTCTACAACATTTTTGATCACAGGTATATCTAAACTATATTTGAGATAACCCACTTTTCCTTATTTTTAGTGTTTTTTCTTTGTTTAGTCTAGTTTTTTATGCCAGAATCTTTGGAAATCCAAATTTTCGACCAATTTATACCTCTACTGCTGTTCTCTATCTGGTACAAGATGCTATTGGGCAACAATATTAGTCATGCTGGGTTATAAGCTTTAATTGATATTTGACAAATGTGACAAGATTTATTCAAATCTGATTCTGGAGTATAAAATACTTGCTTTATATGATTATTAAAATAGTAAATACCTGACACTTTGTCACAGTATTGTTTAACATCTTACCGGCAGTATGGGTTTCTTCTGGATGTGTAGCGGAGAGTGAGGAATCTGTAGTAAATGAAAGGCAGCAGCAAGCTCCCCTGGCCACTATGGGATATAAATGATATGAATATGTTAAAATATATAAAAGAAATAAAGACTTTACATTACTCTGATAACATGCCATAACATTGGGAAGAAAATGTCTTTGGTTTGCACTTTTAAAACACTGTATTCAGTTTTACTGAAACAAAATCAAGACCGCTGTGTCCACTGTAAGACTCTGAACTGTCTCTGAACCATAAAGGCAGGTCCACTTACCTGAAGAGCATAAAAGCAGTAGCTGGCATCAAGAAGATCTCATTGCAGGCGATGAACTTGAGGATGTTTTGCTGATTGGTTGTGAGTTTATCAAGTAGGTTTCTGATGAACATCAGGCTGCTGGGGCCCATTGACTGCAAAGAGAGAGCCACAGAGGAAATCAGAAGCTGACAAACACAACAAAAATTCAACAGAAATAAAAAAGTGGAGGAAATAAATAAATAAATCTGAGATGAGCAGTAGTTTATATTTTAGCTGACGTAGACGCTTATCTAAGATTAGCAGATGTTACAGTTATATCACTTTTTATTTGGAGGTAAAAGAAGAAGTTTAGCAAATGGGTTTTAATTAGGGATGTAAATTTCAAGTATTTTCCGTGATTGATCTTTGGAAATGTTAACGATCAAGAATCGATTAATCATTTAAAAAAAACGTTTTCCTTGTCAAAAATAATACCAAATGCATATTTTCCGCTGAATACAATTTTCCTTTACGACACAATGTATATAACTGACGGCGTTGAATAGCTTCGGATCATATTGAGGTGTTCAAAATGTTAAACACACTGAATATCAACATGTGGAGCAGGCTCATAATCTCTGCAGACACACAGTCATAAAAGTGAAGGCTCAGACTACAACATGTGGAATTACTGCAACAGGACAACTGAACAGGATCATATTTTAGACTCAGTGTCCAGTTTCCTGTCTACTCATTCTTATTGAGAAAATGAAGCACATGAACATGGTCAGGTGTCAGTCAGGAGTGCAACAGGGTCATAATCAGTCTGGCGGCGGAGAAAAAAAGCACTCGTGAGACCTGTCACTCGGCCGCAGCCCCCAGCTGAGCGTCAGCCAGCTGATTCACATCGAAACATGCTTTAAACTTAAAACACCTCCCTGATAGCTCAACGAAATAAAAGACCATATGATGTTTGTTCCAAGTGATATAAATGGAAACAAAAAAATGTGTTCGAGTAGGTTCTTATCAATCTATTAATCGATACTCGATTAATTGTTGACATCCCTAGTTTTAAGCATGAATATGAAACTTACAGCATTTAAAGTAAAAGAGGACAGCTGCTGCGTATACTCACATCAAGGACTTTCTTTGTGTACGTAGTTGCGTGAAGCAGGGAGAAGAGGAAGACTGGAAAGATGCTCACTAAGTACAGCTGTTAAGGATCAACTTTAAAAGGCTGAAGAGATGTTACACAACTCATCAGGTAAAAGCTATCAAAGTGGCAAATACAGAGATGATGAGACGTTATCCAATTTTTCATGATGAAAATCATGGGGTTTGGTTACACGGGGGAACTTGTTATGTATTAAATCCTCTAAAAAGCCCCAGTGCAGCACATCGTGTACTTTCATGTGATACTTATCAGAACAGCTGAGAGCATAGACGGCAGTCATGAAGCCGAAAAGACACAAACGGAGAACAAACTCTACATGGACTGTGGGAATGATAAAAAATAAGCATCTTAAAAGTAAGAAAAACGGCCTGTTCAGAAAAAAGAGAAGCAGATTCACTGGAATCTCAATGGAAATATCATCACGAACACAAAAAGTGAATGTTGTTTATATATTTTAACTAGATGCACAGAACTATCCATCGGATCATGATGTACAATCTGAGGTGGAAGGATACTCGTGATGGGGTAGGAGTTAACCAGTATGAGTGAGTAGAGCAGGTAATGGCAGCTGTCCTCCTGAAGAGCCTGGGCCAGGAAAGCTCTGCTCAGCTGAAAGCGTGGAAGCCTTTGATGCAGGCGAAGGGCACTGGTGAGGGCGTTCGCTAACAAGGCTCTCTGATAGAAGTTAGCTGCAGCATAAGGTCTGAAAGACACAAACAGTAACACATTTTCTGACCCATGTTCAGACAGGGAGATAATGAGATGGACAAGGCAGCTTAGCTATTGGTCCTCAGAGGGACTGAGTAAACTCACCCCAAAATTGGAAGAATAAACATTACAGAGCAGTAGACTGTGAAGAGACGGGAAAGCCACATTGCAGTTTCCAGCTTGTTACTCATTAAAAATTGCTGTGGAGGAAAGGAAAGAACAGAGTTAGTACTTCAGGGAGAAAAGGTTGATACATGCTGAACTGGCTCTATAATAACATATCATGGGTGAAAGATTTACCATAGTACTGAACACCTGTAAGTAGGTTGATTTAGTTTTTAGCACTGAGGAAATGTCATGTTTCTGAGTGTTCTGTCTTGTATGTACTGAAACATTGGTCGTCAGAAGGGACAGACTTCAGGTCATGTTCTCTCAACAGTCCAAATAAACAGACCAAACTAAAAAACAACTTAATTCAATCTGCCGGTTAGTTCTAGCAACCCCCAATCAAACGTCTGGAGACAACATGCAGCTGTATCCAGTGAAATACCTTTACTCTGTTATCTGCCAAGTAAACCCCTCCTGTAACTGAGACTGACTCCTTTGGTTCAGAGTTTGAAGCAAATAATGTCTCAATTAAAATCTTGCTCCAAATGTCTTTTATAAATTCTGGAAAATGACCATCGCAAAATTCAAGAGTCATGTCTGAGACTGTATAATAAAGAGTTTAAAACATCCTCTTTATGTGAAACATCTCATGTTCCTGAAGGGTGTCCTTACTTCAGAGTATCACCACCTTTTTGTTTCCATTGTTTATAAATAGACGGGCTCGTTAATCTGAAAAACTGTTTTATATTCTGCATCGTGACAACGCTCTTTATTACCATAGACTGTATAAATAATGGACGTAGTATCTGTGACGTCACCCATCTGTTCCTGAGCGCTGTTTTAAGGCCAATCGGCGGCGGCAGCCATATTGGAAATGTTAAACAAAACTTTTGGCGAGCTAGTGTGTTCAACTCCCGGCCTCAACCATTTTTCTGCATGTCTTCCCCCACTTTCTACTCCCCACATTTTCTGTCCCTCTTCAGCTATCCAAACAAATATCCAGATATTATAATTTAAAAAAAAGGTTATATGCAGGGTGCTGATGGCCTAGTGGTTTCAGCGTGCGCCACATATACAGAGGCTAATCTGGATGCTGGTTCGGCTCATGCTTGTCTTCCTCTACATTGCCTGTCCCTCTTCAGCTGTCTTATCCAATGTAGGTGAAAACACCTTTAAAAAAATTACATGTATTCGCATTATATTTGAGTATTACACGACACATTTTCAGGCATGAATGGCAACAGTAGAGAAAACACATTCATCCATTGTACGTGTATTTACTGGTTCACTTAGTCTCGCAGGGTAAACAGAATGTCTGACATTTTCTGAAGTCGTTCTGACGACGGAATCATTACACACATAATTTATATGGGTTGAGTCCATAGACTGTATAAAATATGGACGTATATGGACGTCACCCATCTGTTTCTGAAGCGCTGTTTTGAGGCCAATCGTCGGCTGCCGCCATGTTGCTGCTGTCGAGCGATTGTGACGTAAAGAGGCGGGCTTTGAGCCTCCTAGCCAACAGCTACAGTGTTCCCACCTGTCAATCAAGTCACTCAGCCTCTCATTGGAAGACCCGTAATCTCAATCTCTTTGAAATTGCAGCGTTAGAAAAAAATTCACCCCCTTACAGTGTGTGCCGATTGAGAAATGAGCTATCCAGACTACACTCGTCTTTTGTACCAGGCTGTAAACATGTTTATTTCTGCTGTAAAGATCGGCTTTTTTGAATTGGTGTGTATGTGTGTATGCACCCATTCCCGTGACCACATCACCCCCGTCCTCCAACATCTTCATTGGCTCCCCGTCCCCATACCGCATACAGTTTAAAATCCTCCTCCTCACCCACAAAGCCCTCCACCACCAGGCCCCTTCCTATCTCACTGACCTCCTCGACCATCACACACCTTCCCGTAACCTGCGTTCCTCACATGCCAACCTCCTGCCCCTACCTCACAGAACCAAGCACCGAACCTGGGGGGGACAGAGCCTTCGCAGTAGCCACCCCCACCCTCTGGAACTCACTCCCCTCCCATATCCAAAGCTGCTCTGACCCTTCAGCATTCAAATCTCTTTTAAAAACTCACCTTTTTAAGTTAGCTTTTCATTTGTGATTGTACTTTTGATTTGTTTGATCTGTGTTATTTGTTTTTTGCTTGTATTGATTTGAACAATTGTACAGTGTCTTTGAGTTTTTGAGAAGCGCTATATAAATAAAATGTATTATTATTATTATTATTATTATTATGTAGTTTCCGGTACTTCAGGAGCCAGCCTCAAGCGGATCCTCAATGAACTGCAGTTTTTAGCACTTCCACATTGTACTCATATTTTAAGACCTGGGGTTGCCACTTGATGTATCCGCAATAAACTTGAGTATTGCACGACACATTTTCAGGTATGAATGACAACAGTAGAGAAACCACATTCATCCATTGTAAATATATGGTATCACTGGTTCACTTAGTCTCGCAAGATAAACAGAATGTCTGAGACATTCTGAAGTCGTTCTGACGACAGAGTCAGTACGCACATCATTTATGTGTGTTGAGTAGTAATATTTGAGACATGTAACTTTGTATGCAGAAGGTGTGAAATAGTCGTGAGGTGTAATTGTACAGTTCTGTGAACACTGTGCACGTTAAAATTACTCACCACAGGCCCAAGTTGGGGTGGGGGAGGCGTTTGTTGGTTTGTGTCAGCCATCTTTGGGAGTATGGGTTGTTCTAATGAGAGAAAAAATTACATCATGAAGCAAACTGAGCAGTCATACTTACAAGAATAGCAAACAGCCTACTCTTAGTTTCTGTTCCATTTCACACAATAACATCCCAAAATACATAATCAAAATATTTCTGTATTAATGTGTAAAATCAAAACATATTGAAATGACCAACATGTGATATCTGACACAAGAACAGAAAACACCACACATGTATTTACATGGAATGAGATTACCTTTGTCTCGTGATGTGATAATTACTTCACATTAACTCATGTATCATCAACAAATACA